>NC_042524.1:11696692-12020858 GCF_900963305.1 Echeneis naucrates
TGTTTATGTCAGAGTACATATTTGTGTCTGTAAAATGCATTGTTTAAGATCCATATCAGTATCTCAGGCCCTTTTTTGGATTTCCTTATTATTACTGAGCTGAATTATTTTGTGTCATAAAAAGCTAGGTCCAATCTCCTTTTCTGCTCATTAAAAAAAGGCTGCTATTGTAGTATTTCTTGGCAAGAATCAAAGATTTAAAGATTACTTGTTCTCCACTGTAAAATCACATTAACGAAACAAAAACTTGGAAAAACTTGAGCGATGACTGGTAGTTTGTACAAGCTGGGAAAGCGTCAAAGTATAAATCACTGTCACAGAGACACACTGCACACTCTGAAAAGTGTTAGTCCGATTAAAATTCAGTCGCTGGGGCTTGCCTCATTATCCCAGGGGCAGAGACTTTCAGATTTCTCTAGTCAAGTATTCATTATTAAACAGTATGTTGATCATGTTCAATTAAATCTGAATCTTTGAGACTCTTCTTTTGTCTTCTGTTCATTTGGGGCTACTAAGTGGCCCTGTCTGCATTTCACTGCACTAATCTCACAAGCATACACATAGTCTTACTGCTTGTTATATATATGTGTGTGTGTGTGTGTGTGTGTGTGTGTGTGAGCTTGTGTTTGTGTTGAGCCTTTCTAATGATTTTTGTAACTTGACTTCATCATTCAGTCTTATTTTTCTTTTCATGTGAATTATTTACAACTCTGACACTTAGAAAGAGTATTTCTGTCTTAAGCCAAATGATCTGTAGATTAACATCAAATTGTAAACCCTGAACCCTCATCTAATGAATAACCCTTTCTGGAGCTAAAGTAATGATCTGTGGTTGGATTTCCCAGTTTTGCATGCAGTCTACTGGGTAGGTGACTGGTGCATTTTAATGGCCACAGGCTTTAGCAATCCAGGGAGAGTGCCGGATA
This sequence comes from Echeneis naucrates, assembly GCF_900963305.1. Classification (NCBI taxonomy): domain Eukaryota; kingdom Metazoa; phylum Chordata; class Actinopteri; order Carangiformes; family Echeneidae; genus Echeneis; species Echeneis naucrates. The sequence goes on from NC_042524.1 coordinate 11,697,619, forward strand.
AATAAAGTGCTTAAATGTTAGTCGAGTATTATCCGGCACTCAGAAAATACTGAACAAGTAACCACACATTTGTACTTGAATAAATATTAATAAATAAAATTTTATAATTCAATGTATCCCAGCTACTGATCTTCCTTGCTGTCGTGTAGATAGTCTACCTTAAAGCTATAGCTGAGGATAACAGGAGGGACGAAAGACGCTTTCATCGCTGTATTTTGTGCTGTAATGTCATTTCCCTATCAAATACAATATTTTATAGTCTTACATCAGTTGTTTGTTGAAGATTTTTTTTTATCATCTACTGTAAATTCTGATTTAAACCATAATTAATCATTAAACCACTGTGACATGCTAAATTGTAAAACACTACCATAATACTACAAAAAATGTTGTCCAAAGATAAATACACACAGCAATGTATCTCCAATTCAACAATTAAAAATACAGAAATGTGTATATTTTGTAAATATACATATTTCTAAAGAAATATGGCATGCTAATGATTGAATGTAAGAATGTAATAATTTAAGATCATTCTTTGCCTGGCTTGATTTAAATATGCGAATTGCTTCACATACTCTCTTGTGTGTTTGTATAAGACTTAAAGCCATGTTTATGACGATGGTTTTCAAGGATGCACATGTACAGTCAACAGCGATGGATACAGCAGCAGCACATTATGCCTGCAGGCATAACATGGATGGGGATTTATAAAAATAGGATTGCTGCATGAATTCCTTGATGATAGAGTGTTTTTGTCATTCCTTGAATGCCGTTTGCCACTGTTCTCTCACCACAGTGGCAAAAACAATTAAGCATTGTGTTCTTGATGGTATTAACAGCAGCCATAGCCACACTTTTTAAATGTCACCATGTGCCTGTGCTCTGTCCTCAGCTGTCCCTCTCCCCCTGAGTCACCGCCTTACAATGAAGGAAGTGTTTGACTGCGAAGGGAAACCTCGTGTGGATCTGCTGAAGGCCCACCTCACCAAGGAAGGCCGCGTGGAGGAAGCTGTTGCACTTCGAATCATCAACGAGGGAGCAGCTATTCTGCGTCAGGAGAAAACTATACTGGACATCGAGGCACCAGTCACAGGTCTGTAGGTCCTCTGTACGTCTTAGTAAAATTAGCTGAAGTAAGTAAATTATGACCTACAGGAAAATTGCAATGATTCAGCATTCTTGGTCAAATGGTCTCATCTCAGCTGCCTGCTTCAGTTTGCAAATCTTCTGTCTTGATCATTTCCTACAGATTACAAATCTGACACTTTCTATATTTTTTGTCACTTAAACATAAAAATTATTGAGATAACCAAAATAATACTAATGCAGTCCAATAAATGTCCCTCTAATGAATATTATATTATTGGGTGAATGTTATAATGTTTGGTTTTTTATTGAAATAGTTTTATAGAGGTGCTGATTCATCCTAGTGGTCGTTTTGGAGGCTGTAGTTTGTGGTGCTATTGAATGTCACTGTAATATTATCAGGGTTTTTCCTCATATTTTCTCTACCACATTTGTATAGAGCTATCTGTGGATGTGTGACATTGTGATACTTGTTGCGTTGTATTCTTCTTGGCATATTTTCCTCGATTGAACAGGTAATAGTTCTGAGAAGTCAGAAAAGGGTATTACATGAAACAGCAAATGAAACTGTCAGAAAGAAAAAAGCTAGAAGAGAAAGAAAAAGAATAAAATGCAGAGAAAGTGAGATAATTGTACCTGTCGAACAAAAATAAACAAGTAACCCGACTAGGGCACAAGCAAAGATGAAACACAGGTAAGAGGAATAAAATGTCAGACATGAAAACATCATTTCAGCTAAAATCTTCACTACTTATAAGTGAAAAAGCCAAATAACTCTCAGAAACACTCTTTTAATGGCCGCGGCAAATGTACCTGTAGCTTACCTGAGTGGGAGCATTGGTCCAAACAAGAGTAAGATGTGAATTAGGGATTTTGGTTTTGGATCACATGTTAGTATTTCAGTTTAAAAAAATGAACACATTTATCAAATGAAGAAACATCACTTTTGACATTTCGTGCAGGCTGTGCTCTTTTGAAGTAACCAGGCTAAAGCTCCTTGTGCCCTGTCTCATACTGCAGTCGACTTTGCGGCTCAACAATCAGTTGTGAACAGTCAAGTTTCAGTCCAACACGAGAGGATGGAAGTAATAACTGCGAGTTGGCCATAAGTCTGTGTTCCAGTCATTCCCTCTCAGTCATTCCTCCACACCTTTTTGGGCAGCCCGGGGGGTAAAATATTCTCATCATCAGTCGAAAATGAACCAAAGAAAACTAAACCCCATCAACAAACAAAACATGCATCTGTGATCCACACAGCATGACAAAAACTGCCAGTTGCTGAGGTTAGATTTAGTCAAGTAAATGTTAGCTCAATTGGAGCTTGTGCGTTGAAACCTGGTTGTGAGTGGCTAGTGGGGCAAGTCTCATAAGATACACGCAGCGTAGGCGGGACAGAGAGGGCCGGATCAGTGGCTGGCAGTTTCTTTGTTTTTTGTTTGGAGCATGAATTCGACAGTTGGTCAACCATAAATAGGCCCCCTCAAGAGGTTTCACAGCATGTAGAGCATAAAACACCCTCCGTACTTAGACGCTTGAGTCAGATAAGGAATACAGCCCCAACTTCATATTCAAAGAATTCATGAAAAACCCATCAGTCCTTTGCACTGTGAGAATTTGATATCAGTGCATTTTAAGTGACCGTGTTCTGTTTACCTCACCATGGTATTCAGCTTCAACTTAAACTGTGACACTAAATATAAATCTAATCATGCGTGTGAGTATGGAGGTTGTTTTTATATCTTTGTGAGCTTGAGTTGTTTGAATATCTCTGCGGTTGTGCATGTGTGTTGGAGTCATATATTATGAGGCATTTATGCACTTCTGAATCTTTTCTTGCATTGATTTGTTCTATGGGTGTTTGTATATGTGCACATGTATGTGTTTGATTGCTTTAGTCACACAAGCAGTCTCCCACTCACATTGCTCTAAGCTTTGAGTGGGCGAAGGCCACTGTGGAGCTGATAGGGGAGACAGAGAAGAGAGAGGAGATGGAGGATAAATAGGAGAGAAGGAGACGGAACAAGGCGATAATGAAAAATTGAGAGCAGTGAGGAAGTTTGCACTTCAGGCCCATAGTGTCCACTAGGAAAATGTACACATCGACCGGAGGGTTTAAGTTTTTTCTACTTTTAGGTGAGAGCATTGGATTTTTTGTGGTGTCCTTTGAGTGTTATATATTGTAGTGAATAAGGGCAGTATAAGTGTGCAGTAAATAACCTGCATATTCTCGATGGAGGGGGCAGCATCGTGGCATAGTAGTTAGCACCACTGCCTCACTATAAGAAGGCCTTGTTGTGACACTAAAATTTAGAGGGCCCAGGCTAGGTGTTATGGGCATCCCACACCCAGTGGAGGACCTTTGATTAGGCAGAGGGGTTCTAGGCAGTGACGCATCTGAGTCTGGCACGGGAGGCAGGTGTAGGAGTCCAGCTAGCAGGGTGTCAGAGGGCTTTTGTTGGGCGCAGATACATCAAGGAGAAGCATAGTTGGACACACCTCTTAGATTCCGGTGGCTGGACAGGCTCAGTGGCTGGACAGATAACGCCACTTTGAAGGTCAGGAGACAAACCAGACCTGGCAGTGATGGTCTGATTAGCTTCCCAAACCTCAGTTTATATTCACCAACACAAGTTGAGCATGAAGAGTATGTATGTAGGTAAAAATCATGGATGTGCGTTGACACATGAAACACAAGGATGCAAAACAAAGATATCTAAATTGCTTTGTTGAATCCATAACATTTGCTGTCCTTTGGTTGATTACCAGTGTGTGGGGACATCCATGGGCAATTCTTTGATCTTATGAAGCTGTTTGAAGTGGGAGGATCACCAGCCACAACACGGTACCTGTTCCTTGGGGACTATGTTGACCGTGGCTACTTCAGTATTGAGGTAAAACCACCAGAACATAAATATAATTCCCCATAAGTGGGACAGAAACAATCAGTTATCGGTTATCCTGATTTCTGCAGCTTTGCATGGACTAACACTTTGTTTATGTGTTTGCTGTTGACAGTGTGTTTTATACCTGTGGTCACTGAAAATCCTCTATCCAAAGACACTATTTTTACTTCGTGGAAATCATGAATGTAGACATCTGACGGAATATTTCACCTTCAAACAAGAATGTGAGTACTTTCGATGTCCATCTCTCCCTCTCTGCCGACTAATATCATGCGTAGCCTGGAGCACTTTTGATAGAAAGGAATGTGCCCAGCTACAGGCACTGTCAAGTTAGGTCTGATTGACAGCACAAAAACAGGTGGAATTAAAAGATCTGTGAACAAATAAACTTCTGAAACTATAGTTTAACACATGCAGATTTGCACATGCACACATAAGGTAAAGAATACAAAATGAGTATACTTTAAATTAACTCATTATCTTGTTGTTAATCCTAATAAATCCCTTTGTTGTTGATATAATCTCACCTCTAAACCCATTATCTCACTTTCATACATGCATGACATATATATATATATATATATATATATATATATATATACATATCTTCGTTTGGTAAATTTGTGTAATTTGCAGACATTTCTGTTTCACTTCTGATTCTTTGTACACAGATATGATGTTACAGCGCTGATGCAGCTGTTTATATCTCTGTCTTGTGTCAGGTAAAATCAAGTACTCAGAGCAGGTGTATGACTCATGTATGGATGCGTTTGACTGCCTTCCCCTGGCTGCACTCATGAACCAGCAGTTTCTGTGTGTCCACGGTGGACTCTCACCTGAAATACACACCTTAGACGACATTAAAAAGGTAATCAACTGTCTCAGCACAACATGCTGTTACTGTGCAATGATTGTGTGTGATTGTGTCTGTTGGGTTTTAGTGCCTACATTCTTGTTTCTTTGCGTTCAGTTGGACCGATTCAAGGAGCCACCGGCTTTTGGGCCCATGTGCGACTTGCTGTGGTCTGATCCTCTGGAAGATTTTGGCAATGAGAAAACCCAGGAATATTTCAGCCACAACACAGTGCGAGGGTGCTCTTACTTCTACAGGTGAGCTTTACTCCTCACTAGCTATTAGAGCTCGGTCACCTAAGTAGAATTATATCTCCATACCTTGGTTGATATTCAGCACAGAGTGCAGAGTTCCCTATGCATTATTAGTAATGATGAATTCTCATTTCTTTTTATGGCATTTAAGACTGAAGTACAGGGTGAATTTTGACTGTTAGCTGAAACCTTCGAGCTCTTGATATCAAAAATACATGGTAAGATTATACATTATTAATAGATATGAAACATTTATTCTTACTTGACAACCCCCCCCCCCCAAAAAAAAAAAAAAAGCATAGACAATAGCTATACACATAATGGGAAACAGAATAAAAAAACAAAAGAATAGGTATCCCCCTTCAACCTTACAGATAGTATCTGTGCCAGTAAATAAACAGGCCATATTGCCTTGTGGTTAACAACTGTTTGTCATTAGTCTTTTTGACTTTCAGAACAGATTGTTAGCCGAAGGATTAGCAGGGTGAATCTGGAGTCAAATAAAAATAGAGGCAGAGAGAGGAGAGAGAATAAAGCATAAAACATAATAGCGGACAAATTGGGAATGGGTGTGTAATGCAACTGCTCAACCCCTGTGACAGAGTATGTGAAAGGTGGAGTGAGCACTGTGCTGATATTGCTGTGAGGAGGAAGAAAGCAAGTCGGAGGCGGTGAGGAGAGGAGACTTGATGGCAGTTGTGGTGGGGGTTTTCTTAATGAAGTTTCTGAGCAGTACAGACCCCTACGTGGGAGCTGCAGTGCTGCTCAAATTACAAAAAGTGACGTCGGGAAGATTTATTCTTTCACAGAACAGGAAATGACATTCTGGACACTGTGTTCTGGGTAATTGCAGTTCAGATTCACATTACAAGCCAATTGCAATCCTTACTTGGGTGAATTTGCACACACATGGTCAAGGGTCATTTGGTTCAAGCAGTATCAGATGAAATAGTTCCACTGAAGCATTAAGGTGCAGAAACTTCGGCCTCGCAGTTTATTTCCACAAAGACAGGGTCACTGTTAGCTTCAGATCATCCTGACAGTTTTGCACATTTTATTCTGTGAACTTCTACTTTGTACACTGTCTGCATCAACACTGGTCTTTTCAGATTTTAGATTTTGATTTAGTTTTAAATATTCAAGCCTCTACCTCAAACCAGAACCATTTGAAAACTCTTCACAATGATGATCTGAAGACCATTTAAACATCTGAGATAGCTTTGCAATAAATGCAACAGGTTTTGCAACATCTTTCACAAGCATGTTTGAATTATGTCAAAGGAGATTTTTTATTGCCCTCAAATGAACTGAAATCAGCAATTTCTTGAAACATCAACATGTAAACAGACAGAATATTTTATATGCTATATTACTCAAAGTCTTGATATTGATATTGATATTGACATTGATGATTGGTCTATTGGTCCATTTTAGCAATACCCAAAGTGGATATCTTAACAGGACAACATGAGCACTCACAGATTGGAAGACTCTGCCACGGCTAATATCGAACAACTTACACTAGACTTCAGAGAAAAATTCATTCATACATTAATTGATCTGGAGCTGTTACCTCTGTTCTGTCCTAATGGCACATCCCTCCACCAGTTCAGTTCAAATCAACTCACTACTTTTTATATGATCCAGGAGAAGAGTCTTAACTTCTCATTTCATTAGTGATAAATGGTCATATGGTCATAGATACAGTAAGACACCAATGATTCAAAGTGAGAGGAGCTCAGTGAGGATTATCCTGTAGATGTGTGGAGGATGGTGCTATAATAGTCAGCTCTCCCATGGCTATTTTCTGCCTTCCCTCTCAAACTTACCACTCCATCATTACAACTCTTGCCAACTATACAGTGTGCTTGAAGCACAGAGAAGCATTGCGTCTTGGGGATTTCTGAAAATTCAAGGAAATCTCTATCTGAAATAGAAGTTGATAAGTTAATTTAAAAAGGGGGGACTTTGAAATTCAATGACTGACATGTCTTTAAGCTGCATATTGTCAGTGACTGATTGTTGTGATAAATGAGCTCTTCAAGAAAACACACTCTGGTGCATTGGGCAGCGTTATTTGACTCCCTACCTAAACATAAGAGCCATGAAATCAAATCACAAGTAGCTACACAATCACTACTTCTGAGTGCTGGAGAGAGTGTTTCCAATAGATATTGCGCTTTTGTACTGTAAATACCATATACGCCCGCTCATGCATCTCCACTGATATTAAAATCTTTTCAATCTGGTCTGCATCAATCTCATATAATGTTGACACCCTGTGCTATTAAACTATAAGGACAAATGCAGACAAAAAAAAAAAAAATCTTTTCTGATCACAATGATTAAATGGATAAAAGTCAGAATATGACACTTCCACACCCTTGGCTTGGTTAAATGATGAAATTGCTTCCCATAAGCATTTTGTTTTCTGTAACTTCAATATATGACTATGATGATTCAGGCATACCACAACAGCAGTCTTATTCATTGAATAATGTAATGTATTACGACTACTGTCACAATACACCACGTGTTAGGCTGCTACTTGTTCTGAGCACTGGCAGCTCTAATTTGCAGTGATTCTGATCAGAAAACTGTGATGCAGTTCTCTGATCAGGTACATGGTTTATCAGTTTCATCTATCAATCAGTTTTCACTCTGCTGTGTACTGGGAAAATGAATGTGATGACCACATTCATGACAGATGGCTTTTCAAAGGGGAAGGGAAAAACTAAAGTCTGTTTCATACACAAAGCAGAGCACCTCCATCACTCCCTGTCTCTTTCTGTCAAACTCACTGTCTCACGCTCACTCACAGGCTCACCGCCACACAAATGTGTGCTTTCACAGAGAGAAGGAATGTGAGCCGCAGGCAAGCAATGCTTGTGTACTGTGTTCCCTCGCATTAATCAATATACACCGTTGGAGTGGACAGAAAAATAAATTAGTACATGGCATGCATTAGGATTTATTCATTCTTTATTCTGCTTTTCAGCTCTAAAAAATGATCGTGTACAATACAAAATGTTGCCTTATTTCTAAGTTATACATGTATTGTAGATGCAGTTTAGAATAGAAACAGTTATACAACATTTTGAGAGCAGTGTTTTGGGTGAACTGTCAGTTATAGTGAAAAGAGTTGCAGCATATTCACGTTCAGCTATTGCTACCATTATTTACAGGCTGCCAAGGGAATGCTAGCCATGTGACCTAGATACGTGAGGATGGCACATTTTCACCAGGTGCACAGGGCACAACAGCCTCATTGTTTTTCTTCTAACACAAACCTTTAAGTGCTTAAATATTTGAAACACTTCTGAAAGTTTGATGGGTCCATCGATGGCAGGGCTGGAAGCAGGATTGTTGCTGGGGAAGATATACTGCTGTGGCTTTTGATTGTTTAACAGGAGAAATCTTTATTTTTATTTAGTTTCTGATTGTAAATTAAATACAAAAAAACAATGTGAAGACGTTACTATGGTCTCGAAGAAATTCTGATGGACCTGTGCACTATTGTTTGACATTTAATCAATTGAAGGCAAATGGTAGATTTAAAAAAAAAGAAGACACATTTATAACTAAAATAGTAATTATTAGTTACAGTCCGAGAAGGGACATTATTATTCTTCTTATTGGTTATTCAGTGGATCACAGTTTTTCTGTGTCAATGTGTTGAGTCTGAATCAGAAAGTACAGTGAGTGCAGATAATGTAAAACGTAATTAGGGGATTGAGAATATGAGAAAGTTTTTCCGTCACTAAATCCCCACACAGCAACTTCTGATGGAGAAAACTATCACAGTAATGAATAAAAATGTGTCCCCTGGAACTCATTTAGGAGAATAACAGTGAAATGAGGGATATGTCTGCTTTCGGCTCACGCTTTCATCCAGTGCATCTGTGAATGTCTTCATTGCTGCTTTATTCAGCACAATTTTAACAGGCTGCAAAGTCACTGCAGGACGTATGCCTCGCCTTGTTCATTCTGCAGTTATCAGTAGACAGTTTTCCTTCCCAGTACTGATTCTCATACCTGAATTTAGATCTAACTCTGTGGATGTGCTGTGATTGCTGTCGCTGTTTTATGGCTCAGATTAAACTCTTTGTAAAATGCAAATGAATACTTGCATGCCACGGTTTCTTTAATCATAATTTAACCGTCAGTCATTGCAAAAAGAGATCTAGGCATGATTTGCAATCCTTTTGCACTAACTCTACAAGCACTAACACTACAGTACGGCCACCCCTTTCACACTGTACATGTTGTAGACTTTCCATGGTAACATATTAGCAAATTGTTGACATCTTGCTAATGGAAAAAAAAAAAAGTTGTGTTGCCACTTGTCAATACGTGTCGGGGACTGAACAGCATAACTTCCTGTGAGGGATACTGCCATTTTATCAGGTTGTAAAAGTTTTGTTTATTGATAAATTATTTGATATTGGAGTATTTCATAGACTTGTATACTTTCCTGGATCCCGTACAGTATTTTTTAGCAATGCCATTGTTGGGATCTGACCTATTCTAATCATTGGTTTTTGCAGAAAAAAAATCACTTCAAAAGCTGATCCTGATACTTAGATTCATGCCAATCAAGAAATCTTTTGAAAATGCAGTCATTTGTTTGTACTCACGACCGATGGATCTAATATTGTTTGGAATGGAAAGACTTGAAGAAACTGAGGAATCAAAAAAAATCTTGACGCTCAGTGACAGAAGGAGGCGTTGACTTGAGGGCATTAATCATTCCACTTCAAAAGAATTAATCAAACTATAGTCATGTAATCCTTTATTTCTCACCCAGAAGACAGCGTTTGAAGAGATGATAGAGTTTCTGAATGACATAACACAGTAACAGCTGTTGAATGGTAAACTACAGTGATGCTGCAGCTGGAAGAATTTATCCCTCCTGTGTGACACAGGTCTGATGGTTTTTGGCCACTTCATTTTTCCTTTGGAAACAAATACTGGTGCTAAGTCTGCTCCTATTCTGATCCAAGACGATTCAGCTCCAGTCTGTAGTGTCACATAGGAAGTCTCATGGTCAACTTTCTCCGTCGGGCAGCTCGTTGTCCATCTGGCCAGAAAAACACAGAGAACTACTTCGGCGTGCAGCCAGTAGAGAGATAACAATACTGCCGTTTTCATTAGTGTTTGGGGAAGGGTTCAATCATAAGCAGTATGGGAGAGATAATAGTACAATCAAATCACTGTTTGAAGGAAGTTCTGGTGGCTCTAGTAACAAACCATCAGCTGTTCATTTGCATATACAGGTTTTTTTGAATGGGCCAATGGGCATTGTTATTGACCACTGAGGAAAATGAATCTGAACAGCGAGACGTCAGACATCATAGTCAATCGCTTTGTGCTCATTCACATATATGTGTCATGACACAAACACAAACAAATCACATTACTTTGAATATTCCACCATTACACACATGGACAGCATGAAATGATTTTAGTTTGTCAAACAAGTCACACAGATTCATCAGCCAGCGGAAGGAATCAGTGATTGCCAGCATCGTATCGGGCAGCAATGCCTTTGATAAGAGTCATTGTGTTTGCAAAACTAACAGCAGCACATTTAGCATGAAGTTTTAAAATCAAAGTATTGCTGCTTAAACAGAACTTCCAGTTGCGATAGATGCGTTGGATACACTTTTTGAGTGTAGCAGCACCACATAGGCTCACTGGCCTCTCTTCCTCTCAGGCACATTGCCTGCCAGGTTAGAGTTAGAGCACAGGAAGCTTTGACTGCCACTTACTGGATGAGGGTATTTTTTACAGGTAGCTGTTGAGTTGGCTTTTCACCACCTTGCATCACTGTCAGCAAGGCTTTCATAATTGCATTACTGAAAATATGAGATAATATGTTTAAAATTCTGTCATGTTGAGATTCTGCTCTTGATTGAGTTGCTGTGTTCTCATATTTTGTGTTGTGAAGTTAAATTGTTCTCGACATGAAAAGCACTGAGTTATTTCTCTAAAACCAGTTGTTGTTCACTCTTTTGCAGTTATCCAGCTGTATGTGAGTTCCTACAGAGCAATAACCTATTATCAATTATTCGAGCGCATGAAGCACAAGATGCTGGGTACGTTTCAGCAGAACACCTACAAAGACACGTACACACAGAACCATATTTACATATAAGAGACCACAATATGTCTTTTTTCTGTCTTTATCTTCACCTGATTGCCTTAAAGCTATCGGATGTACCGCAAAAGTCAGACCACTGGATTCCCATCCCTCATCACCATCTTCTCAGCACCAAACTACCTTGATGTTTACAACAACAAAGGTCAGAAAATCTCTGTGCTCATCTTCAAACCAAACTTGTTTCAGTTCTCTGTGCCATTTGCAGATCTACAATTTCTCCTGTTCTGCCTCTGTTTCATATTTTTGCCCAGATTTACAAAAATGGGCCTGAATGATAACTCCCCCTTAGTCAGATTTTATGGAAAACAAATACATACTCTAGGCTGTCAAAAGCAAAATCTCTTTACAAGGCGTCTTACAAAAATGATAACCATGGTCTCTTGTCAAAGCGGTTTCAGGAGCACAAACTGAAATGTGTGTATGTATGTTTATGTAACTGCACCTAGCTCAGAGCAGGCATAAGGATGCCACGGAGGACCCTCGTTTGTTTGTGTTCTGAGATCTGAGTCTTGGTTGCCATGGGCTATGGGAGATGTGGAGCGTGGGAGGGACTGTCGGCATTGCTGACTATCTCCATGTGGCTTTATCCCTCTTGATGTAACAGTGTCAGCACTCCCTGGCCTCAGCTGGGCCATCTAGTGGTTGAATGTCAAATATTAAATTGGGAAGCCAACATGAAAAGCACGTATGGACCAAAACATTATAGTCCATATGGAAATATTTAATGAATTAATCAGGCACAGTGCACATAATCGAAATAACCTTTCAGGCTGTGTACTATTGCAGGCTGCGATAGGAATGTGTGTGTAGCAAATTTTAACCTTCCCACTGAGCAAATAAAACACATCAGACTCCTTTATACATTTCTTACACTAGCACAATAATGATAACATTTAGCGAGCGTAATTGTCCGTGAGGAGAAACAAATATGCAGCTAAATTAAATTGCATTAAGTAACAATTCTCTTGGGAATTTTCTCTTTTATTTCAAAAGAAAAAGAAAAACATGTCAGTGGCAGCATCATTACTTATTTAATTCAAACATTACACTGAATATGGGCCTGAATTTTAAATGTTTGGTTCTTTTATTTGTAGTTGAGGTTCCCACGTTTGTTGTCACTTACACACTATAGCAGTTCTACAGTTATTGCACTGCAGTGGACTGTTTGTACCTTTGAATAGGATGTCAATAAAGGAGGGATCACTAAATCTAGACTGACATTATAGAGTTATCTGAAAAACAGATTATGATTAACGTGTCATTATTTTCAATGTAAGAAAAAGTAACTAAAACATGGACGAGGTCTGTAACTAGACAAGCAGACAAAGTTTGAGAGGAAAATGTTACTGCTGTCTCACCATCCGCTCCGCCAACAGCTGCTGTACTGAAGTATGAGAACAATGTCATGAACATCCGACAGTTCAACTGCTCTCCTCATCCCTACTGGCTGCCCAACTTCATGGATGTTTTCACCTGGTCTCTGCCGTTTGTTGGAGAGAAAGGTATCACGTTTTTCCAGAACAAAGCCTTCTGTTACATCTCAGGCCTTTTTAGTAGGACACCACGTCCTAATCTGTTTTCTCTCTGTTATGGTTGAGTGGCTTCACCTCTTTCCCTTTCTCTCCACTTCCTTCTACAGTCACAGAAATGCTGGTGAACGTGCTGAGCATCTGCTCTGATGATGAACTCATGAATGATGAAGATGAGATCTTTGATGGTGAGAGGTCCTCGGAATGACAGTTTAAAGATGGATTATTTATTTTTGCCAACGCAGATTGAGTTTATATTATGTAATCTAAATTTGAGCTCTTCACATCTGAATGGTTCAGACCAAGGATGTACAGCTTACTCTGCTTGTGCTAAATTAGACTGATCTCTTTCTCACCAAGAGCTATGGTAGAAAATCATCAAATTGTTCTGTTTTTCATTGTCCCTCGAAGTATAGTCTTACTTTTGTGTCGTTACAATACATTTGATCACTTGATCTTCCATCCAGAAAATCAAGATTTGTGTTTTATTGCTTCTATTTTATTACATCAAAGAGGTCAGTGAACAAGGTTTATGATTCAGTAGATACAGGCTTACTCACATGAATGGACCTAAACTATACTAATGTATGTATCGTAGTATTCGTGATTATTATGATGCTATTCTAGTTATCAACAAACGAACATAATCTGTTTATCTCATTTACTATGATTACTTAATAATAATAACTGTTTCTAGTGTGTTATATGGGCTTATAAAAACTGTTTCTTTTGTATCAGAGGCATATAATGGAAGTATGTGTAAATGTCTTTGCAGCCAATGCAGCAGCAGCACGCAAGGAGGTGATCAGAAACAAGATCCGTGCTATTGGAAAAATGGCCAAAATGTTCTCAGTTCTCAGGTAGACGTAATGCTTGTGTGTGTGTGTGTGTGTGTGTGTGTGTGTGTGTGTGTGAATGTTGCCATGAGCGAATATCTCCACTTGTACTTGCGTGCTTACGCATTTGTGTGTTGGGTTAGCGTTTAGTGTGAAGTGTGTACACACTGTATGTGTTCGTATTCTTGCAGAAACAGGCTTCCACAGTTTCCTGCCCTTTTTGCATCTTTCTGTTTCCTGTAGAGAGGAGAGTGAGAATGTGTTGACGCTGAAGGGCCTGACGCCCACTGGCATGCTGCCGAGTGGGGTTCTCTCTGGAGGCAGACAGACACTGCAAAGTGGTGAGCACAAGTCTCAGCACAAACCTTTTTTCTACCATTTGCCCCCTCTTGTTTGTCACGTCTTCAGCTCTGTCATGGGTCTTCCCTTTCTCTTCCTGTCTCCTCCTCTGGCCGTAATGCAGAGCAGCCTTCAGATGACTTTTTGGCTCTTTATATATTCTCATGAAGGCTAAGAAGCTAATGTCACACCAAAACAGTTGTCTGCTGTCACACATTGCATCATTCCACACACAAACACACATATTATGTGACAACGTTGACTAGAAGTTGTTGCATTTGCTGTATTATAGATCCCATGAAAGCTTCAGACAACAAAAGTACAACCACCTACAGCACTGTCGCACTGCGGCCTTTGTCCAGCTGGTTTAAGTTAGCTCACGGTGTTGTTTGTTGCTCAGTCTACCAACCAAAAGAGGAAAATCGGTTTCTCTGTTGCTCACTGGACGTTAAAGTTTCCTCCCCAGCCTCTGGTTTATCTCAGCACTACATGACCTCAAATGAACTTCATCCAGCTAAAAGCTTCAACTGAATATTCACAGCGGGGTCGACACAAGCAAGTGCTCAAAAACAGCCATTTGATTTCATTTTTAAATCAAGGTTTTCCTGCGTCTGTCAGTGGTCGTCAGTAGTGTTCATGATTGTGTGTCACTGCTGGTGTTCGAACAGCGTGGCATTATTAAGCTCACACAAACTGTCACAAAAACTTGGTGCAAAGCCTAAATAAGTAACGCCTGTCCTCTTGCCCACAAATGATCATTGCGCACAGATAGCTTTCTCGGGGCCACGTTCAGTGTGGCGCACACCATGATACCAAACAGCACAGTGACTTCTTTTCACCCTTTAAATAGGCAAACTGACTGATTTCAAGATTGAAGACACCTGTGATGCTAATTACAGGACACACCTTAGTTTAACATGTCACGATGGTCAGATTATTTTCAGTCTTTTTTCGGGGTACCATCCTTTTTGTCCAAGCCAGTTTCATTAGTTTGTTTTGTAATATGACTGTTGAACCACAACTCAAAAGCAATGTCTGATTTTCGTTCGTTAATTTTCACAAAATTTTTATTTATCATTACTTTTGTCAGTTTCAAGTTATTTCAGTGACCATCGTGTGTTTTTTCTTGCTTTAACGGAAGGGTACCAACAATTTTGTATCATGTTCTCAGTCCTTAATTCTTTCTATTTCAATATCTTTGTCACTCTCTATCTCTGTGGATCTGTCTTTGTTATTGCTCATATGAATTTTTCAACCCCATATTGACATTAACTCTCTTATTATTAATGCATGGCTCTCCTCTGAGTTCGGCTACATTGCCAGTGAACATTTATATCTCATCTTGTCTAACATGAGCTGCATTCTCGCTGGGGCTGCATTATACATTTGCATGGCTTGATCAGGAGTAACCTGCTCCCCTCCTCCCCCCCTCAGCCACCATTGAAGCCATTGAAGCCATCGAGACGCATGATGAGGACAGAGAAGGTAAACTTATGTGCCCCCTCCCCCCTTGTGTGCCTCTGAACTATAATAACAGGGTTCCCTGCTACCAACAAATTCATTCATACAACAGCTGACATAACAACTGACACAGCAACAGTTTGAGGCTTGCACTTTACTTTCCAATACAAATGATCAAAACACAAATACAGCTACATAACAGTGTTTTAAATCTGAGAGTGGATCCATTCCCCATCTACTCACAAAGATGTAAAAAATATATTATGCCATGATTTGAAAGGAGACAAATAACCATTTGTCACCTGTCAAGTCATGGTGCCTTTACGAGCAGTGAGGATTTTCAGGAATGTTTCTAATTGATGCAGGAGTGGTGATAAGGAAAATGGTGAGGGATGATAATTGTGCACTCCTGTTTCTTTCTGGCAGATGAGAAGAGTCCTGCATGAGTATAAATCTGAACCTCCAATAATGATGGTGGGAAAAAAGTGCATTTGAAATTGGCCATCACAAACTGAGAGGAAAATATAAAAGAGTGTAAAATAAAAAATAAACAGCTCTACAAGACATAAAATCATGTTGATAATAAAAGCAAAAACGCTGCAAAGACAAGTGCTGTTTAGGCATGCATGACTTAATTATTTAATTCCTTTTGGGTTTGGCATATAAACGGCCTCCATCTGGTTCTAAAAGGTGTTGCATGCAAGAGAACAAGAAACAGAGCAGACAGAGCATCTACATGAAATATGCAGCTTTAAGCTGCTGGTCCTCGTGATGTGTCTGAAGCAATCATTGCTCACTAACCAAGAAGCTTCACTGTAATACAGCACCCGCACAAACACCAACACACCAACACACACGTGCATGTGTACGTCTCCTTAGTAACTTCAATGTGCATAATATTTCATTTTAAATAACAAGCAGGATGAAAAACTGGACTTCATTGTTTTGTTTTGTTTTTTTTACAGTTAATGAAAATCTTAGTTGCTTTTTTTATGAATGTATCTGGATCATTTGGAAGATATGTAGTTCAAAGATTTCAGCTTACGTGACAGCCTGTGCTCCCTATTTTGGATGTATTTTCAGTTTAACCGATTCCCTGGGTGTGACATATAAGGTGAGAGATTTTTAAAGAAACAGTTGCACCTAAATATCTTTTCTGACAATTTCTACACATGTCAACCTTCCCTATCTACAAGAAACTAAGCGCTAGTTTTCACTCACAGGTGGAAAATCAACCTTACCTCCTAAAAACGAATGAAAGCTGCTTTAAATACCTCAGACTTATATTTTATTTTTGCTTTTGTATTGTTTCTTTGTGGTGACAAGCATAATAACATTTGTATCATTTGCAGCAGCTGCTACTTCATCACTAGTGTCAACTGGCAAGATGGCTGAAGAGCATAATATTTGACTCTGTGAAAAAAAAAAAAAAACTGGGCATTTTAAAGCACCATGCATTACATTTAATACATTTAATACACATATTGGCCAGTGATACTGTTCCTCATTGATACTGACGAAGTGGCTTTGTCTGTAATGATGCCAAATCCTGAAAACATTTGATGTTTTGAGGGGAAAATCACAATATGGGATATTAGACAGAAGTCTAATCCTCCTTTATGTGTTTTTCTTTTCAGCTATCCGTGGGTTCTCCCCTCAGCACAAGATCACCAGCTTTGAGGAGGCTAAGGGCCTAGACCGCATCAACGAGCGCATGCCACCTCGCAAGGATGGGGTGAACCATGTGGGTCACTCCATGGGAAAGATGAATATGTCAGAGGCGAATGGCACGGACGATAACAGCAACGCCCAGTGATCTGCTGCCTGAGCCTCAGAACTCTGCTGCTGTCGCGCTGTGCAGCAAGACATTGCCAAATCTGGAATTCAGGCCTCAGAACATAGTAATCAAAAGGGGCCACTGACAGAACACGAAATCTGCAGCAAAATCTAAAACAGGCAAAAAGGTCATTTTTTTCATGACAGTTTCATCACGCAGTTGGGGGAAGGGGGAGCTGGGGTTCACAGCAAAGGGCAGGGCTGCTGCTTGACAGAAAAAGTGTGATTGAAAGTAGTCTCTGCCTCCTAATCCTCTTTATCAGTTCAATCACAGATTGAAATGTTGGGGGCTGTGTTGTTCTGAACGCTGACAAATGTCTGCTCCGTCATTACAGGGCCTGACAGAAGACATAATTGCAGTATCCATGCCACACAAATCATTTTACTATTTTATAAAGTGTTTATTTTGAATCACTCACACTTTTGAGGAAAACTGTCTTGTTTACCTACATAGTTTGCTTGTACTGATACATGACTTTGAGGAAAAAAGCAAAAACGAAAGTAAACTGTATACCTCTTAAAATGAAATTAATCAATTTACCTTCTTGTAAGATGCTGTTATCCTGCGTGTGAAACAGGCCAGTGTTCACAAACCTGCCTGAACACCAAAGCCACTGAAATCTGAGCTCAAACTGTATCTCTCTGCACAACTTCTTTCCTCACCTTCCTCATTATCAGTCATCTCCTAGCAAGAACTGACTTGGAGGGGATGAGGGTAGAAAGGGAGGGGATGAAAAAAGAATTGGAAAAACTGGATCCACCGCTTACTATTTAACACCAAGATTTAATTTTTCAAACGAATTTTACCCAAAAGAAGAATATGTAACCATATAAACATCAATGTCTGTAAGTGAATATCAAAGGGTTATATTTTTATCTTGACCACCCACAATTAGTTTCTTTACTTCTCCCAGTTGTATTTCACATCAGAGAAGCGTTTGATCAAGTTATACGTCACACATCCAAAAATCATGCAATTCACTCTCTGGAAAATATACACTCGAGCATCATCCAATAGTTCGTGTGTGACACACTACCTGATTATTTCTCACCTGCTTGTCACGAAAGAGAAAGTAAAAGAATGCCTGCAGTCACTAAAATATACATTAGAGCCTGTTGAGGTTTTGCACTAATGCTGTGCTGCTAATTCAATTCGATTTCATGCCTAAGCGTACCATATCAGAGTGAGAAGGAAATTCTACAAATTTGTGAATGCATATACTTGAATTATCATTTAACAACCAAAAATCATGTTTGGAATAAGCAGGCTTTAATCCATCCTTGGATTTATTAAAGCTATTTGACGAATGTATCTTGATCAGAAATTAGTTATATAATGCTGCTTTTGAAAACAAATATCTATTTATTTTTCTCTTAAATTAACCTTAGATGCATTTAAATTAGTCAGAATTACTGCCTCAATAAAAACTAAGCACAGTGTAACTAGGCATGTATTGCATCTAAGTGTTTCAATCATATATCTTGTTTTTCAGTTAACTTCTTCAAAGCCAATCTAATTTTACTGTGGAGAAAGAGGTCAATAAACACTGACCCATGCACCCACACTGTGATTCTAAGAAAATACAAATGCATATGTCCAAATATTGTATATATGATATACACCTTGATGGAAACTCTAAAATGCCAAGTTGCATTGAAAGGATCCTTTTTTTACTGACATTAGTAGGAAATTGGATTCTTTCAAAATATATGATTTGCGAAACTCAACAACAGTGAAACTCCACACACATACCATCACATAAATTTATAGAATTTCCTTTAATTCAACAATATTTTTTTCTATCTCATATACCATCTTTCTAATTAATGATAAAGGGATGTCAATTAAAGATGGACTATGATTTTTAACACAGCATCTATGGTATGGAACGCATCAATGCATGCAGTTAAGTTCCTAATTGTTATGTGAGATTACAATTGTGATAGTTGTGTTTCAAACCGTAAACTTGAACAATTTTATTTTTGAATTCTATTTGTTGTTTTATTTCTCTTGTTTTATAAATTTGATAAATAGGCTTCCTTTAATTGTTTTGTCAATTTTTCATTTTCTTATTTATTCATTTACAACTGCTTTTAATTTTGCATTATTTTATTGTATGCAGAGGTGTGAAGCTTTGTGTTTATTTTTTTTCTGTTGTACTTATGTACAGAAAATGTTCAGTAGTGTGAATGAATATAATCTCAGTGATAAGCAACTTTCAGGCTGCCAAAGCATGATAGCATGGTTTTCAGATGTAAATCAATTGGACACAAAGAAAATCATGTGTTGCACTTAGATTTAAGAGGAAACATTGTACTCTGGTTATATTTACTGCTGATATTATTATTGTTACAACTTATGATTATTTTCCTTCCTCTGTTTCTGGTTCTTGTATGGTCAACATGCATATTTCAGCAAACAAATATAATGGATTTTATCTTGCAACGTTTTTTATTATGTATGGAAATATGTTTTGGCATTTGACTTCTTAAAAAATACACACATTATAAGCATGCCCTATGGGACAAATCACATTTTTTTACTCTTGAATAAAATATGCATGAACAAAAATGTATTGCTTGGTTTGTGAACATATTAATACTAATTTCAACTTTCAGCCTAACTTATAACAGACATTGATTGTCAATAAATAAACAAAACAGTGTTGGGCAAGTTAATTTAAAAAATAATTAGTTACAGTTACTAGTTATTTCTTCCGAAAAGTAACTAAATTAGTTACTCAGTTACAAATTTTAAAAGTAACAGCTTACTGCGGAAAGTAAGTAAAGTAATTCAAGTAAATGTTTAAATGCTCAGATGTGTCTGAAAAAGTAATGTCTATACTTCCATTTGAAGAAGGCTTTTTTGGGATTATTTGGGCTCGCCGTTCCTGATTCTGGTGGACTGGCTCGGTTTTGTCGCTCGTCGTGTGTCCGACTATGGGTACTGGGGGATTTCTGTAAACAAACCCCGCCCACCTCGACCTCTGATTGGCTCGCCATGAAATTTGACTCTCCCTCAGCCAATCGTCATCGTTTATGCGATTGTCTCGTCTCTGCCTCTCGGCTCAGAGATCTAGAAAAAAAAAATGCTTCAATTATAGTAACGCCGCTTTTTGGGGAGTAAAGTTACAAAGATGGGAAGAGTTCATCAATTAGATTACTCGTTACTGAAAGAAGTAACGCCGTTACCCCCATCACTGTAAATAAATGGCTGAATTGTGTTCAGTGTAGCCAACTGATGATATCTGCTAAACCTAAAGATGCTATCTGCATCACAGTCTTGTATTATAAAAAACAAATCGGTTACCGTTCTGCCCAAATGTGCCAAATAATTCAAATGATCACTAGCTACGGAGATGGACAGTTTACTGTAATGAAATTAACTATGCATGGTATTTGGCAATTTAAGGTACATAAAAAATGACTTATTGGCTATTAAAGCAACAATATGCCTCTGACTGGAACGAACAAATAAATAAATAAATAAACTCATTTGAGTCCGTGTTGTACATAATACTACTTCAGAGGTACTTGGATGCACCACAAAATAAGGGCCGTGAATGCAGCACCTGCCGGTGTTACTTCACGGTCCAGGTGGAGTAGGAATGAGCTGACCCACACACCGGATGTGACGTCACCCAGCGCCTCTTGTCCATCACAGCTCCGGGGCAGCAGATCAAGCCAACACGATGGCCCTTTAAGCAGAAAGAACCGAGCTGCGGGCCTGTGTGCAGCCGGATAGCAGCCATGTGAGTGACCGCCGGCTCGCACCGAGCTAGCTGACGCCGCAGCTAATCGGCTAGCCGACGCACAGCGCACAGATCAGCTCTGCGGACCGACCAGCTGCGACGCAGACATGGACAAAGACGAGGCGGACCGGCTGATCGAGAAGGCCAAGCTGTGTCTGCGGTCCGGCCGCAAGGACCGGGCCCTGCAGCTCCTCTACGAAGCCCAGAATATTTACCCCAGCACCCGGGCCAGAGGTAAAATTAGCTGACGCACACTGTTCAGGGGCAGTAACGGTGTGCAGCTATTCTGGTCTGCTAACGCTAGAAAATGTAAAGGCGGGGATCGGGCAGGATGGCCGGTGCTATTTTCAGATGAGCGCAAAAAGCAGACTTTTTACGCATCAATTCTTGATGGTTTGAGGCGGATTGTTCGTGCTGAAATGTAGGTCTGTGCAGCCCCCCCCGCCCCCCGCAGTCCACAGACAGTACCACACAGAGTCAGCAGGCTGCATTAACATCTGATTTTCTTTCCAGTCGTCTACTCAAATAGCTTTTGCAATAGTGTGATTCTTACCAGAATAAATAAACTGCCGCAGACGTTTTTAAGAACACATCATGCATGAGGTTGCTTAAATACCGGATTGTTCATGTATTTTGCAAGAAGGGAAAACTTTTGTTGGGAATGGGCAGTCAGTATTGCTCTGGGCATGCACACATGGATTATGTTACATTTCACAGCAATGTGTCCTACATACTGCTTTTACTTACTTTGGGGTTTTCTTTTTTATTTACTGCACATTTGTAAAGGTCAGGACTCCCCAGAAAGATTTTTTTTGTTGCCCATTAAACATGATTTTTTTTAATAGCAACACATTTTGAATTTGTAGCATTTGTGACTTGTCAGCTGATCTTGCCATTTTTGTTTATAGTGCTTATAGATGCCATAACAAAGAATGGACGGAGTGCTGCACCAGAAGAAAGCCATGTACCCCCTCCAACAGGCTGGAGAGACGAAGACATCAGGGACAGTGAAAAAAGTAATGTGAGTGGCGATGAAAAGAAGACCTACACTGAGGATCAACGCCAGGGTGTTCTCAGGTACACAAAGATCCTTTTGTCCTGAACATTTACTTTACTTAGACAGTGACAGACTGACTGTCAGTCTTCAGCAACATAAATGACTTTCCCTGAATTCCACAAGGTAAACATTAACTGCAATTGGCCACTAAGTTTCCATTAGCAGTGACTGTTTCTGTTCATGGATGTAACAGGGACTGATCTAGGGAGCTCTGTGTGAATTATATGCACACTACAGCTTTAATTCAGGCTTGTGTTTTATCTATGATGCATTATTTTTTTCAGAATAAAGAATTGCAAGGACTTCTATGAAATCCTTGGTGTTCCCAAAAATGCCAGCGATGAAGATTTGAAGAAAGCCTACAGGAAGTTGGCCCTCAAGTTTCACCCTGACAAGAACTTTGCTCCAGGAGCTACAGATGCTTTCAAAGGTGTGTGTGTGTGTGTGTGTGTTTTTTCAACAACATGGCTGCGCTCAACAGTGATAAGGAGATTCTTTAAAGACTGAGGTCATAATAAGTCGTGCTTATAGTGTCTTATTTAAACAAACTTCAGCAGGAAAGGGGCTTGAAACTTGAGCATCCAGTTCTGCCAGTTTGAATTAAGCTTAAGCTGATCTTCCCAAGGAGCCACTGGACAGTTGCAGGGCAGGAAGAGAGCGAGAGAGGTGAAAACAATGGGCTCATGGCAGCGATTTCAAAACACAATCACACAATCAGCAGCAGCAGTGATACACAGGAGACAAACGCCTTTAGCACCTAATTAGGGCAAAAGTAGAAACAGTCATGATACAGTGAGCACACAAGTGAGACACACACACATTTTAAAACACTGTGACTTACATTTTCTGTAGATGATGTCCAGAAATCATAGAAAAAAGACACTCCTGTTAACTGCAGAACTTTTAACAAACAAATCCACAACAGCATACTTTCTGTTAACTTCCCTAAATACTTTAGTTATGCTTCTCTGCCAATGAGACAAAGAAGCTCTATTAATATAGATATTTATCATGTACCAAAACTGACTCTCCCTCCTCTCCCAATAGCAATAGGAAATGCATATGCGGTACTGAGCAATGCAGACAAGAGGCAACAGTATGATCAGTATGGAGATCAGTCTCCAAACACAACGCAACCCTCCAGCCACAGTCGCCATGGACACTACCGAAGCTTCCATAGAGACTTTGAGGCTGACATTTCCCCTGAGGAGCTCTTCAACATTTTCTTTGGAGGAAGGTTTCCCACAGGTGAGGCACGTGCTTGTGTTTGAGTGAAGAAACGGGCATTTTACGGATGGTTAATCTTATTCCAAAAGAGTTCAAACTTAATTTTTTTTTCTCAGCACTATTTTCCATAGTCTCTTTAGAAATATGGCATTATTTATGCTGCTATAATGGAGGTGTAGTCGTTTCAGCACTGTGTGTGTCTGTACAGGGAATGTCCACGTGTACACCAATCAAGGAGCCTCCTACTCTCAGTTCTATCAGCCTCGTCGTCGACGTGCTTATGAGAGGCGTGAGGAGGTGGTGGAAGACAACCAGAGTCAGGTTGGTGAATCACGAAACACTAATCCCTGTTAAATAAGCTCAGTCGCATGTTGTGTTCCTCCTGATTAGACACATTATTCTAGTCATTGGTGTACAGTGAAGAACTATTGCAAACAAAGATTTTTGAGCATACATTTTTGCAGCCTTAGTGACCTTATAACAAGTGCTGGTTTTCTCCTTCAGCACAACACCTTCACAGCACTCCTGCAGCTTCTCCCCGTGCTGGTGCTAATCCTCATATCAGTGTTTACTCAGATGATGGCCACTACCCCGCCCTACAGTCTCTTCTATAAGCCGTGAGTCCGTCACACCACCGCTGATATTTAAATAAATCCGCAGCACCTACCGTGATTGAAACTTATGTTTCACTTAACAGGAATCATGTGTTTGGGTTACAGGGCCATGGGGCTGGTGGTGTCCAGGGAAACGCAGCACATGGGCGTACCGTACTACGTGGATAAAAGTTTTGAGAAGGAATACCGCGGTGCTGCTCTGGAGGAACTAGAGAAATCAATAGAGAGCGACTATATTGAACACCTGCAGAGCAGCTGCTGGAAAGAGAAGCAGCAAAGTAAGCGAGCAGCTTGTAAGCCCAATTCTTGATTGATGTTTTTTAATGTTTCCTGTGACGTAAGTTCGCGTCACGTTCAGCTGGCCGATGTTCTTTTAAGGTAAAATTACAGCTACGCTGGTTTCCCTCCAGCTGGTCCTACCCAAGAAATAGTTCAGTTCATATCTGTGTGAATACAGGGACTTTCACCTCATTGTCATACTGATGAGATGCATCTAACTTGCTGTGCTTTGTAGAGGGTTAGAACTGGCTGTTTGCGTAGGTGCAGGCTGGAGCATCATATGTGGCATGCCTATGTGAGCGTCTTTCTTTCATACTGGTACGATATAGCTTCTTTGAATCGTCTCTTTTGTGTGTCCTTTTCAGAGTCAGACTTGGCAAACTTGGGACAGCTGTACCGAGACGAGCGGTTAAAGCAGAAGGCAGAGTCGATGAGGCTGGACCACTGTGAGAAACTGCATCGGCTGGTTGGGCGTCAGAGAGGAAAATGAGGGCTCTTTGAGATGTGAACACATTTCGTTACAGACTTTACAACAATGCAGTTTATTCACGTGTGTAATTTATCCAATCTGGCCAATTTGTAAAGAAATCTGTTAGGGTACAGCGCTGTCAGTGGGAGACTATGCCACTGGAAACAATGTGCCTTCTCTCCTCTTTGATGGTAGAAAATAGAGTTGCACGGCAGCTGCCAGCCCTGGCGTTGGAGGCAGCAGCATCAAGTGCGAACTCACTGTGGCAGAGTGTGTATGAGCTGTCGGAGCCTTTCTTATAGAAACGGCACGTTCATATGGGGTTTCCCTTTGGTGTTTCGAAGGCAGTTGTATGTTCACACACACGTTTTGTGGTTTTATTTATTTTTGTGGATGATTTTTGTCTCGTAGTCATATTTATTTAATAGTTTATAGAGTCAATGTCATTTGAGCAACTTTGCTCACGTTTTCTCTTTTTTGTTGGTTGGAAATAACGACTTACAGTGATTTGTATAATACTGTAGTCTTTGGACAAATCTGCGAGCTTCTATAGTGAGAAATAACAGAGTACCTTTCAATTTATAATCAAGATACAGACAAATCAGACTTTAGAAATTACTATAAAATCAATAATGTGATTAATCAAGCAATTTTACGTCTGGCACTATAAAATACACAGCACAGTCAAGTAGAACTTTGCAAAACCCAATGACCCAATTTTACTGAATAATATTCTTATTCAAAAGAGGTTGTACTTGTTCTTTCTTCTAAAACACAGCTTCCAACTTTCTGCACTATTTCTTGGATGAGATGTTTGTTGCATTGGTTGTTAAGCTTCTGTCACTAAGGAACTATTTGTTTGAGGTTTCAGTGTGACAAATTACCGTCATGTGGAAGAAAAAAGAGGCCATGTTTTTAAAGAAATCTTAACCCGGTCAGGGAGTGCAGTTCAACCAAAAAGCACATGTACGCGCACACACCCTCCCTCCCCACAGTTTTTCCTGGTGTACCTGCTTTATACTGGAGGTTAAATGGCATTCAATACATCCTTTCATAAACTGCACAAGTTTCATTTTGTCCTCGGTAAAACACTTTTCAACTCAAATTTATAAATGTTTTATAAATGCCGCACCTTCCATTTATACAGTGTTTTATAGAGAAGACACCTTTTGTTTTGGGAGTCTCAACTACAGACTGATTTTATTACATTTTGTTAAATATCAATAGAAATGACTTTTTCCCCACAAGCTTCAAGTGGTATAACTTTCTCGTCAGGTGTTTTCATGTTTAGCTTGTGAAGCTGTTAAATTAGGATTCTTTAAACCAACACCAGATCGTTCAAACCCTACACAGACATATTATAGTATTTGTTGCTGTGCACTAAGCCAAACTGCCTTAGTTGTTCTCTTTATGTGAAATATTCAGGTTCATCTAAAGCACTTTTTAGTTGATATATCCTCCTGTGTTACATGTCATGACTGTTGCATGCAGCCCAGTGAGTGTTTTATTAGTTGCGCTTTTTTTCATTTTATTTTTTGGGTTAAACACGTTAATGACCACTGACACACATTGATAAATGTTATGTAGAATAATCAGGGCCACACTGTAACTCACCAACATGTAAACATTTGCTGTGACACACACAGAACAGGTTTTGGTATCAGCCAGTGTGGCAGTACAGTTCAGCTAAAATGACCACAAAATTAAAAATGTATCCAGAATGCAGTTTTGCTTCATGTGTGATTTCATGGTGGTTTTGCTTTTTACTGTTTTTATTGAGGCAGCAAATGAAGGATACAAATAACACAGGCATATGTATAGTGAGCTGTCCTATATGTGAAGCCATCGTTAATTAATACACCATCAATAGAAAACTGTACATTGAAAATGTTCAAGGGTGACATTTACTTTATTTAGGTTCATGACACTGAGCAGCTGGGCTGTCAATCAAGAAAATGGACTCTTGGATGCAGAGAATGAATATCAGATATCTGACAGACTGGATGTACAAGTTAAGACAGAATCTAACGTTTCCTGTCAGACAGAAAATCGTGAACATTTAAACCGCCACACTAATATGACTTGAGCCTGGATGGAAGTACAGTCTGGAACTTGGGTATTTAGACTGTGACAGTTTGTTCTTCGGGCTCTATAGTTCAGTACGTTCAGTTTGGGGGGGGGGGAGGAATATTTCATTGAACTGTCAAGTCTCAGCGTTTGTTCTAGAGATTTTACAGATGGTTGAAGAAGAGAAAAAAAAAAAACCAAAAACTGGCTGATGCAGCTCTTAGAAAATAGTGCCAGAAGTTTACAGATTTCAAACATAACAGCTATGTATAAGTTTAAACAAACTCATCATATGAAATGTTGGTGAAAAACCCTTGCAGTCACTGACTGCCTGAAGTGGGCACATTAACATCTTGTGGTTAGTCTGGTCTTCACCTGCTGGAAGGCTGCTCACCCTGCGATCCCTATGATCGATTGAAATATCCATTGAAGTTTAATGCATCTGGCTGTATCTGAGCAGCCAATGCTCCTACATGTCTGTTTACCTGCTGCAGCATCACGTGAGGTGGTGGCTTTGGATCATAAAGTGCTCCTTGTTTTTAACAGATTCCTCTGATTCCTGGCTTACCAGGAGTTTGCATCTTGTGGTGAATCCTCTGAGTTTATGATCCTAAAGTCTTTTCTTTATCTATGACAAGGAAATGTAAGTAAAGTATACACCTTCATCCATCTTAGAACAGTGTCCAATTACTTTTGAAGTTTGCAAGTTTAGCTATTGAGTTGAAACAGCCACATCTCCCACGCAGTCCTTTCAATAATGATGTAAAAAATAAACTACTGAAAATAGTTTAAGCTGAGAGTCGGCTCTACCCATCACTATATTTCAAACTATGTGGACAGATGATCAGAGCCAGGGGGTAAAAAAATCAAACCATATCCAAAAACTTTCTGCCTGGTCTGTAGAGGAACGTTTACTTTTCTCTTTGCAAAGACAATAAAAATGGCCACAGTAAAAATATGAGCACAACATATTTGCACGTTCAACAGAAATGAGTGACAATGGCAACCATGTGACATTCTGTTAATGAGCTCTGATCCAACAGAAGCAATGAACACGTTTTATTGATCAGACTGATTTAAATAACACTGAACACGAGTAAACAAAATCCAATATGCAAAATCCCTTATAACTGGATACATTGGAGTGCCAACTTTGTGGAAAATGTTTAGAGCAGTTATATGAAAAACTGTGGAAATGTATTTCTCTTGTGGCATTCTTGTTATTCTTGACAACTCAATGCAACCACTGCACTTTCACCTGATTCCTAAACCCAGTCCTGAGAAAATCTATGATTTGCTATTTACAAACAGTTGATTAAACACCAGTATTTCAGACATGGAAGAGCACAAGAATAAAAAATGGAAACTATTTTAATTCCTCAACAGAAGATTATAGGACTTCACTTATTTTTGCAATAAACAAAAAAAAAATCAGCTCTTAAGACATCAAAGTTAGGTTGCAAAGTTACCATTGTGGTGCATTTTGCCTTTTGTATTTTGTGCAAATTCCATTTTAAAATGATAGTTTGAGGGCTCCAGTTTTATTGTTTTACATTTTAAATCCACAAAACAAGAATCTTAACATGATTTTTTTTTTTTCCAAAAACACTGTAAACAAGAGTATCCATGGAGGTACTGTTTCACAATAAATGTACCACTGAAAATAATCAATTCATCACAAACACTGAATTGAAAAACTAACAAAAGGAAATTCGAATGAGATAATACCTGAAATGAAAATGTTTCTGTTTGATATTAGTATGTGCCCCCCTCCCAATCATTCAGGTTTTGGGCTCAGACTGTCAGAAAAGACATTAATCAGTCTTTGACCTCTAGTTTTATATTTAACAAACTCAAACACACTAATGTAGTTTTAATTGCAGCCCATTTGGAGGCTGGCAGTAACTGTTATCTTTATTTATATAACCTAATGAAGGTCAGAGCAGGCTAATTCTTAGTGATCTGCAGCTACGTCTATGGAAGGTTTGACCCAGTCTTTCAGGATGTCCCATTATAATCTGGGATTATACAGTATGTAATCCATGTCTGTATGGCTGTCTCAGAAGAAATTAGCCTCTCCACCTTACAGTCTAACCATTTAATCTAGAGTGCAAATAAAAGTTACACTGCACATTATGCAGAGTGAGAATGTGTGCAATTGACAGAGGGAGAATAAGTTCAGTCTTGTGAAATTACACCTTTCTATCTTTCACTACAACTCAGGGAGACTGTGCAAAAATGTTCATGTTATTTCTTACGGTTCATTTCTTCATCTTCAGGTCAGCTTCTATGGCACAACGGCGCCCCCTGGTGCCTCCATCCTACAGTCAGAGAGAAAAAAAATTCTATGAGACCACATTTATAATCACTCTGGGAAAGTCACTGACTTAACAAATAAGCACATTTAAGTCACATATAATTGTCTATATAAATACGTTGCTATAAAATTCTTTGTGCTTGGTTCAGGAATTAAAGACAAAAAAGGTGGAAAGTTGGAAAGGGTTTAAAATGGTACTTACAAAGAGAGAAAGGAGGAAGGCAGGAGAAGACATGGAGACAGTGTCCTGTAAGAGGAAAATGATGCACATCAGAGCGGAGAAACAGAAGTGCATTAACTGTTTGAAGAGGTAGCAAACTAATGAAAGGAAAGATGCAAGAATTTTCAGAGCAAGGAAACACTGAAGCAAGTAATTTTTAGACTATTGGAAAAGAGATTTTTTTGCTAAATGCCATTTTAAGTAATTACTATTTAACTCGTTGCTACACTGCGATTGTACGACTTGACCACGCATTGTCTTTTAAGGAATATGCCAGTTTATTTAACTCTGTAACTACATATAAAATATTCTTCAGACATGTAATGCTCTCAACCATTTTTCAATGCATAGTATGAAGTTTTACGATCACATCGTACCTTTTAGTTGTCTAATGTTTTCATTTAACATCATCACACTATGACAACCTGCTTGTTACACATAGTAATAATCATATTCAACATTTTATTTTGCAGTATGTTGTTTCTACCTCAGCAAACTACTTGGCGATCAAGTAGCAGAGGCTCATATCCGTGATTTTGTGAAAATAAACAACTCTACAGCAGCTGCTGACTAACTGGAAAATCTTTACTTTGGCGTCTGCATCATGGTGGTTCACAGAATATATGAAAGTATCCAGTCAGCCTCAATTTGTTTTGTGAAAGTTACATTATATTGGTATGCTAATGTAGTAGGTGTTTTGAAATCACCAATTTTTTTGTTTCTCTATGTTAAGTAGAGGTACTAATCTCCAACATCAACATTCTTATCATGCAAATATAAACATAAAGATGACTAAATAAAAAAGAAAAGCTTTCTTGAAGGTAGAAATATCAATGTAAACACTTCCTGTATGCTTTGTGAATAGTTTTAAGTTATATACTTTACATTATTGCATTATTACATTAATACCTACCATTTTCCAAAGCATAACATATGTTTCAAAACAGATTTGTTGCCTTCCAGCCAACTTGTTTGGGATAGGCAGATTCAGTTATCTTCATATAGTAATGCCTCCAAAGAATAACCAATGACCAAAAATGGTCAGCTGCACAATACAAACTACAATATGAAGAATAGGGGGCAAAGTGTATGTGAATTTGTTGGATTTCCAGATACTAAAGTCATACTTTGGAAAATGGCCAGCAGAGCTAGCATCACTTTCTTCTACCTTTAAGTCAGCCTGTTGTCTCACCCTTGTCTCTTCTTCTGTACTCTGCTTTTGTCAAAATTCTAGTGAAGCACCTTGTCAGTAGAGTCCTGTTTGCGTGTGCTCTCACGGCCCCTCAGACTCTTGGCGCTGATACCAGACTCTGAAGTCTCCATGATGAGCTGCGTAGCTAGAAACTGTTGGATCTGCTCCAGGACATCACGCTGCATCTCCAGAGCCATGTGGTACACGTCATGATCCAGGCTGTTGTACATGACAGCGTTCTGAAACATCAGCATGATGTCCCTCTGGAATTCAGCAGTGGTACGAATCAAACCTGTCTCAATGTTCTTTTTGATAGTGGCCAGGTCCATGGGCCTGTCAAGGAGAGCAGCAGATAGAGGTCAGTGTTGAGAATCCGATTTCTTCCGACAAAAACAAATCTTAGTGGTTGAAAATTTGATTACTAATTCCAAGATGTTTGCTGCATTAACATTATAACAATAATATGACACTATAAATATGATTGGTAAATATGAAAGGCAAATATCCAAAACATTTATCCATGACAGCAAAAATGTCCTGTGCTTACCTGTGCACTATACTGTGATATCCAGGTGCAATTTCATCTGTCACTGGTTGTAGGAAGACATTAGCATACCTATAACAGGTTGATAAAAATCTGTTTCAGTAAATGAAGAGTTAAAATATAGGAGATACTGAGTTAGAGTGTTTATATTATGAGCCATATAATGACCTGTGATTGGCTGCTGCACGCCACACCAGCATAATGGCTTTCTTCCAGATCTTGTGAGCCTGTAGCGCTTCCAGGTCCTCGCTGCACACAGAACTGCACAATAATGGTATGTAGGAAGGAAGGTAGTACAAATAAATGTAATATGGATCGTATTACAGCAGAACCTGATCTGCAGCACGGCATGAGCAGAAATTTGTCTTGCTAGGTTACAGAAATTGAAGCAAACCTCTGCTTGTAGAGCATTATTAAGTGTTTCTCACATGTGAAAGTTAGTTTTCTTGCTGCATGTGTCTGAAATGGTTCTACTCACAACTGCGACGAGGCAGGGCTGCTGGGGATGGAGTCAGCGGTTGTGTGGAGCTGGAGAGATGAGGACGCCGTGTGCAGGCTGTACCCATCTTCACTCTCACTTGCGGCGGGTTCTAGCTCCATCTCACCGTCAGGCTCTGACAAGAATCCCTCAACCCCATCACCTTCCTCTTCTCCACACGCTTCTGGCCCATTGACCTCACTGTCCACTTCAGTCCCTGAGGCATTCTCTCTTCCCCCAACACTATTTCCATTCTCGGCCTTCATGTCCTTTACAGATAGAGGAAAACGCAGAAAGACAAATCTTACAGTGAAACAACGCTGAAGAGCATTTCAGTACAGCAATTACAAGCATAATGTTCACTCTGTCCTCATTCGGTGCAGTACCTTGGGCTGCCTTTCTGTTGGAGGGCTATCTTCTAATACAGCATCTGCTGAAATAGTGATGATGAGGAATAAGAGTGAAAGTATTCTGAAAATGAATAATTGCATGCACACTGCATGTTTTAAAGCAAGTGAATTCTGATATTTGTGCATTGGAGAGCAAACCTGAATGGGATTTTCTTGGTCTTTGCTGTGCCCACTTCTCACTCTCACATTTTATACTAACACCCAATGAAATTTGGCTTTTTGGGTGGACCACCTCTCCAGTCTCTTTGATTCCCTCAGGATGTGGAGGTGCTCCAGTGTGGCAGAGCTCCATACTCTTCAGGTTGCACGAGGATGAGGTGGTGGGAGGAATGCTTCTTAGGCCAATGGGGAATACTGCAAGACAGCTATCTTGACTGTTGCAAAGCGAGGAGAGTGCAGCTGAAGTCTCATCCTGAACTTCTAACAGTTCTGTCTTCCCTGCCAGACTACAGTGAAGAGATGCAGACTGTGGGATGCCTGTGGGCACTGAGGAGTGAGACCCATGAGGCTGGAAAGGTCCAGCCTCCCAGGCACCAGACAGTGCATGGCCATTTTCCTCACACAGGGACAGCGCAGCTTCAACTGCAGCTGCATCCAAAGCCTCTGCTGCCTCATCTGCCTACAGAAGAAGAGATGACACTGAATGTCAAAGAGTTTTGAAACTTTTATTTTCTCAAAACACTTTCAAAATTTTGGTAATCATTTTGGAGAGCAAAATGTTGTCATAGCCTGCTTTAATTATGACCAAAATAGCTAAATTGTAATTTTTATCGGAATGCAATAGTTTATTCTATCCAAAAGCAATTTTTTGTTGTACATTTATAGCACTTCTTGTTCTTTTGCACCTTGTCTTCAATGATGGCAATAATGTCCCCGACTGTTTTCAGGTCCAGCTCATCTCCCATGTAGGACACAGTCACATCCTCTTCACTGAGCCCCGATACTTTATCCTCTGCAGAGACAAGCAGAACACCACCTCACAACACCACAACCACCTCTGCACATGTACAACAAATTTCAACCTTTTTTTTGTTTTTGAGAAAGATGTTAATATATTTACATTATCTGGTAACACAAGTAGAGAATTAATTTGGAATATAATATTTAAAAATAGCTGAACTTTGGTCAATATTGATTTTAGAGGGACTATAAAACCAGAGGATCTGTGCAGGTTTAGACTGTAAACTGCTCACTGAGTGTACAAACCTGAAATGGCTGAGTCAGTAGAGCCAACAGGAAGTGCAGTTACAGTAGAGAGAGGAATACTGGAGGCTGAGTCTGTATTGACCATGAAACCTAATGAGGCAGAAAACCGGGTTGGACCTGCCTCCAGTAAACGGGACAACATTGGGGCACCTGCCATGCAAACATACACACACATACACAAAGCTATCAGTTAGCCAAGGTACGAGCAAATAGCTTTAACAATGACAGTGCAGTGCATAGAGATATATATATTTGAGATTCAAGCAGTAAAGCAAATACAAAAAAACATGGTCCTGCAATAAAACTCCATTCAACCATGGTGAACTTTTCTTTTTGCAAAAGGACATAGACTACAAATTATTGTTTTGTCTTGTCACTGGAATTAACTCTTGTGTTTCTTTGTCATGCCCCATTGATATGGAATGTCTATTATGTCAATTAGTATCAGCGAACTAAGCTGTAGCCCCAGATTGACAACATATACACCACACAAGAATCAAATAGGGTGAAAACATTTTATCCACCACAAATAAAAACAAACACAGTGTACCTGTTGCATGAGAGAGAGGTTGAGTAGGTGGAGCCAGCTGTAAGTCATGTGCTCCAGTTATACTACCAGTGGATACATCACTGTCCCCAATCTGATAAGAAAAAATGCATGCAAGCATTGAAACACATTACATACCAATTCTTTTAATATGACAAATAATGACAGAAATCGGCACTCAGCAATGGCAAAACAATAAGGTAAATCAACTTACCAGTCTGGAATTAGACGCCAAGATACTGCCTTTTTTCAGTAACTCTGACAGGAGGGGGGATGGTGGCGGTGTGGCTTTCTGACCCAGGGGTTTCTTTTGAGTGGGATCCTCTAGAAGTGACCCATGACCGATGTCATCACTACCAAGGCCAGATGACTCAGTAAATGCCATTAGCTTTATTGATTCGGAAGCCTAGACACAGCGAGAGCCAAACTTAAAATCATATTACCAGACCGTTCAAGGAATGTTATCAGGTGGGAAACATGGAACCAACTCTGTTGTGTGTCTCTGAAGTCACTCTGCTTGAATGCTAGATCACTTTCTGAGAACCTTTTGGCCTTCTGAGACTTACATTCTTTGTGGGTGCAAGATCCAGAGTCAGGCTCTCGAGTGGGTCACCTGGTGAGAATTCCTGGCTTGGGGAGCTATATCCTGAGGGCGAACGCATGGTCATACCGGGCACCCGCTTAGGTGCACTTTTTGCCACCTGCCTGGCTGGAGGAGGGAGTGACAGCAAAGAATGGATTTTCTAATCAGTCTAACAAAAATGCTGATGTTCATCTCTTAAACCCCTACAGTGGCTGAGTTTCAGTTTCAACTAAGACATCTTATTATCCCTGTGTAAGGTACATTTTGCCTAGCACAATAAAGTAAAAATCAGCCACCCATAAAATGTTTCCATCTTTCAACTGAGGGTGAATTATGGGTTATGTCTACACCAAGCAGGACAACCCACTGGCAATAAAACAGCTTTTTGCTTTTCACAAGTAAGCATTCTGTTTTCTAAGCATCAATGATATCACTGAAACATACATAATAGAAAAATTAAAAGAGAAATGACTTTTCCCTGCAAAATACCGCTTACAAGTGAAGGAGATACCCTGATAAGCAGCATCTATGTTTTTTCTTTTTAGCTCTGCTTCCTCTTCCTCCAGTTTTTTCTTCCTGTCAGAAACACAGACCGTCATTTCACATTGGTTATTATTTATATAGTCTAATGTCTGAGGTTCACTAACAGTAACAGTGATGAACAGTTCAGAAAGAGTGATGTTTCTTACTGCAAAGTTTCTTCCCATAACTCTTCTAGCTTGCAATCTAGATGCCCAGCTTGAATCAGCTCAGCCTCTCTCCTCAGCTTTCTGTGAAAACAGAACCATGTCAACAAGTCTCCCTGATGCAGTTGATTATGCCACTTTTTTTGTATTTATAATGAGGGCATGTTTGTGTACCTGTGCTTCTCTTGTGTATCTTTGATCAACTTTTTTAATTCTTCAATCCTTTCAGCTGTCAGCCTGCGTACTATCACATCCACCACCGTCTCCACCACTTCACCTTTCTCACCACGCTTCCTCCTGAGGTTAAATGACAGATAATACATTTCAGCTATTGCTTTCTGGCACACACTGTTAGTGTAAGTGTGAAACTGTTTCAAAATATATAATATATCTCAGCTTGCAACTGTAGAAAGCATGTAAAGGTAATTTATCTGCTCACTTTGGGGCCTCTGTTGTTTCCAGGAGCTCAGAGTATTTGGAGGCACAGTGCTGTAAGGATCCAAAGAAAATTCACAAGGACTGCTTAATGACGAGACAAAATAATATTGTGGCAAACCTAAACCATAGTTCTCTGAACTTGGTCTGTGTTCTGTGTGAGTGATCGTAGG
Organism: Echeneis naucrates; assembly: GCF_900963305.1. Taxonomy (NCBI): domain Eukaryota; kingdom Metazoa; phylum Chordata; class Actinopteri; order Carangiformes; family Echeneidae; genus Echeneis; species Echeneis naucrates. Next base: position 11,733,138 of record NC_042524.1, read on the forward strand.
TTTTATCATACCTTTTGAGAAAACCAGTCAGGTGGTCGCCCAGGTTCTGCAAATGGTTTGATAGCTCGACTGACAGATACCCTAGTGAGATGAAGAACCCTCATAAGACCATTCTGTCCTGAGACCTGTTTTTTGTTGTCTTACCAACATTTCATTGTGATGGCAGGATGTGATGAAGTATGATGTCGCAGGTGCTGCAGTGTTTTGATAAAGGTAAAATGTATCACAATATGCTATTATGAATAAAGCAATGAGCCAATGTGGTGGTATAGAGATGCTTAAACCCAGAAATCTGTCCAAAGTGAGGAAATATGCTTGTGCATGTTTGGTGCAGATACCCTACAAAAATCACATCATCATTTATGTTTTTTTTTTTTTTTAGGTGAACATAGAATGCAAAAATAAATACAGAAAATATTTTTTGAAATAATCATTACAACAACAAACCACTGCATATGACTATGCAATAGACATGAGATTTTGCATACAACAAAGACAAAATTGTGAAAAACAGATACAGTACCAGTTCTGGTCTCCACTCTTCATGACAGATGTGGCCAAACACAGCTTCTCTCTCACTGACCATGGCTCTGGTGGGCCAATGACAAGCACCTTGTGTTCTGCAGATGTGGTGGAAAATGGGACACAACATGACACATATTGGATTTTGTTTCACAAAGCCCCTTCATGCCACGCACTTATAAACTGATAGTCTGCTACCTCCCCTCCTGCCACCCACAGTTTTTGTTCATCTCTTGGCCCTGGCTTCATTTTGAATGCCACCTCAAGCTTTCCACACAGCGGCACAAACGCACTGTGGACACGTCGGTGCTTGGGAGCAGCAAACAAAAAGCCATGTAGTGGTCACAGTGTTGGCATCCAGCAGCAGCAGCAAACAAAAAGCCATGTAGTGGTCACAGTGTTGGCATCCAGCAGCAGCAGCAAACAAAAAGCCATGTAGTGGTCACAGTGTTGGCATCCAGCAGCAGCAGCAGCAGCAGCAGTGTGAACAGAGCTGTCAACTGGTGATGACAGCCATTAATCCCTGCAGGGAGCGGAGTCTGCCACGCAGGAAGTTGGTGTTTTCAGCCCCGGACGGCAGGACACACTAACCCGCTAACAGATAGCATGTCATGACATTTTTTTTTTTATTTATTTATTTATTTTATTTATTTATTTTTTGGCGATGTGCGGACGTTACTCACTTCCAACCCCGTTTGCCATTTTCCTGTCATCCCGACATCCCACACGTCCCGGTAGACAGAAGCCCAGCAATTATCAACGCTGGCGTGATCCGAGGACGGTGTCCGGACATGAAGAAGCGGACGGTAGCATCGTTCAGTGTCTCTTTGTGGGCTTTTCTTTGTAGCTAGCACGCCGGGTAACCGTGCTCCGTTAAAGTCACAGTCTTGTGGTTGGTCTTTGGTAACTTAAGATTAACTAGCTAGCTAAAGAGCTCTGTTTTGTTTTTTGTTTTTTGTTTTTTTGTTTGTTTGTTTTTTTGGCTTTCTTTGGCTGCAGACGCAACAGCGGGTTTGATTCCGCCTTTTCCCTCAACAGAGTCGGCGCCACCGAGACGGAAGATTTGGCCAAACGTGGACGGCAGTAGATGCTGATAGCAGCAGCTAACAGTGCAGCGTTGGTACACGCCCACCGGCAGCGGGAACATGGTACAGCCCTGACGGCCGCTGGACGGCCGCTGCCCGGCCCCGCTGTCACTGAGCCACGGCCACAGAAAGATATATATTAAAAAAAAAAAAGATTAATAGTCCCTTTCTACGTGAGAGACAAAACCTACGGAGGGTATTCGATGCCATTTTTTGTTGTTAGGCTGAAAATATCTACGCAGGAATTATTTGATCTCACTTGTTGAGACAACCAGGTTATTGTAAAACTTCAAAAACTGCAGTGGGTGTGTTGATTTGGACCAGCTAGATACAGGATACAGAACGGAACATGCCAAGACGGCTTTTATTTTTTGGCTCTTGTCTTCCATATTGAATTTTCTTATCCGCTCGGTAATGTTCATACAACATTCACTGGTTCATCCTGATGAGGTCAAAAGAAAACACAAAACAAACACTCAGGGTATCCAGGAAAGTCAGAGACCTAGCGACATTTCATCACGAAAATCTGTAAATATCATGTCAGTATGCACCTTTGGGGGTTTTAATGAAACATTTGATTTGAGCCAATGGAGTATCTATACTCCATTATATGACAGTGTGCATCATTTCTATTTGTGCATACTGCGTACTGTGTGTTTTGTTGGTACTCCGAGTGCAGCAGTAATGTGATTTGTTGTTTTCGTCTGCATATTGAAATTGCAGCAGTGGTGGACAGAAACAAAGTAAATTTACTTAGATCGTGTACTGAAGTACAATTTTGTGGCATCTGTACTTTACTTGAATGATATATTTTTTGTAAACTTTGTACTTTTGTCTCCACTACGTTTCTATGAAGTCTGTCTGCTTTACAGAATTGCATAAAGCCCCATCATGCGCATCTCTAGTGTTCAAGTGGTGTTGCCGTAGCTGTCTCTTGCGCATGCGCCCCTCAGTTCGGACGGAGAGCTCACAGGTAGCTGCGGAAAGGTGGTGCGCTGCAGCTGTGCGCGTCATGTCACGGCTTCGGCAGGCAACGGAGACGAAGCTGCTCCTGCTCCTCCTGATCATCAGTGGCCATACCTGACCCCCATGCTTGAACTGACAGACCGAGAGAAAGGTGTTTTTGGTCTTAAATGTGTCATTTGTTAAGTTTGGATTTCACGTGTTGGCTTCCTTCCCAGCTGTGTCCCACCTGTCTCTGACATGACACAAACACTGCCCTGCTGCCTGTTTAATGCTGCTGGGGGAATCTTCACTGCAAGACGGAGAAGAATTACTTCACTGACCTTTGAAATCCAGTTGCTGCTGAAGCTGAACAAGAACTTCCAGTTTGAGCAGTAGACTAGAAAGAGGAGAGGAGAGCAATGCAGTGGAAAACTTTTTGGGCTGTTACTCCAAATTAAACTTTCTGTCTTTGCAGAGGATTCGTCACTAAGCCAAAACGTTTGTTAGAACCTAAGCATTTTCATTTTGGACAGGGGTGGATTTCTTCTAATAAAAAATAACAAGACAATTACAGCGTTGGTCCTTTTCTCAGTTTCAGTTTGTCTCTATAGGATTTGCATCAATTCAATAACTTTCAGAAAGAGTTCTTTCACTGCATTACTAGAGTCAGGTTCTTTGAATGTATTGTTATGTATTGATCTGTTTAAAATGCACTTTTATATGTTTGTTGATTTGATTGATGCTCGATAGATCATCCAGACACTGTAGACCAGATTAGAAAAATGCAACACAACACTGGGAAAATAATATTTTGAGTCTGTGGTGTCAGAGGTTGGTTAGTTAGATTAAGCAGCAACTCTTTCTACTCATCTTGTCCTGAATATTCCACAGAGAGAGACCAGTTACTACAGGAAAACAAATGTTAATGAGGCACTTGACATTTAACTCCATTACACTGCCACTTTGCCTCCTGCTGCTGTGTGGAAAAGCTCTCAGCTCTGCAGGAAAGACTGGCAGCTTTGTAGTGGAAAAGTATCAGTATGAGCCAAATAAGTCTGTTATTTGAGAAAAATTTAGTCAGCTCACACCTTGATTATATACTGACTATTGGTCAATGTTTTTGTGTATTTGTTTTGGGGGCATTTTTGGAACTTCTGTAAGACAGAGTGCTTTCGTACCACACATCCTCTGAATACCATCATGTTGTGCATTTGTTTTGCTTCTGCTGCAAACGTTTGACCTATAGCTGAAACTTAAAACCTGAAACACACCAAGGACAACAAGAGAGAAAAAAGAAGCAACATATCCAAAGATGATTTTTCTTCCTACATCAGACCGTACTATGTAAATTTGTCTCTGCCTTATGCAGCAACTGACCATTTTAACCCATGGGGAGCATTTTTGTCCAATTTCTCAAAAGTTCTATTTTAGACTCTAACATGAAATTGTGCCAGATAATAAACTGAGTAATAATCTTCACTCTAATTCTGCTCTGTCATTATTCATACAGTCAATGTCCCTGATAAATGCACATCCAAGTATCAACAATTTGATGTTTGTCAGAGGATTAAATACAAATAGGAAAATTAATTATACTCATGCCAAACAACCTTGCCTATTCTCTCGAGAGCTTCTTCATTATAGTCTGATGCCTTTTCAAGTTGCTGTTGGGTGTTGAGAAAAACCAGTTCTTTCTATTTAATACATTTTATACTATTTACTATTTAAAGGGAATTAGTAGTTAGACTTATAATTATGTCTGTTCTCTCTCTCTCTCCCTCTCTCTATACATACATATATATATATATATTTGATCTTTAAACACAAGCTCCTCTATTAGCTCAGGTAAGTGAGTGAAAGAGACTCGAGATGAAGGTCACACCACATGTTGCCTTTAACTGCTGCACTGAGCCCATCCTGGGGGCAGAACCACAGCTAATTATTTGAAAGGAGGGAACCTATTGAAGTCTCCTCTTCCTCATCTTTCCCATTAATCTCCTTTCGTTTGGTACTGTAAGTTGATAAGGAGGACAATATAGAAGACAAGCAGACTTTTCATTGAAAGAGCCCAGCTGTTGTCAGTCTTGTGGTGAGTGATATTGAGAATTATTAAGAGTTACGATAAATGTTTTGACACTGTACCATTTCTTTATATATTTACTCTTGTTTAGATGCATGGACACAGCTTAGGTCGGATCATATTTCTCTAAATGTCCCTATTTGTATGCTGATGTGGAAAGCAGAGTAGCTTTATATGTTGAAATGATTTGCATTGATAGAAATGACAAATTCATTCCTGAGATATTGCCAAACGCTTTAGTCTCAAGTCTTTGGTTGTGGACTTCTGATGCTTTTCACAAACTGCACTCCAAGAGGATGAGCAGGATGAGTGTCTTGCAACAGTCTATGCCATCGTCAAATCAGTCTGTAACAGTTGACAGATAACAATAATAGCTGCTCTGTGTCTGCAGTTTCTGACACATGTACTATGCAAGAGCAACAAGTTAATGTTAATGTTATTTGTATTTACATTCTCCCCTAGCGGGTGCACCCCCACCCCCCATGGGGAGGGCTGCTCTGCCTTCCTTCCCTGGCCCTGCTCCTTTGAGACCCTCCCTGTGCCACTAGCAGCTGAGACCTGGGGAGCAGAATTAACAAGCAAATTGAAACAGACTATTGCAGAGATACCTTCAGTAATTTGCCACACATTGTGTAATCATGTTTGAATTTTGTGGCGTATTGGTATTTCTTGCCAGATAACTTGACATTTTTTTCTGCAGGCTGTCTGCGTTTAGTGGAAGGTTTCAGCATGTCTAACAGCATGGCAAAGATTGCAGATGCTCGAAAGACAGTAGAACAATTGAAACTGGAGGTGAACATAGAAAGGATGCTGGTGAGTCAGCACATTTTTGTGCATTTTTTGAGCTAAGCAAGTGCAATGACGTGTTTTGCAGACGATGCTTTGGATCCATAGATGCGAAGCGGATAATATTTTTCATATGTAGAGAAAGTACCAAAAAATAAAAAAGCTCTTTTCACTTACAGGTAGTTTGTCAACTCCAGACAGTGTTTTGAAAGAATGAGGCTGTCTCAGTTGCTTCAAATTGGCTTCCTTTATATTATCAGGATCATGTTTCAAGTGTAAAAATAGATGTGATTTCACTGGTAAGAAATGAATCAGTCAACTTGGAATTTGTGTCATCCTCTTATTTTTGTACAGGTATCGAAAGCAGCAGCTGAGCTGATGGCCTACTGTGAAGCTCATGCCAAAGAGGATCCACTGGTGACTCCGGTACCGTCCTCTGAGAACCCATTTCGAGAGAAAAAATTGTTCTGTGAAATACTATAAGCCTCATACCCCATGCAAAACCAAACATCTGCACATTTTTAGCCTCTTACTATTTTAACGTGACCGCACGGTGTCAACTTTAGTCAGAAACAAAATAGTGATTATAAAAAACCCTTTTTACAACATTTAGTTTTGTAATTTGATGATCATTATTGGACTCAATAAAGCTTTATTGAAATTGGGTGCAAAGTTCAGTTAGACACGACAATGCTGATGCCTCTCCTTGAGCACATAGCTTAAATATTAACTCAATGGTATGCCTAAGTTTAAGGAGATTTTATAAAATGGCATATCCATAATGGAAATTGAAAAAACAACAATAATGGAAAAATCTATTTGAATGTAATGTTTTTGATCAGGTAGCTGTAAGATATTAAATCAAAAGACAAAACAAGTGATACATTTTTTTGTTCAAGCTTCATGAAATAAAATATTCTACTATACAATACACACTCTGAAGAGCATCTTTTTTTTTAAAAGTGTAATAGCTGAATAAAAAAACAGATCTGTAGCCAGGCATTGTTTTTCTGCTGGTGTGTCACACCTGTTGCTGAGGAGGACGTCCTTATTCCCACAAACCAATGCAAATGAGGGGTGTGGCTAAGCTGTGATGTGAATGTGTTTTAAAGTGCGGGCAACAGGTGTACACAGTTTGCACAGACCTGAGTCTTCTGACTCTGACAGCTGCCAAGATTCACAGATATCTCCTGTTAAATAAGGTATGTACACTTTTTTTTACACTATTGTGTGGGACTGTGGGGAAAGAGACTCATCTCTCTCATTTTGTATCTCTTGAGGGGAGTGTTTTGAAAGAGCTTACTTGTGCTTTATCTTTACAAAATAACATTTGGCCCCGATTTATTTTTTGTATAAAAAAAGTATCAAAAGTATTTGATAAAATATACCACACCAACCTGAATCTGGCATTGTATTTCCACCATGCCTGAACGAAATTGTGGAGTAGTGTGAAGGCAAACGGGGCTAGTCAAGAAAAACTTGTCTGACTGAACATACATATTATAAACACACCCAGGACTCTCTCCCTCTGACTCTGTCAGCAATAGCCCTTTACACACGTAAACTGACCTGGCTCTTACTGATCAATTTTGAAACTTTTAGTTCAGCTATGGAAATAAATAAAAGGACTCCAACTGGCTGCCATGAATCGCTGATATACACAATTACGTTTCATTTTTTTTAACCCACAGAAATACCTCAATGGAACCATTATGTGAAAGGACTGGCAGCTTTTCATGTTTTACCACAGCAGTGCCTGCAGCAAGTGTTTCTGTGATTGGGACACACATAGCTTTAGTGCTTGGGAGAAAGCAGCTCTGCACCAACTGAAACAGCTCTGTCTGATTTGAATTAGATTTTTGGAAGCCAAATGAGCAAATGAGTGTTCAGAATTCAGTCATCTGCTTTATTAATAATCATGTGGTTTAAAACATCATAAAATGAAGCTATCAGAATGCACTTTGAACTTGCAGTTGAATTTCTTCAGACTCAAAGGATGCTTTAGGCAAAAATAATTAACTGGTTACTGATTGTTTTGGTGTGTTTCTTCTGTTCTCAGGCCTAATAATGGCAAACTTCGGAGGACATGCTATTCCTGGAACGTTTTTCCTATTATATGGCTTCTGGCTAATAGTGAAACATGTTCTCTTCCATTACTGGAGGACAACACAGCCCAAACGACGACAGAACATACCTCCTTTTGCTAAAAGAATGGGCTACATCGAGGGAGGACTCCAAATCTTTGCTTCATTTGTTGGTCAGTTTTCCATTGAGTCCATCTGGACTCTTGAGCCCCTGAAATCTATGCCTTACTCATCTCATTTGTGTGATTTCCTGTGGCAGGAATTATGGTTGAGCAGTTTGTGGTGGATGGGCCACATGCCCGCCTGTATAACAGAGAGAACAGCTCCTGGGTGAAGCTGATGAACTGGCAGCACTGCACAATGTATCTGTTCTTTGGGATTACTGGAATAGCACTAGTTGCCTCTACTGCGTCCAGACGGGTGGCACTTGGCTTTGACCGCCTTACTCTCTCCTTGGCTCTTTTTGTTGAAGGTAGGCTGGCCAGCTTGACTTTGAGCTTGACATCTGAAATATGGTTGTGAATTGTGTGACATATTGTGTGAATTTAAACAATTTTGATCGTCAACTCTCCCTTATTATCCAGGGTTTCTCTTCTATTATCATGTGCACAATCGGCCCCACCTGGATGCACATATCCACACCCTGCTGCTGGTGGCTGTGTTTGGTGGATCAGCCAGCATTATGTTGGAGGTGTTCCTCAGAGACAACATTATTTTGGAGCTGTTTGGGGCTTGTCTCTTCATCCTGCAGGGCACGTGGTTTTACCAGGTAATCAGCAAAATGAGACACAGTGAATGCCACAATGTGCTAAATGTGATTTGTGAACATGTAGAAGAGCTCATGATATCAAACAATTAACATTTGAGGAACCAAAGCAGTGGTTTTGAAAATATTCCTTTTTATCGTATGCAAGACATGTCAGTGCCAAGTGAAGTCTGTCCTGCTTGTACCCAGCTAATGTGTCAATGTCTCATCCTGTTTTTGAACACTAATTCAGTTTTAATATTTCAGATTGGATTTGTGCTGTTCCCTCCAAGTGGACCAGAATGGGACTTAGAGCTGCATGAAAACATCATGTTCGTAACAATGTGTTTCTGCTGGCATTTAGCTGTTGCCCTGTTGTTAGTCGCCTGCACGTCTTCTGTGGTTTGGTTGTAAGTATTTCGTCCATCATCGATACACGTTTTAGAGCTAAAATAGTTATTGAATAAATTGTTATTCCCGTCACTGACTAGTCCCATAGCCAGTGATGGGAATAGTGGCGCTTAAATAAGGGAAGTTGAGTTTTATTTTTTTCAGTTACAAGTAATGTTTCCATTGTTACAATGTTATAACCGTTACTGACAGTTACACAGGGCACGGCCTTTGAGCTTGTCAAAATGCTGTCATCTTTGGCTCTTCAGCCAAGAGGAGCTGCATTTTTTTTTTTTACACACATACTACACCATTACACTTATGACTTGCACTTGTAATGGTATAACTCAATTTTCCAACTTAGTTATGTTTTGAGAGAAGTGAGAAGGCACAAGATTAAAATCGATTGTGCTATTATTGTATATTGCACACTTCTCCACTTAAAGAAATGACTAATAATGACCTTTAACTACTGACTAATAATTATTTTATTTTGCATATTAGTTTTGTCCACTTCAGTTTTTTTGGTAGCCTGGTCAATTTTTTTTAGTCGACAATACTATTTGTTTACATTTATTTATTCATTAGGCCTTAGGGAGATTTGTCTTTGGTTTGAAATGTCTCTAACATGATCACCTTACCTGTTGGTATGTCATGTTTTTGCATCCTTATGTCTGCGCTGATGAAAAACGAGATGCACACATGATTTAAAAGCTGCTTTGCAGCACCAGTACTTGGTAAAATCTTGGACTTGATTTAAGGTTAATTAACTTAGTTTGTATTTTTGTTTCTTTTTAAAAGTCTTTTCCTCCTGTTCTTACAGCACATTGGAAAAATTCTCAAAAAAGGGACAGGATGTCGAGATTGGAATGCGAAACACATCTTCCAAAGCAAACTGTCAGAAAGCTCTGCTGGAAGAGTCAGATGAAGAGTGACAACTTTTATGTTTTTATGTTCAGACTCTGTGTGCCATCTGTCTGTCTGCTGCTCAGTGTGTTTTTTGTTTAAAAAAAAAAAACAAAACAAAAATCAATAAATAATATCCAAATCTGTTTAAATGTGATCTGTTATGTTACTAAGTCACATCACAACATTCAAATAAGTCTTATCACATTTGTTAATTTGTATTACTTGACACATTTAAAGAAATGACAAACACAATATCCGACAGAAACTAGAATTGGTGATGGTGGAAAAAAATTGTTGCTCTGCATTCTGACTTTACATTTATGATACATAAACATATTTCTACGTTTCTCCAACAACGGAAGAAAAGGAACTTCGATGGAAACACTGGGACCTGCCTGAACATAACAGCTGTTTACAACCTTGTGAGCAGTTTTACATTTCATTTTAGTTAGAATGAAGTGGAGTAAAATTCAGATTACATTTTGTAAAGGAATAATAGCAACTTCCAACATACTAATGATCCTGGTAAGCTGGCAAACAACAGCATCCAATAGAGAGAATCTATTTTAACACAAGCCCATAACATTTATTTGTGGGTGCTGCCAAAATTGAAAAGCTATTAAGGCACATTATCCAATGCAATAACAATGTTTTTTAATAATTACTGTTGACTTGTGAACAGAAACAAGTTAATTTATCCTAAAAAAGCTTGAGAACCAAAGTACTAAAACAACCAAATACAGGCACACACATTTTGTATAGGACTTCTATTCACTGCAGGCTGGCGAGATGGAATCACTGTTGAGGTGCAGGTGGGGGATCGGGTGCACATTTGGGTGAAGGTGCTGTTGTGACTACAACTGTGGAAACAGATTTTGGAGAACCTGTTGCCATGTGCTGTTGGAGCTGCTGTGCCTGAACTGTCTGGATGCGAACCTAAAGCCATTTGAGAAGATAGTATAGTTAGTGTAGTTGCTTGATGGCAAAAATCACATTTTCCCCTTTTCTAACACTTTCCAATAACTCAAATAAAAAAATCTGAATTGCACGCTAACCTGTGTGGCCTGTCCTTGCTGTTGAAGCTGCTGAAACTGTTGTGCTGTGACAAAGCTGACTGGTTTGTTCCCTGCGATCAGCTTGGTGCCTGCAGGCATAGTGGTCAGGATGATGTTCCTGCCCAGGCTGCTGATGCTGCTCACAAAACAGATGAGGACGAAAAGAAGGACAAGAACATCTCAGTCTACTAGATCCTTGTAAAGCCATACAGACAATATATTTTAAATGCTCTAAAATTGAGACTTCAGCGACTACAGCATAAAAAAAATATACACAAAGAATAGGATAGTTTGTGTCATCTGACAGGTAATGTCAGAAGTTTGGTTAACTTTTTTAATTTAATCTTTATAATTAAAAATGAAAATAGTATCAACTGCGTATATAAAAAACACTTAACTATATACTCACTTCGCATTAAGACTTCCTTTCACAATTGGTGTGGTCACTACGCTCTTGCTCTTCAGTGGTTGATTGAGGACAGAAAGGGGCACAGTGATCCGAGCAGGTAACTTCCCCTACAGCGTCAAAGAAGATGATTATTTTTTAACTACTGAGATGCAGCTTTCAGTCAATGTCAATAACTATCAATACATGTTTTAGAGAGGCATTTGGGAGGAGTGTTTGGGAGGAAGTATCAAGTTGTTGTGAGTCAAAGTGCCCAGTGAAACCTAATAGCTTGTAATCTGAGACCTAAATTCAGATTATGTCTACAGATGGTGCTGTATGACTAAGATGAATAAATACAATTAATTTGCACTGGGACTGGTGGTGAGCGGGGGGGGGAACTAAATACATTTGTGATCTCCTATGTTTATCTATTACCTCTTATCAGATTAGCGTGTTGTTTGGCACAGGCAACTGTTGCTCATGGTAGATCAGCTTTATAGAGCGTTTACTTTAGGAGCCAGTTCTTTTCTTCTACCTGACATTCTTTGAACTGTGTGGGTACAGACTCAATATTTGCTTCATCCTGCTAAACAATATATATCACATAGATGAGCCATATGACTGACATTGACAGGGCATGGTTCTAATTCTCTTACTGTTTGTGTAGTAACCACTGTGGCAGGGACCTGCCGTACAGTAGGTGTTGCTGTTCCTAGCGTCAGAGGTGAGCCTGAGGCTCCAGCAGCCACTGTGATCCCCTTGGCACCAGCTACAACACTAGCGGCCATGGTCACTACATTAGCACATGTAGTTACTGTGAGAGGTTTACTGCCAGTGGTGGTGGTCATTGTGATGGTCTGGCCCTGCTTCTGTGGAATAACACCGAGGCCTGGCATTATCCGAATGGTGGCACCACTCTTGTCAGGGGAAGCGACGGTGGAGAAGGGCCGAGATTTCTGGTCAGTCGTGACAGCCAATGTTGGCATCAGACGAATAGCTGTGTCTCCTGCTGCCTTCAACAATGTAGATGCAACTGGGCTGGCTTTAGTGGTCTGCGCATCCCCTGTAGAGGATGTAGCACTGGGAGCAGAGGAAGGAGAGCCGTGAGGTGGCGTCACGTGGAGAGTGGCTGATAAGCTCTTGCTGCCCGGCGTGGCGGTGCTCAGAAAATCAGGAGTGAGTTTGACAGTTGCGACTGGGGATTTGGCAAGAGTTGCCATCATGTCTGGGGTTATCCGCAGCACCGTCTGGCCTTTGGCATCTGTGGTAATGGACGATGGTGGAAGACGTAGGACATCTTTACCCTGAATACGCAGGTTTGTAGCTGTAATTGGAATTCCTGCTCCTCCTGCAGTCTTCATTCCTAGTTGTCCAGTGATGGACACCTAAAAAAAAAAAAAAAAAAAAAAGGCAAGATACTCGGGTTGTGAAAATTAGTTATAAGAGTGAGCTATCAAACATTAACACCTTTGTCAATGCCATACTTGGCTAACTTCCCATTAATCTATTACAGTTGTAGTAGTTTATAATATCCTGATCAAAGGTAATTGATGCTTAATTTGTGATGACTCACTGATCAAATATACCATTTAAAACAAATTTTTCACCTGTTTGATATTGGGGCTGCAAACAGTGGGCAACACAACAGGGGAAGCAGGGTTGTTGGCCGGGCTAGCAGGTGAACCAGTTTGAGGTTTGGCCACAGTTACAGCAGACACAGAGAGGGTGGTCGGCACATGAACTGGACTACTACCAGACTGACTCCTCAGAGGCACAGAAACCACTGTCTATTGATATAAACGGACACAGATGGAATCGGTCATATTTTTGCAATACCCCAAACAAGATACTTATCATGCTGAACTATTAGCTCCTGTGAAGGTCACCTGTGAAATGCCCTTGGCTGCCACCGACACCGGCATCCTAATCTGATGAGGAGTCTGATGTACCAGTGTGGCCTGTTGATTCGCAGCTGAAGAGCCCAGACCAGCCTGAGCAGACACAACTCGAACCTGAGGGAGGGAGCCTGCCGCCAGGTGACTCACTATCCTGGCTGCGTGTTGGGATGTGACTGGCTGTGAAGCCGGTGGACCGGCCTGACTGGTCGGTAAAATGGATCCCAGTTGGGGCAATGAGGGAGTAGAGACAAGAAGAACACTGACAACAAGAATGAAAGGATAAAAGGAGAGTCAGTTTCAAGTTGCAAGGTTACAACTGGGATATATTTTATTTACAATATGTATAGCTCATACTGACCTTGGGCTGGTTTTCATTGTATCTGGGACTCCAGTTTTTGTCGGTGTGGAGGCTGTGCAGGGTAAAGGTGACTTAGGGGTTCCAGGTGTGTTTGCCGTGGGTGTTGTAGGTGTTGGCGACATGGGGTTGGAGCCTATATCCTGTCCTGCCTCCAGACATCCAGGTGTTTTACTGCCTCCCTCTTTACTTCCAGACTTCTACAACATGTTCAGGGTTGAGATTTACAATTGAAAAATTAACTTTGTATTTCGCAGACATAGATAGATAGAAATTTTAATTATCCCTAGGGAAATTAAGTATTCAGACATGATTTAAACCTCAAAGTAGGCAATGACAATTTCAACCACAGAAGCACAACTTCAGCTGCATTTCCTGAACAGTTAAAAAAAGCACTTGTGTATATACTGCAGTAAAGGCTTTGTACTAACAGGCTTCGATGTTGGTTTAGGTTTCTGCTGTAGAGCCTTTCTTGCTTTTGCAGCGGCAGCTTGTGCCTGGTGGATCCTCTCTGGATGGGAGAAAGGAAGTTAAGAATTAATCTTATTTCAATCTGGTATATTCTTGATATGAAGAAGTTTACAAATTCTTCCCCTTGTGATTTAAACCCCCCCAAAGACTTACAACTAAAATCTATTCATATGAAAGAGCTACAAGGGGGTAAAAGAAAATGCTAAATAAAATACTTTTTCTTTCCAGGCAGCAATACACCATGAAATTGGACTATTGGCTTTTTGGGCTGAGTTCAGTCATAAAAGACAGAATTAAAAATCTGCTCTGTGTCAATATTTTCTGGATACTTCATAAGGCAACGTCATACTCAAGCAACATGTTGCTTACCAAACTCCTCTTGACTGCGATGGCGGTGTAAGTAAATCCAGAGTTTGCGACCAATGTCATACTTTACACAGGGATCTTTCTCATAGTGAAGTCTATCCAGAGCCCCACTTACAACAGTGTTCACCTATGGGGAAGACAAAACTCATAGGGGAGCTGCTTAAAGGCAGAATCTGCCTCTGCAAAGTGAGGAACAGACAGAACTGAATCTTGTATAACAACATCTCAATCAAACGACAAGCCACATTTATCAAACCTGAGTACTGGTGACATCTGGAGCAAGAAATTGAGAGTCCTTTAAAAGTTCACAGATCTCCGCCCTTGTTCCTTCTCCATTAGGCAACCTGGCTGCTGCATCCCGCACTATGGAGAAAAAGAAGGCCAGAACTGAGCAACTGGTTTCTTTTGCACACACTTTAAGTACTGGTGCTCCCCATCCTTAAGAGTCAGAGTGATTGTAAGGCCTAACCCAGAGAGAGAATGGTAACATATGGTGGTCGGTCTGAGCGGAGCAGTGTGTGTTCCCTAGCCTTGTTGAGAGACATCTCCTTATCAAACACTCCTTTAACGGGGCCCACCACAGATTCAAAGCCGTGCATCCTAAAGGTGAAAGCTTTATGCGGCTGGTTGTATCGCTGCTGTTCCTAATAAACAAACAAAGAAACAAACATTGTGTTGGCAAATTTATGCCTGGGCAAAACAAAGGCAAAATGTTAAGAACCAATTTCCAGCAGCACAAACAAACCTGGACTTGAAACACTTGTCTTTCATCTCCAGTGCTGGGCCGCACAACGTAGTCAGTTGAACTGTTTGGTTAAAGGCATTACACCGTTAACTTGAGCAAATTCATGCAAAACTTCAAATAACTACCAACTTTTTAAGAAGAGTCATAAATAAAAATTTAATCCTATGTATCATCCATTCATGATGAATCACTGATTCTTACACTCTTGGTGTGGGAGAAGCCATCTCTAACATGTCTTCATTTTCTGTCTGTGGAAGTGAAAAAATGTTGTACCCATAAACTTGGCAACATAATTTATACATACGTTTCTGAGATGTTACCTGTAACATAATAATATACTGTACTACCTTCACAACTAAATCTTTGGAGTCTAGCCACAGTTGACACAGCGCACTGAGATCTTTCTCTGTATCCTGAGTTGGACCTAAAACAAGACATGAGCATTATTCTCAATTACTAGTATAACCCTGAACACCACCCCCTGAATCAAGTAGTTCTTACCAATCCACCTCCACTGCTGAGATTCGTCAGAAAATTCCACAAATGGAGAAAAACCACTTGGAAGTGCTATCATCCCATCTAATTAACAAACATAAGAGTGTGGAGTATAAATATTATTGGAAACATGGGGTGGAAAATAAAGTGTGACTTTTTCTTTTTTTTTGCAGTGAATGATCACTACTACTTACCTTTAGTTTCTCCTGCAAGAAACTGCAGGGCTTGAAGGACCAAGTCAGACCAACAGGAGGCAGATGAAAACCATAGGTTAAGGGAACTGGCTGGAGATGACTGCCATATTTGAACTTTCTCCTCCAGCTGACATATCAAAATGTAATCATTATGGTGCATCAGGAGTGTGCTCAATAGTAAAATAAATATGCGAAACCCTAATAAATACATACCATTAGAGTACTGGCAAGGTTTTCTGCCCTTAAGATGTTTTCCAACAAGCTGAAGAAACTGATGGCTATTTCCTCGACTGCAACTGGGCTGCTCTGACACTCCTCCACAATTCTGCAATAATGGTGGTTGCTTACATAGGTCTTATTGCTCATTTATACACACAACACTTTACATATTATGGACACCAGTCTGGCACTAGACTCACTCTTCCTTGATGTTGGGCAGCGGAGTTGATGGTGTGTCAGGCAATGAGTTGATGATATTGGCAGGTGGAGCTGATGGGGTGTCTGAAGGTGTGAGAGTTTCAAAAGGATCCTCAGATTCAACTTTTATTGTCCTCATTTTCTTCTTCCTTCTCTCCTCTCTCATTTTTTTCTTTGGCAAAGACAGATCAAACAATGCTGGAGGATAAAAAAAAAAATTTGTCAATTACACTATGAAATAAACAAAAAATATTTTGTAGTATTTTTATTTTTAATAATTTACTTACACATTGTCCCCTTGCGTCCAAAATTTGCTCTTGAAAGTATGTCTCCAAGGTGGATGTCAGAGGTCATCAAGTCTGGGTGGTCCTGAGTAAATCAATCATTAGTGATATGCATTTCAAGTTAAGATGTCAAGCTATGTCAGTTTATTGTTCTACTTACTGGCTGTCGCTTCCTCTTCTCTCTATGATTTTGCAGCATGACTTTCAAGTCCTGCTCACCTAGTTCTATTTTGTCTGTTTAAAGATAAAATGTCTTTGAGCATGATAGTCACCGTATTCAAATATATGGCAAATGCAGCATCATCTGGATACTACAGAAATCACAGACCAGTAGTCTTCATGTCTTGAGTG
This sequence comes from Echeneis naucrates, assembly GCF_900963305.1. NCBI lineage: Eukaryota > Metazoa > Chordata > Actinopteri > Carangiformes > Echeneidae > Echeneis > Echeneis naucrates. The sequence continues at coordinate 11,749,703 of NC_042524.1, forward strand.
GAGAGGCTGGGAAGAACTCTGAGTGCCACCGTGGGTGTTGGAGAGGAAGGTGATTGTGGTGCTGGATTCCATATTGAAATGTCTACAACCAAATGCAATTTGACAAATAACACCTATTTTAAATCAACCTTTGAAATCTTACATAATAAGTGCTTATGGAATAAAAGGTATTACAATTGACATTGAAATAAAAGAGGAGACTAACCGTCATCATCAGATGAAGCATTGCTGTCTCCACACTCAGTTTTGACCTCTTTTAGTATGCGGCTCAGTCTTCTTCTCACCCTTGGCTCCCGCATTTCAGCATGGGTCTTGGCCGGTAATTTTCTTTTTGGCGGAAAATCCAGACCATTGTGAACAGCAAACTCCAGCAGTTCCTAAAACAAAATGGCACATTAAGACCAATTGCAAGAGGCCATGTGCCTAGTACTTCAATCTTTTACAAAGTCTTTGCATATTCTCATTCATCCAAGTCATAGTCATATGCGGCCAAAAATTTAATAGAACGCAACTGCACTTAGGTTTGACTAGTCAGACTAGTCAGACCAATGCATTCCGAACTGATGAAGCCCCCGGGATAAGGAGGAAAAACATCTTTGACAAACCTAAGTCCTAAGGCCAGTTGTGTTTGATTCAATTGTTGGCTGGATATATATTTTACAAAGATACCTTTCTGGAAACAAGGATCTGTTTTAACAGTCTGTGGTAATACTGCTGAAGGGAGTACAACTGTCGCTTCTTCTGGGACTTTGCACACAATTGTCTGTACTTGACCACCTCGGGATTGAAGTAACCGTCTGTGTTAAGATAAAAAAAGAAAAAAGCTCATGATCAGAGTATGATCGAGTATTTGAGAAATCTACCTTGCATGACATATTTGACATTGGCATTATAGTTGTTGGGTAAACAATGGGTTAATATGAGGCACCTCTAAATAGTTTCTGGGCAAGGTGAAGAGGATTTCCAAAGTTGAAATTTCTGTTGTTGAATATGTCACTGATTGTGCTGTCCTGCTCTCCAATGTTGTTGTCTGGAAACTGTGGCAAAAACTGACGAAGGTGCTGCCTCTGGGAGTCTGACAATACTTCACTCCAGGTGCTTTCGCTCATCACAGAGAAGAAAATTTCAGGCTGTTGGAAACAAACGTAAATGCATCACCGGCAATGTGTCTCTTTATGTAAACAATCAACAAAGCTGGAGAAGGAAGCACTTCATCACTGCATCGGACAACTCACATCCTCAAGCAGGTCCTCTGGGAGGTTTACTCTGCAGGTCCCGAGCATGCACTCCTCTGTGATCTGACCATGGCTTTCTTCTTTGGGATCTAGGGCGTCTGTAAGCATGTGGGAGAGGGGATCCATCCTTCTGTCGACACGGAAAAACAAGAGCGCAAAGACAACCTCTTTTTAATCTGGGGGCCGGCTCCAGTAGATGCATTTGCCTGGGATCAGTTTAAAACAGTTGACATTTCAGCTTCAAAATAGTAATATTAGCTAGCACTCGACAATGTCAAAACAGTAGGGTAGAGGGACGTAGCGCTGCTTAGCAAGCTAGCCTAACAGCGATGTTAGCAAAACTGCCTGTTGACTGATTGGATTCACGTTTCAATTTTCAATCTGAACTATAATACGCCGCGTCTATGCGACATGTTAGCAAATATAATCTATAACATTTAGGTGACAGTAGTAGCTTAAAGCCGAAAAAACTCTTACCTGACACAGCTCCCTGTTTCGAAATTGAAGACGGACCTATTTTGCCGACGAACCGTTTTCTTCTTCTACGCACGTAGATCGACGGACGCAGTGATATGGCGCCCCTAAGGAAAACCGAGTCCGCGTCGTCGGCTTGATTTTAAGGTATATACATTTAAATGATATGTGTTAAACCTTAAAACTTCACACAAATGTTTCCTACATTTTGATATTTCTGTAATTAACACGTTTGGTTTGTATAAAGTCGTAATTTTTAATCAACACATTCAGCTCTTCACCAACAGCTGGCGTTCATGCTGATAGGACTTTATATTATATGAATTTTATTTATGTACATTTCTTATTTTTAGGCTTTTGGTCGTGTTCACAGACAGTGAAGAGCACACAGGAACTGACAATATAAGCCTCAGACAGAAGCCAGGGGAATCTGAGGCCTCCACCTTAGGCTGCTACCTCCACAGAGAGCGTGATGTATTGGAAGACCACCGGTAGATGTTGTTGTTGGTTGATGTGAAATTAAGAATTTCATCTCTATATTAATCATTAATTTTTACTGAAAGCAAATCTTTCAAAATTCCAGTGATAGCAGCTTCTCAAACATGAAGATTTGCAAATTTTTGCTTTCCTCTGATAGTCAACTACATCTTTGGATCTGAAGCTGTTTCTCAGACAACAAACACACAACAAGAAGTTGATTATGAAAACCTTGACTTCTTGGAATAATTATGAAACTGGTTGTCAGTTTCCATGACATATAATTTAAAGTTATGGTCCCCAAAGGGTCTGGAGCTGTTGGGCACTTTCCGGCTTTAGCTTTTGGACTAAGAGCCAGAGACCATTAACTAATTCAATTTGCTTAGTTTTTGTGTTGGTCATTGTTTTTTCCTCTTCATTTTATACTGAAAAAAACTGTTGTATCTCACTCGTTAGTTTAGCCTTGTTATAGCAGATAAACGCTAAGAACAGAACCTACAAATGTGAAATTATTCAGTTGCCTCCTGAAACCTGGTAGAATGAATTGCTTTTATTCAATGAAGGAAATAACCCCCCCCCACAACACATTAAATAATGGAAAATTCATAAAACAACAGAGTGACAAAAAAAAACCAAACAAATAAACAATGCTATGCTATGCTATGCTATAATCCTTCGATTTTGGCCTTGTACTTCTAAAGATGAAGTGTCACTTTAGTAAAAACACAATGTGATAGAATTTGCCCCTTGCCAAATACAATTTTTAGTCTTATAGTTCTCGCTATATGAAATTGAAAGTCTAACTTAAAGTGCTTTCATCATTATAAGATTGTGCAAGACAATAGTCTATCATATTTAGTGACATTTGAAAGGCTGGTTCAGCTATATCAGATTGCTCCACCTCTTTTTGGTTCTGTTATGAACAGGAATGAACGGTCAGTCCCTTTGCCTTAGCCAGAGAGAGGCACAGGACTGGCATTACTCCTTAGAAACCTTCACAAACCGCGTCTGATAGGAGTTACAAAACTGAGGCAAACTTTTTTTTCCCTATTTCTCTCAAGATTTTCCAGTTAATGTCTTGGGAGAATGGCAGAGGGAGCAGATGGAGAGGAAGAGATTCAGTTCCTCCGTACAGTAAGTGATGCTGTCTGTATCTTCCGAAATCCTTTAAGTTGTTGGCGAACTTGTTCCGTGAACAATGTACAGTCCGAGGACTTTTGTGTAATAAATCTCAAATTCTTTAGGCAAACATTTTCTATGTGGGGTAACTGTCTTTACTTAGCACTAACTGACAAGGACAGGTGGCTGGTTTTGTTGCCATTGTTATCTATTTATATCCCAGCTTGGACGTGTTATGGTAATGTTTTGTGGCAGAGAGAAAAACTTCTGGTCCTAGGTGACCGTTAACACAGATATATAAAACGCACTACAGAAAGCGATTAGACACAGATTTTAAGCACTTTCATCCAGCACATTTTCTTACCAGGACAGCTATTCTAACTTTAACAGCCAAAGAGTTAGTAAATACTCCTGCATGCTGGATTTGCAATTTGTAATGAGGTCTCCATGGCTTGAAGTGAAACATTGCTACTGTGGCTGAGGGCTGAGGGATCCAGAGTACAGTGGCTTCAGGGTGTAGTATGAAACCCTGGACTGAATTTTGGGATGGTTGTGGTTTTATGGGAATGTGGATGGTTTTTTTTCTTGGCTTGTAAATCTAAATGCTATAACACAGTTGTGCTGATATAATAATTAGGCCTAAGCAAAAAAAAAAAAAACAAAACAAAACAGGATGGACATTCAACTTCAGTTTCCTGGTTAGTTTGCCATTATTGGAATAAAGAATTTGTCTTCCACTAGCTCTATTTCGAGGGCTACTTACCCATAAACAGTTATCTTTTAGTAAAAAAAAAAAAAAAAAAAATATTCACACATTGCAATGTGCAGAGTGCAAATTTTACATCTTTTCAAAGTGGCAGTTAATGAGTAACTTATTTGGTTTTGTCACGCTTTGGAATTTAATGGCTGGTATTGATGGAGGTTAGCTGTTACAAAGTTATCTGTGTTATGTTCCCACATCACCATTTAATACTGCTTCAATGAATGAATCTACAGTGAGGTGTCAGTTTGTGTTTCTGATATCAGGAATTTTTAATACGAATATTTTATTTAGGCAGTTTATTTCACATCTTGGATTTCTTCTTTGAAGTTTTGAAATTTTGGGCTTATTGGTTATATGGCACATGTTATAAAACATCTAGGTTAAATCAGTTTATTTCTTGCTGCATTACTCACCACTTAGCTATCAGGTTTCCTTTTTAGATCTCTGTGCCAAGCCTGAAGAAGGGCATTGTGGCCTTGCAAGCAGACTTCTCTATGTAACACTCTATTTGGCTAGCCAGCAGTGATACTATAACTGATGTTTCTACTATAGATGTCCTCAGTGTCAATTGATTTTCTCTAGACGCTGGTAACTGACATGTCCTGACGTGTGGCTGCAGTCTGTCTTTTTTTTTTTTTTTTTTGTCGAAGAAAAAATATAGTCATCAAGTCACAAAGTTATTGTCACTCTGTCGCTGTTCACCCTGAACTCAGCTGAGGTCTATATTTACTGTGTGAGGATTAACAAGTTCAAAGCTTGGCCCATTTTAGCACCTGTTTTCTCCAGTCCATGTAGGACTTTTGCTGACAAAGAGGAGCCAAAAGTTCTTTATAATATTTATTATAAATGCCGGTTTCAGTAGTTTGTCAGTCGCTATTACATGACAAGCTATATGTGTCTTTCAATCAGTCTTGGCGTTGGAGATAACAAATGGAACTTACTGATTAGCACTCTCATTTGCTATGATCTCTTAATAAGTTGTATTCATGTTGCCATTACTAACTTTTTGCAATTTATTAGCAAACAACTGACTGTAGAAGAGTTGTTAAATTAGAATTGTTAAATTGTGTATTTATGATCCACGTGTTTAGGACAAGGGTCTGATGAAGAAGAAAACTGTACCAACCTTTACCCTTTTCCAGCTCTGACACAAGCATTATTCAATTGAGTTAAACACACACTTAAACTCTCTACAGCAACAAAGAATTGTGGTCATCATGGCAGAGCTGCCTCACTCTATTGCAACTTCAAGACCACCAAAACCCATCTAAGCTTTGTTTAGGTCAGATGCTAGTTTTGCTAGTATGATGGAAATGCCTGGGTTAGAAATCAGCTTTGAAAATCTTACTGAAATGATCAATATTCCTGACCTTAGCAAGCTGACTAATAACTTAAATCAGCAGTGTAGAGCAGTTCGTTTCCTGCCTGTCAAATCTTAACTATCTGTTGCTGTCCAGAAAGGGATGTCTGAACAGCAGGTGCAGCTGCCTGAAATAGAGAGCTGTGGGGGAGTGGCTGGCCTCTCGGAGCCAGACACGAGGCAAGATTAGTTATGCTCCAGTGAAGGCACAGAGAAATAAAGGTATAGAATAAGCACTTGTGAAGGTCAGGAAAAGTTGTATGAGCAAACAGCTGCAGGCTTGCAGATTATTTTATTTATGTGTCTGTTTGATTTTATGTATGGTATGTCTTAAAAACAACAAATTTCCTCCCTTGTGACCAGTTGGAACATTTATTGTTGTATGCATTAAATTCAAATTCTTCACATATTAATAAAATCACAAGGCACAAGACTACAAATAGTAGTACCATTATTTTAAATAGTTTCTGTCATCTTCTCTCAGCAGCAACAATAAGCTGTTCATGGCATCCTTGGATGTTCCCGCTCAGAGTTTCATCATCAATAATGTGATCTCAGATTTGCAGGCTGTACCAAAGGAAAACAGCAGATTTTACACATCATAATCAATTTAAACGTTTTGAAATGACCTACACCTCATTTCGTTTTGAAGCTAGAAATTTGACATCACCACTGCTGTGACACCCAAAGCTGCAACCAATCTATCAACAGTTTGTGATTCATTTCATTAATCAACTTTTATTTTTTTACACGTTTCGTCATTGTAGGACGATCAAGTGGTTCTCCAGTGCACTGCTTCTATTCTGAAGGAACAGATCAAGCTGTGCCTGTCATGTGAAGGGTTTGGGAATCGTCTATGTTTCCTTGAGACCACCTCAAATGCTCAGGTAGAAAAAGGAACCTTTTGTATCTTAAATGTAATTCATTTCAAAATGTATCCAACACAATTTTGCTGTGTTGTAGAATGTCCCTCCAGACCTTGCAATCTGCTGCTTCATTTTGGAGCAGTCCCTGTCGGTTCGGGCGTTACAGGAGATGCTGTCCAACTCCCCTGTGGATGAGGTAAGATACATTTGGAGAGGAATTAGTGGGTTTGGTTTGAATGGGTCTCTTAAGAATAATATAAGAACCAAATGCATTTTTTTTCCTCTCTGACTGGATGCCTCGTGCCCCTCACCCCCAACCACAGGCTGTTGACTTGGACAAATGGGTATGTTTCAAATGTCTTTCATTTATTATTAATATAAAAAAGAGCTTTATTTTTGTAACTGCATAACAATTACATTATAACGATACCCTCTACACATCCTTTGTATATTGACTCTGCCTTTATCTGCATCCTCCCCTCCTCCCAGTCATCACAAGGTGGTGGTCACCGAACCCTTCTCTATGGACATGCCATCCTCCTGAAACACACTCACTCCAGTATGGTGAGCACATGTACAATCAATCACGGGGCTTCTACTGCTCAATCCTGTCCTCTCTTCTAATCAGCTGCACACACAGTATACATATAAATGTATTATTGTATCAGCTGTGTGGAGTGCATCTTATCTCATGATAATGATTAAGTTGCTGTCACTCTCCCCATGTTGCAGTACTTGAGCTGTTTGACTACTTCACGCTCACTGACAGACAAACTGGCTTTTGATGTGGGCTTGCAGGAAGAATCCACAGGTGGCTGTGAACTTTGTTACCAATTATGTGTGACATCAGCAATTTTGGATTTATTTTAACTGTATTCTAACTAATTGACTGTCACAGGAGAGGCCTGCTGGTGGACCATCCACCCAGCCTCTAAGCAAAGGTCCGAGGGTGAAAAGGTCAGGGTGGGAGATGATCTCATTCTTGTCAGTGTTTCTTCAGAGCGATACCTGGTAAACACTTTTTTTTTTTTTTTTAAATTTCCACTTTCAATTAGTCCATAATTCTTACCACTACCACCTGTACCCTTTTCAGCATCTGTCCTATGCAAGTGGTGACCTGATGGTAGATGCGTCTTTCATGCAAACACTGTGGACCATGACACCTGTGATGTCTGGATGTGAGCTAGCTGAGGGTGTGTAATTTTTCTGTTGCAAAAAAAAAAAAAAAAGTCTTCTGATGTTCATAAACTTGCTTGCTCTCTTTTACAAATATGAATCTTCTACTGGTTTCTAGGCTTTCTGACTGGAGGATATGTGCTCAGGCTCTTCCATGGTCACATGGATGAGTGCCTGGCCATTCCAGGAGCTGACCAAGGGGATGACCAGCGCAGGTGAACAATACCTGTGATTTTATATGTATATTAAAACACTGCACAGATTTTGGTTTCTTATTTTTTGGTATTGTTTGATTTTATTGTTCATATGGTCTGTGAACACTCCGTTAAGGACCTATCAGAGCGTTCCCTGCTTGGAGGCCATAATCCTTAGAAAGCAAGTTTCTGTAAGTTGATTTTTATACTTTAATGACAAACTGAAACAACAGGCTTTTTTTCCAGAGTTGCTCATTATGAAGGAGGGGCTGTATGCAGTCATGCCCGATCCTTATGGAGACTTGAGCCACTACGCATTGGGTGATTCACCTTAATTCCTTTTAACATCTTTTCTGCATAAACATGCAATTACTGTCAAGTAATTGATAATTGATATAATGATTCTCACCTGTTAATAGTTGGAGTGGAAGTCACATTAAATGGGGCCAGTCTTTCCGGATACGTCACATAACAACAGGCAGGTACCTTTGCCTTGATGAAGAGAAAGGACTGTTATTGGTGGACCCAGAAAAGGCGGTTTCCAAGATGTCAGCCTTCTGCTTCAGAATTTCAAAGGTCAGTTGTGTGCTAAAAGTTTTTAACACTCCATTTTACAGTCTAAAGAGCAGCAGGCTTATTTGAGAATGCATTTCATTTTAATGACAGGAAAAAATTGAAGTGACCCAGAAGCGAGATGTGGAAGGTATGGGCACGCCTGAGATTAAATATGGAGAGTCCATGTGTTTCGTACAACATGTTTCATCGGGTCTGTGGCTCACATATGCTGCCGTTGATGCCAAATCTGCCCGTCTGGGTCCTCTCAAGAGAAAGGTAAAGGAGAATTATATATCAAGATGGTCAGCAAAACATACATTTCAGTTGATAACACAAACAGATCTAATAAGTCAGGACGTAGTGTAGGAGTGTTGTTGAGTGATGAATACATGCTGTGTTTTAAGATCATCTGTATTCAATTCCAAGGCCATACTCCATAAAGAAGGTCACATGGATGATGCACTCACAGTGGCTAGATCTCAGACCGAAGAGTCCCAAGCTGCCAGAATGATTTACAGCACAACTGGACTCTTCAACCAATTCATCAAGTACTACTACTTCAGTTTACAGGTCATGATTTTGCTTTTTAGATAAGCCATATTTGTTGTGGTATTCACGTCATTCTTTTTTTGTGTCTTCAGGGGTTTAGATGCGCTCAGTGGGAAAAACAAATCCTCCAATCCCCCATCTCTGCCCATGGACACAGTGGTGCTCTCCCTGCAGGACCTCATTTTCTACTTCCGACCCCCTGAGGAGGAGTTGGAGCATGAGGACAAACAGTTCAAGCTTCGGTCCCTCAAAAACAGACAGAATCTCTTTCAGGAAGAGGTTGGTCTTTTCATGAAAATGTATTCATGAATGCATGTTTGGATGTAAACTTATTTTAATGGACTTTTTACATTCAACATTCATAATTGTTCATTTAACAGGGTATGATTACTCTTGTTCTGGACTGTGTTGATCGGCTAAATGTTTACAACACAGCAGCCCACTTCTCAGAGTATGCAGGGGAGGAAGCTGCAGAGTCTTGGAAGGAGATTGTAAATCTACTGTATGAATTGCTAGGTACAGTGAATTTAGATTTGTGTGTTTTGTTTCCCATACTTAGCCTCCTTTTTCTTTTTAAATACAATGCATTAAAAATCTGTTCTGCTTCTTTCTTTTAATTTTACTAAGCTTCTTTGATCAGAGGTAATCGTGCCAACTGTGCCCTTTTTTGTGATAACCTTGACTGGCTGGTTAGTAAATTGGATCGTTTGGAGGCATCTTCAGGTACCTATGACAAATAGAAGTTCTTTAAATGTACAATAGACATTTAGCTTCATGCTTTCTCCACCCCAAAGCATACTATTAGACTGACCAGGTTTGCTGTGAATTATTTAAGTGCTCACTAAACAACTGAAACTGAATTTGACTGGCTACAAACGGCATATACTTGGTGATCAAAAAATATAAGAATACTTGTTTTGTAAAGACTACACCAAAACTGAACTTTATGTTGCAATGTGTTTTTCTAACTGTAGAACAACATGGTTTTCCCATATTTTGTGTTTTTAGATATTGTCATGTCTTGACAGGGATCCTGGAGGTGTTGTATTGTGTTCTGATTGAGAGTCCAGAGGTGTTGAATATTATCCAGGAGAATCACATCAAATCAATCATCTCTCTATTGGATAAGCATGGACGCAATCATAAGGTCAGCACCATATTGGAAAAAACCCAAAACATTGCAGATCATTGCAAGTCACAATCATCAATTTATCTCTCTGTTGTTTTGCCAGGTCTTGGATGTGCTCTGTTCTCTCTGTGTGTGTAATGGGGTGGCTGTAAGGTCAAATCAGAATCTCATCACTGAGAATCTACTTCCAGGTCGTGATCTATTACTTCAAACCAGCATTATCAATTATGTAACCAGGTTGGTAAATTTGCAGCACACTTCAATTCAGACTTCAAATGCATTGTTCTCTTGCTTGTGACAGAAAGCCCAGTTATCTAAAGAACTGCTTTGAAATTAATTATTTGTTTTGTAATCTTTAGCATGAGACCCAATATTTTCCTTGGAACTTGCGAAGGATCCACTCAGTATAAAAAGTGGTATTTTGAGGTAATTGTGGACCATGTGGAGCCATTCCTTATGGCTCAGCCGTATCATCTGCGGGTGGGTTGGGCTCTGACAGAGGGCTACAGTCCTTACCCTGGTGGTGGAGAAGGCTGGGGTGGCAATGGGGTCGGGGATGACCTCTACTCCTACGGTTTTGACGGGATTCACCTCTGGTCAGGTAAAGTGAACAGGTTTTGACTACCTGTGCATGCACTTCACTTGCACTGGCAGTGTAATCACACCCAGCATGTTTTAAAATTTCTTTCCAAGAACATTCACTTGTATTACCTTTATTCTTTCTCGTGCATTTGATCTTGAGCTATCCCATACCACTTTAATTTTCCTACATAATGCATACTCCTTAAATTTGACTTATTAGTATGCATTTATTTGCTTTTTGTGTTTGCAGGACGTGTTTTGCGACATGTTGCCACACAAAATCAACACCTCCTGGCAGCAGAAGACGTGGTCAGCTGCTGTTTGGATCTAAGCGTGCCAAGCATCTCCTTCCGTATCAATGGGCATCCAGTTCAGGGAATGTTTGAGAACTTCAACCTGGATGGTCTTTTCTTCCCTGTTGTCAGCTTCTCTGCAGGCGTAAAGTACGATGTTGTGAATTATAAATTAAAGCATGAATTTATTTTTTAAGGTAATGAGCACAATACAGTAATAACATATGAGACTAATTATCAATTTTGGAACTCTACAATCAAGGTTGCGATTTCTTCTCGGAGGGCGTCATGGGGATTTCAAGTTCCTCCCACCTCCAGGCTATGCTCCTTGTTATGAAGCTGTGCTGCCCAGGGACCGTTTGCGGATTGAGCCCATTAAGGAGTATAAGCATGATTTTGATGGCATTCGCAACCTGCTGGGTCCAACTCAGTCACTCTCACATACAGCGTTCACTCCTTGCCCTGTGGACACCATACAGGTAGAACCCTACTACATTTTTTTCCATCTTCATCATTTCAAATGCATTAAATTTATTATCATTTCAGATTGTACTCCCTCCTCACTTGGAGCGCATTCGAGAGAAGCTTGCAGAAAATAGCCATGAGTTATGGGCTGTTACTCGCATTGAACAAGGATGGACCTTTGGACCGGTTAGTGCTTTCAGTGTTTGTTATCTTTCCCATAGAAAACATTTTGCTGTACACAATTTACTCACAAAATCTTTGCACTTACTTTTTAAACTAAAGTTCCGTGATGACAACAAGAAACTACACCCCTGCCTGGTAGATTTCCAGAGTCTGCCTGAACCAGAGAAAAACTACAATTTAGCAATGTCAGGAGAGACACTCAAGTAAGTCAGAGTCTTCACTCAAATAACACCACTGCACTTTTGTCTTTATGTATTTATGTCTCATATGATTCATTTTAAAGGACTCTGCTGGCACTAGGCTGTCATGTAGGGATGGGAGATGAAAAAGCAGAGGAGAATCTGAAAAAGACCAAGCTCCCCAAAACGTGAGCTGCAAAATATGAATTTATTTTTAGATCTAAATAAGATATACTGTGAATGGTCTTTTATGGGACGATTTCTGATCACAAAGCATTTTTATTAGCTACATACAGAGCAATGGGTATAAACCAGCCCCTCTGGATCTCAACCATGTCAAGCTTACTCCCAATCAAAACACTCTTGTGGAGAGACTGGCAGAAAACGGACACAATGTATGGGCGAGAGACCGAGTTCGTCAGGGGTGGACGTACAGTATTGTGCAGGTACTATCATTCTTTTTTGATGAACATTTCAGTAATGATGATGCAAATGTGAATAGATGTTTTGATGGATTCATTTATTTTTTTTACAAGTCAATTCTATTACATTTTGATCTTGAGTATTGTTTCCTTGTATAGGATATCATGAACAAGCGCAATCCTCGTCTGGTTCCTTACAACCTACTGGATGAAAAGACCAAAAAGACCAATAGAGACACAGTTTGTGCAGCTGTTCGCACTCTCATTGGATATGGTTACAACATAGAACCACCTGACCAGGAGAGCAGTAAGTTTGAACTGTTTGAACTGCTGTCTGGAACGAATATTTGTTGATGTTATTTATACAAATTCATCATTAGAGTTATAGGCATTTTGTTGATTTCATTGATTTATTTATTTAAGTTTTCTTTTAAATGCTGTTGTTTGTGTGTTAATGTAGGTGGGCATGGGCCAGGCAGCTCCCGTGAAAATAAGATCCGAGTGTTCAGAGCAGAGAAATCTTATGCTGTCACTCAGGGAAAGTGGTACTTTGAGTTTGAGGCTGTGACGGTCGGCGAGATGAGAGTGGGCTGGGCCAGGCCCAGTGTTCGTGCTGACACTGAACTTGGTGCAGATGAGTTGGCTTACGTCTTCAATGGTTTCAAGGTAGGCAAAATACCTATTTTAAATGCTTCTGAAGGATGCTAAAGATTTCGTATACTTCAGTCCAACATGAAGAGTTTTCTTTTACAGGCCCAGCGTTGGCATGTGGGAAATGAGCCATTTGGTCGTCAATGGCAATCTGGTGATGTGGTGGGTTGTATGATTGATCTCACTGAGATGAATATCATGTTTACACTCAATGGAGAAATGTTGATCAGTGACTCAGGCTCTGAGATGGCCTTTAAGGATATTGAGATAGGAGAAGGTAAGAAAAAGTGAAAACAAATGGTCCCAGGTAGAAACATTTGATATGAGTACATGTGGGCTTGTCTTTCTAATGAATGTTCATGCATGTAATAAACATCCCTAGGCTTCATACCTGTGTGCAGTCTGGGCCTGTCCCAGGTTGGAAGGATCAACTTGGGTCAGAATGTTAGCAGTCTTCGTTACTTTACAATCTGCGGCCTGCAGGAGGGATTTGAGCCTTTTGCTATCAACATGAAAAGAGATATTACCATGTGGTTCAGCAAAAGCCTTCCCCAATTCATCGCTGTGCCCACTGATCATCCTCACATTGAGGTATTGTAAGTTAATTGTATTATTTTTGATTAAATACGTATTTGTTCCCAAGTTGTTATTTTCTGGACCACCACATGCTCTAGGTGTCTCGTGTTGATGGGACAGTGGAAACGCCTCCTTGTCTCAAAGTCACCCACAAGACATTCGGATCTCAGAATGCCAACACAGATCTAATATTCTTCAGACTCAGCATGCCAATCGAGTTTCATGAGACCTTCAAAGTCCCAGCAGGTACCACCCTTCTTACTCGTGCCCTGACCATCCCTGAGGATGAGGTGCTAGAGGTGGATCCAAACTCTGACTTTGAAATACTCAAGAAATCCGCCAGTCGCAAAGAGCAGGAGGAGGAGAAGAAAGAACCCTCTGTGCCTAAAGATATCCCTGCCATCAAGAATGGAGAGAATGAAAAGGATGCCTCAACTGAGAAAAGCAAGAAGAAAGGGTCTGTAATTTGTCATAAAGCAGGGATGCTTCATGCACTTTGGAAAGGATTTGAGAAGGCTTCAGCTAGAATGCTGTTTTTAATGTATACTGAGTAATTGTTGCTGTTACTTACAGATTTCTATTCAAGGCTAAAAAGGCTGCATTAATCACACCACCACCTGTTGTGCCAACCATGCCCCGCTTAGTGGAGGATGTGGTGCCAGATGACAGGGACGATATGGACATTATCCTCAACACTACTACAGTATGGCTATAACTTTTCATTTGTATGTTGACCATAGTTCTGAGGGTTAGGGTTAGTGGATGCTCATTTGCGCTTTCAGCCTTTTACATGTAATTCACACACACACACACACACATACATACACACATATATATGTATATGTGAGTATTGTTATTTGTTGATTCATGATTCATCTTCATCCAAAACTGCACTAAAGTTTATCATCACTTCCACCTTTTTCCTTTACCAGTACTATTATTCTGTACGAGTGTTTGCGGGACAAGAGCCTGGTGGCGTGTGGGTTGGCTGGATCACACCTGACTATCACCAATATGACCTTCATTTTGACATGAGCAAAGTGAGAAATGTAACAGTCACTGTAGGTGATGATAAAGGCAACATTCATGACAGGTTTGTTTTTCTTGTAGACAGAAACAAAAAATGGCACTTTAACATTTTAGCATGTAATGAATATTGGCTTCTCATTGTATTCTGTCCTCCACAGTATAAAACGCAGTAACTGCTACATGGTATGGGGGGGGGAGTTCAGCAACTCCCAGCAGACCCGAGTCAGTCAGGAGGATCTTGTGATTGGCTGTCTAATTGATTTGGACGCAGGACTCATGACTTTCACTGCTAACGGAAAAGAGATAAACACATTTTACCAGGTAAGAAGAAAGCTTCAATCTGCTGTTCATGCAGTGTTGGTGATTAACGTAACCATCTTGCTTAACATCTTGCAGGTGGAGCCCAACACAAAGCTGTTCCCAGCTGTTTTTGTCCTTCCTTCCAATCAAAATATGATTCAGTTTGAACTAGGCAAACTCAAGGTCAGTCTATGCAAAATTTTACAATCAAGGCTGAGATTACAAATTTTGGGACATTTTATGTCAACTGTATTTGCTATATATAATGTGACTTTCTTTGCTTGCCTGGCCAGAACATTATGCCAATCTCTACCGCCATGTTCCGGAGTGAACGCAAGAATCCTGTCCCCCAGTGCCCTCCTAGACTGGATGTCCAATTTCTAACCCCAGTCATCTGGAGCCGAATGCCTAACCACTTCCTGGCTCCAGAGACAGGGCGTATGAGTGAGAGACAGGGCTGGATAGTGCAGTGTCAGGAGCCATTAACGATGATGGCTCTCCACATCCCAGAGGAGAGCAGGTCAGAGCTGCATCACTCACACATTTGCATTATCTGTTGCATTGTGACGGGTTACAAAAATTTACCTTTTTCCCAGCAAAATTAACACCTTGCAATTCTCTAGGTGTATTGACATCCTTGAGTTGTCTGAACGCATGGACTTGTTGAAGTTCCACTATCATACTCTGAAGCTGTATGGTTCAGTGTGTGCTTTGGGAAACAATCGTGTGGCACATGCTCTGTGCAGCTATGTGGATGAATCCCAGCTCTTCTATGCCATAGAGAACACCTACCTACCTGGGCCAATGAGGAGTGGCTTTTATGATTTGCTGATCAGCATGCACCTGGAGTCTGCTAAGAGGAACCGACTTGGAACCAACAAAGAATTCATAGTTCCAATGACAGACGAAACACGAAGCATCACCCTGTACTCTAACAAATCTCATGCTTTACCGGGTGTTGGCCTCACTACATGTTTACGCCCCAAACTCCATTTCTCTTCCACTACATTTGTGGGAACGAATCCAAACATCTACACACTAAGTCCAGTCATCCCATTGCAGGTGAGGTGGACCAGGTTGGTATTTTAGATACTTGTGAAGTCACTAATAATCATAAGTTTGCTTGTCCTGGCAGGTGCTAAAAACCAAGGCTCTAAATATGTTAATCGAGGCAGTGCAAGATGGAGGTCAAGCCATGAGAGATCCAGTGGGAGGCAGTGTTGAATTTCATTTTGTTCCAATCTTGAAACTCATCAGTACCCTCCTCATCATGGGTGTCTTTGATGATGAAGATGTCACACACATCCTGAAGATGATTGAGCCCACAGTGTTCAGTGGCAAGAAACCAGAAGAGCCTGCGGAGGAGAATACCAAGCTGAAGGAAGAAAAGGAACAGAAGGCCCCTCCAAAAGGCGGGTCAGTAGCAGAAGAAGAGCAGGAAGCCATCTATGAGGAAGAGGAGGAGTACGAGGATGATGGCCTAGGTGAAGAGGAGGAGGAGGAGGAGGAGGAGGAGGAGGAGGAGGAAGAAGAACTGGAGGAAGAGGAAGAATTAGATGAGACAGAATGCATTATACCAGAAGAAGAGGCTGTGAGCAAGACAGAGCAAATAAATGGTGAAAAAGGTGCTGAGGAAACAGAAAAAGACATCAAATCTGGAGAGGCAGTTGGAGAGTCTAAGGAAGAACACCTAGAGCAAGGACTTTTCCAGATGAAGCTTCCAGAGTCGGTCAAACTGCAGGTATTTCTGTTTTAAATTATACACAAAAACCCCCAACAACCTCCTTTTCCATAGTACTGTTAATATCTACTTAGTGATTGACTTTGTGTTTACCCTTTAGATGTGTACCCTACTACAGTATTTCTGTGACTGTGAGCTACGTCACAGAGTGGAGGCCATCACTGCTTTTTCAGACCAGTTCGTCAGCCAGATACAGTCCAACCAAAGACAGCGCTACAATGAACTTATGCTGGCCTTCACCATGACCGCTGCTGAGACTGCACGCAAGACTCGTGAATTTCGGTCCCCACCACAGGAGCAGGTACAAAATATGTCTTGATTGTTCTGTTGGATTAAGAGTTGTTAAGTTGCCACTCTAATAATATTCAAACACTATTTGAAAAGCATTGCAGCCCTGCATTTCTACACTTTCTTCTCAATTCATTGATATATGATTTTTTTGTTTTCCTACTAAAAGTTTTGGTCATTAGCTTCCTCATCTGCTTTGTAGGAATTAGTTTTTTTCCATAACTAGGATTCTTAGCTTTGAAAATAAAATTAGCATACTTGATTGTACTAATTTCTGCTACTATTGTGAAGGTCAACATGCTCATGAACTTTAAGAATTGCAACGAGGATGAAGAATGTCCAGTCCCTGATGAGGTCCGCGAATCGTTGCTGGCGTTTCACACCGCCCTGCTGACACACTGTGGTCAGTTTTCCTCTACATTACTGCCAGCAAATCTACCGACTTACAGCTAACACATGAAATTCACAGTAAATTGTTTAAAACCAGGTGTTCATATTGAAGAAGAAGAGCAAGAGGAAGAGGTGGATAATTCTCTTCGTGGGCGACTTTTCCGTTTGTTGGAAAGGGTGAAGAAATTCCGTGAGAAGAAGGTAGAGGTGGAGCCTGAGCCACAGGAAGATAAAAAGCCAAGTGAGTGATGAGTTATAATCCTCAATGTGAAACCTGCTTTCCAATAACTGTTAGTTTAAACTTTGCTACCTGAAAATAAGAACTTTTCCAACAATCACAATGAGCACATAGTATATTTTGTATTATTGCTTAACTGTGTGTAATCTGTTTTCCAGGCACTTTACAGGAGCTGATTTCCCATACTATGATCCACTGGGCTCAGGAGTCATTTATCCAGAACCCTGAACTGGTCCGAATGATGTTCAGCCTTCTTCACCGGCAGTATGATGGGCTTGGTGAGCTCATTCGTGCCCTTCCCAAGGCCTACACTATCAATGCAGTGTCAATCCAGGACACCATGGATCTGCTGGAGTGCTTGGGCCAGATCCGCTCTCTGCTTATTGTCCAGATGGGTCCAGAAGAAGAGAGGCTTATGATCCAAAGCATTGGGTTGATAGCATTTTATTTATTCTAAATATATAAATAAGTGAAGTAAATTGACTGAGACATGCATGTCACCGGAACTGTACAGTAACTTAACTTTGTCTCTCTTAGGAACATCATGAGTAACAAAGTTTTCTATCAGCACCCTAACTTGATGCGAGCTCTGGGCATGCATGAAACTGTCATGGAGGTCATGGTTAATGTGCTGGGTGGTGGGGACTCAAAGGTATATGTTTTTGTTTTGCATTGTAATTGTTCTCCATTTCTCCATGTCTTTGTTTTATTGTACAGTAAGGGAAATGACAAAAAAGCTGATAAGAACAAATTAATATGTTACTTAGCTTTACATTTGTAACATGCTTTTTTCAACAGGAGATCAGATTTCCTCGGGTGGTGACAAACTGTTGTCGCTTTCTCTGCTATTTCTGTCGCATCAGTCGTCAGAATCAGCGCTCTATGTTTGACCATCTCAGCTACCTTCTCCAGAACAGTGGGATCGGCCTTGGTGATTGTCTTTTTCAAGTTCAAACATTGTTGCAGCGTTGTATTCTTGTTGTGTTATTCTCAATCTGTGGCCCGTGGTAAAGCTCCTTCTTATGTGCTCTACCATAGGAATGCGGGGCTCCACCCCCTTGGATGTGGCTGCAGCCTCTTGTATTGACAACAACGAGCTTGCATTGGCTCTTCAAGAGCAGGACCTAGAAATGGTAAAATATAATCAATATTTACAAAATAAACATTGTAGAATATTGTTGATGACTAACACTGATGTGTCTCTAGGTTGTGAAGTATTTAGCTGGATGTGGGCTGCAGAGCTGTCCAATGCTATTGTCCAAAGGATATCCTGACATTGGCTGGAATCCATGTGGTGGCGAGAAATACCTTGACTTTCTTCGTTTTGCTGTATTTGTCAATGGTGTGATTCTTCACTTGTTACAAAATTTGATTTGTAATTTCAATGCCTTTAGTGTTGTTTTCCCCACTTATTAATAACTGTCTCTTTCTTTCTGTACTATAGGAGAGAGCGTGGAGGAGAATGCCAATGTGGTAGTACGTCTTCTCATTCGCAGGCCTGAGTGCTTTGGCCCAGCTCTGAGAGGGGAGGGTGGCAATGGTTTACTTGCAGCAATAGAAGAGGCGATTAAAATATCAGAGGACCCTGCGAGGGATGGCCCGAGCATTAAGAAGGACAGGCGCTTTCCCATGTAAAAACTCTTAGTTTTGATTCTTCTGACAGTATTAACTGAGGCCCAGAGCCCTCTATTGTTGCTGTAGCATTAATATTTATAACCACAATTTTGTTTTCTGGTAGGTTTGGAGGAGAGGAACAGCATGAGGAGAACAGAGTGCACCTTGGAAATGCGATCATGTCTTTCTACTCGGCCCTTATTGACTTGCTGGGACGCTGTGCACCAGAGATGCATGTGAGTTACTTAATGGCTACCATGCTGCTCTTTAAACAGGCTTAAAATATAAAATAGAACAAGAAAAGTAAATCTTAAATGCAAAATGCTTATCTAAATATAAAATGTCTTCAATGAGAAGCGATGCTTTTGTTTCTACAGCTTATCCAGGCTGGCAAGGGAGAGGCTCTGAGGATCAGGGCCATTTTGAGATCTCTGGTCCCTATTGAGGATCTGGTGGGAGTTATTAGCCTTCCTGTTCAGATCCCTTCTTTTGGAAAAGGTAAACACATGGTTGAGAATATTGAATTGGTTGTGTGGTTTTAGTTTGTGTTTATTTATTTTATCAACACACATTGTACAATCTTAGTATCCAGACATATGTATGACATATATAAGTGGCATGTCAATATATCGCTTCTGTCCAATTTTAACGTGTGGGGTTTTTTTTTGTTTTTTTTTACATTGTGTTTAGACAACAGCGTAATTGAACCAAAGATGTCAGCAAGTTTTGTACCAGATCATAAGGCTCCAATGGTGCTGTTCCTGGACAGAGTATATGGTATCGACAACCAGGATTTCCTGATTCATGTGCTGGAGGTGGGCTTTCTGCCTGATATGAGAGCTGCTGCCTCTCTGGACACGGTGAGCCTCAAACAATTCACAAACATCCAGTTATACTGTACCTGGTCCTTGGGGTAGAGAGCAGGATTATACATCTACATTTCTTTATAATAGGTCAACTTCAGCACTACAGAGATGGCCCTCGCATTGAACCGCTACCTGTGTTCTGCTGTGTTGCCACTCATCACTAAGTGCGCCCCACTCTTTGCTGGCAGTGATCACCGAGCCATCATGATTGACTCCATGTTGCACACAATTTACCGGCTGTCTCGTGGACGAGCCTTCACAAAGGCCCAAAGAGACATCATTGAAGAGTGCCTCATGGCTTTGTGCAAGTAAGTTTTATCTCATGGTAAACTTTTCATGTCAGCTAATATTGCCAGGTTCACAATCGAACAATTCCACATTTCACTTTGTATAAACTTCTTTAAGACATCTGCGTCCATCCATGCTTCAGCATCTGCTTAGACGGCTTGTGTTTGATGTACCTATTCTCAATGAGTATGCAAAGATGCCACTGAAGGTATGAGGTCTAATAAAGCCGATTTACTTTTGATTTTACATGCTGGTCTGCTATTCATTTTTACTTTCACTTTTTTATTTTTGTGTCCTACAGCTTTTGACCAATCACTATGAGCGTTGTTGGAAATATTATTGCCTCCCTAATGGTTGGGCCAATTTTGGAGTTGCATCAGAAGAGGAGCTGCATCTGACCCGCAAACTGTTTTGGGGGATCTTTGAATCACTTGCACACAAAGTGAAGTTCCTGCCATATGAGATTTTCATGTTGATCACTTGGTGTATATGCAATTTGTGAAACTTTGTTATTCCGATTTTAGAAATTTGATCCTGAGATTTTCAAAATTTCAATGCCATGCCTCTGCGCCATTGCTGGAGCCATTCCACCCGACTATGTAGATGCCAGCTACTCCTCCAAAACAGAGAAAAAGGCATCTGTAGATGCAGAGGGAAACTTTGATCCTAAACCAGTGGAGACCACAAAGTTAGTGGACTTGTAATCGTGCCCCTAAAGACATATGTAATTCTCTTATTATATGCACTCTAATCCTTCCTCCATCCACAGCACAATCATCCCTGAGAGATTGGATCTCTTTATCAACAAATATGCCGAATATACACATGATAAATGGGCCTTTGAAAAGGTAGACCTTTTTATTTCTAACTCTAGCAATGTTTGGTTAGTTTGAGCGGAAAAGCTCTGCATCATGTTGGAAAGTTTCAAATGGATACAGGTTGTCTGCAAGTAAGAAAGAACATGTCATGCTGCATATGTATGTTCCAGATCCAGAATAATTGGTCATATGGTGAAGTGTTGGATGAAAATGCAAAAACTCACCCCATGCTCAGACCGTACAAAACTTTCTCAGAGAAGGTAGGCTCCATGTCACACTTTATTTAATCTTAATCTTAATCTTAATCTTCTTGCAATTTTACTTCTGCCTTTGCTTCCATTCAGTCTGATTTCTCACCTGGCAGGACAAAGAGATTTACCGTTGGCCGATCAAAGAGTCAATCAAGGCCATGTGTGCATGGGAGTGGAACTTAGATAAAGCTCGAGAGGAAGAAGAGTCAGACAAGAAGAAAGCAGCGGCACGAAAAATCTCACAGACTGCCCAGGTAAAGATAAATGGGATGAGTGTACAAATGCTATTTTTATTCCAGCAATAGTAGTGCAAAAGTTAGAATGATGCCTCTTTCTCTGCAAGGCTACCTATGACCCAAGCCATGGATACAGTCCACAGCCCATTGATATCTCACACATGGCTCTTTCAAGGGACCTGCAGGTATGGCATTAAGGGGTTAAAGCATATGTGCTATAATCTCAGCATGCAATCAAGAATCAGACTTCAAATCTGTTCGCAGTCTATGGCAGAGCAACTCGCAGAAAATTACCATAACACCTGGGGAAGGAAGAAAAAGTTGGAGCTTCAGGCCAAAGGCAAGATATTTTTCAAAGGAGAGAACATAGGCTGGATTTAAAAGCGAGAGGATATTGCCTACTTTCTACAAGATATTTAATTGTGTGTCTGCTTGTTTAGGAGGTGGAACACATCCTCTACTTGTGCCCTATGATACACTGACAGCAAAAGAAAAGGCACGGGATAGAGAAAAGGCTTATGAGCTGCTCAAGTTCCTACAGCTTAATGGATATTCTGTCACAAGGTAATGATAAAAGAGGAAATAAGAAAGTTAATCTGCTTATTTTTTAGTTTATGGTGTATTATTATTAACACATCAGGTTACAGCTATATTTGAAATCATACAAATACTTGTAAATAAAAAAAAAAACTAACACTTTCTTTCCATTAATAATCCGAGAACAACAGAGAAAAACAGAAACACTACAACTTACATTATAATTTTAAAATTTCCCCAGTAAAAATATCATACACCTTTAGATATTCTTTCATTAAACAGAAAGAGAGCATCAAAACCTGTTTTTCACTTCAGGGGTCTGAAAGATATGGAGTCTGACATCTCATCCATTGAGAAGAGATTTGCTTATGGTTTCCTGCAGAAGCTATTAAAATGGATGGAGATTGCTCAGGAGTTCATCGCTCATCTTGGTACTGTCAGATAGACCAGATACTCTAACATATGATATAGTCATGCTGGTTTAATTCAAAGTAGATGTTTGTAATGTTATGTATGTTTGCAATGTTACCATATTTCATAATGTATAACAGAGGCAGTGGTAAGCAGTGGACGAGTGGAAAAGTCTCCTCATGAACAGGAAATCAAATTCTTTGCAAAGGTAAAGCTGTAATTTGAAATGGACGCCATTTTGAATAACTTGTTGCTGCACCATTAAAACTCGCTCTTGCTGTAAATTTTCTCTCTCAGATCTTGATGCCTCTGATCAACCAGTATTTCAAAAACCACTGCCTCTACTTCTTGTCAACGCCTGCTAAAGTTTTGGGTAGTGGTGGCCATTCTTCCAATAAGGAGAAAGAGATGATTGCAAGGTGAATTATCTCTTAAATAGAAATAACACACAGGGGTGTAATGTTATGCGTTCTCCTCACATATCTTATTCCTCCTTTTACTAGCGTTTCCTTTTTCTCGTATTTTCTTTTCTTTCCTTTTCCTCTCTTTCTCATCATAGTATCTTCTGTAAAATGTCTGCTCTGGTGAGGCACAGAGTTTCTCTCTTTGGTAAGATGCCAGTTTCTCGTGCCACTCTTTCTGAATTGTAACTTTGTTTTATATGTTCTCATGAGTGGCTGCATTGTGTTGGCTATCTTGTATTTTCGTGATCCTGTCTAAAGCTTTATATCTATATAAGATATGACAGAGCTGTATTTGTATATGTAGGAACGGATGCTCCAGCTATTGTTAACTGTCTTCACATTCTGGCACGGTCATTGGATGCAAGGTTTGGATTTTTCAATTTTCTCACATCACACATGGCACATTTCTGACAAATATGGTACTGTTTTCTTTTTGTTTTTCATTATGTTTTTTCTCATTTACATTATTAGGACAGTAATGAAGTCAGGTCCTGAGATTGTGAAAGCAGGACTGCGATCATTTTTTGAGAGTGCTGCTGATGATATAGAGAAGATGGTAGAGAACCTTAAACTGGGCAAAGTGTGTAAAGGGAATCAGGTGAGAAAGCATTCGAGCTGGCCTTGAACATGTAGAACATGTGAGCATTGGTAATCTGTTAAGCATTAGCACTTTAAATATCAAGTATCCTCGATGTTCTTATGTCTTTCTTCTTTATAGCAAGTGAAAGGGGTCTCCCAGAACATTAACTACACTACCATTGCCCTGCTCCCAGTGCTCACATCCCTGTTTGATCACATCGCTCAGCACCAGTTTGGCGATGATGTCATGTGTAAGTGTTTTCACATCAGAGCTCGTTCATATCTGACGTGATGTGATTCATTTGTACTGACAATACTGTACTCTGCCAATCGCACACAGTGGATGATCTGCAGATGTCCTGCTATCGCATCATGTGTAGCATCTACTCCTTAGGGACTGTCAAAAATCCTCATGTCGAGAGGTAATTCCACATTTGCATTGATTACAATCTGTTTTGTAGCTTTGGAGAAATTTTTTCATTTGCGCTTTACATTTGCAGGCAAAGACCAGCTCTTGGAGAGTGTTTGGCTCATCTTGCAGCAGCTATGCCAGTGGCCTACTTAGAACCTCATCTTAATGAATTCAATGCTTTCTCAGTCTACACCACAAAGACCCCCAGAGAGCGAGCCAGTGAGTTTAATATCTCAGATTTGTTTTCTTGCCAACTAAGTCTTGTGTGTCTGTATTTTCTTTCTTTCACTATTTCTTTTATGAATACCACAGTCTTGGGCCTTCCCAATGAGGTCCAGGAATTATGTCAAGACATCCCAGAGCTGGATTATCTGCTGAAGGAGATTGGGGATTTAGCAGAGTCAGGGGCTCGTTACACTGAAATGCCCCATGTGATTGAAATCACTTTGCCTATGCTTTGCAACTACCTGCCCCGCTGGTGGGAGCGAGGACCAGAAAACTTCCCTGAGATGGAGGGCAAGATTTGCACTGATGTCACATCAGAACACCTTAATCAGCTGCTGGGTAGCATCATGAAAATAGTAGTCAACAACTTAGGTATTGATGAGGCTTCCTGGATGAAGAGGTTGGCTGGTGAGAATAATTTTCAGCTATTTTCTATTATTGTGCATACCAGATTGAGTTTTTGATGCAGTGAGATGACCTTATTTGTTTTCTTTCCTAGTGTTTTCACAGCCCATTGTCAGCAGGGCAAAACCAGAAATGCTTAAATCCCACTTTATCCCAACAATGGAGAAGCTAAAGAAACGCACTTCCAAGGTGGTGGCTGAAGAGGACCATTTGCGAATGGAGGGAAAATCTGAGGGAGATGAAGAAGACGGGACTATACGTGATGAATTTGCTGTCCTCTGCAGAGACTTGTATGCCCTCTACCCTTTGCTTATCCGCTATGTGGACAACAACAGGTAAGATGAAGTCACGATCGTCAACATTTTGTACATTGTAAAATTCTGCATGGTACCTCAGAGTCATTTGCTCTGTTACAGGGCAAGGTGGCTGACATGCCCAGATCCGGATGCAGAAGAGCTCTTTCGAATGGTTGGAGAAGTCTTCATTTTCTGGTCCAAATCTCACGTAAGTATGTTTATCTGGCTTTTGAATGCAGGCTTTTGTAGCAACATATGCTATTTTATGTTTGTTTCACATTTCTCTGACTGTTATAGAACTTCAAGCGAGAGGAGCAGAACTTTGTGGTGATGAATGAAATCAATAACATGTCATTCCTCACTGCTGACAGCAAGAGCAAAATGAGTAAGGTGAGTTACTGAAACACAACCAGCAATGCAGGAAGGCTGGTTTAATCCCAGCTTTTAAATCAGGCAAATGATAAAGATTAAAAAAAAAAAAAGTAATTAATTAAAGATTTTATTATTTTGAACATATGATAAATAACGAATTAGCAAAGTTCTAAATACTGTTTCACTCATTGTAATCCAACAAGCAGTCTAAGGCAGAAAGGCACTTATGCACTACCAGGTACAGCATTTCCAAGCTCTCATTTTTTGTTTTTTGTTGTTGTTTGTTTGTTTGTCTATTTGTTAGTTTTGTTAATATATTTTTTGTGTTGGGCTTGGTTAAACAGGAAACCTGCTATAATTTTTGGAGGTTTGATTTTAATTCTTGAGAACAATAGCAGTTGTGTTAACAATATTCTCTCTTTGGCTGTCCCTTGTCCTCTTCTTTTGGGTTGCGGCTGGGTTTCCAGGGCGGAGACTCAGAGGTTAGACTTTGTTCCTGCACGACCGCTGTGCTGACCGCATGGCACCTCACTGGGGGAGCTTTTCATCAACCTCTCCAGCACACTGGCACATCTGATCCACATACACCCAGCAACACACCAGCTGGACATTTACTCACACATGCACAGACATGCACCTTCCATTCAGAGAAACATGATCCAACCAGACTAATTCAGTGCCAGTGACAAATGTCTTTCTTTACATGCAGCTGTGTCTGCTCAGCCACGAAATACTTTGCAGTCCGTTATGACTGGAACAAAACTCAGTTGAGAATTTGTTATTGCTATAAATATATAGTTATTTATATTACTAGAAGGTGAAAATCCTTGCCAGAGAAGTCTTCAAAGGAGCAAAAGATGGAGTTTGGATCCACTCTCACTGTCATTAGTATTGCTATACACACGCATATAAGCCAGTGAACTTGTACACTGTAAACTATAAACAAAACTGCTGATTTATGTCTATGCAGACTTAAGAAAATGTAATTAAAATGCAACAGGAGAGACACTCACATTAATATTATAAAGGATCACTGAACACAAGGCAAATCCCATCTGTGGGCGAGCCCAGTCTTGCCAGTGCCAGTGTGTTAGGGGGGGAGTCTGGAGGCGTTTGATGAAAGTACTCAGCTGTAGAGTTGGGCTCATGGCACTGGGGTTCACACAAAGCCCAAAGTGGCAGTTAGAGCACAGTGCCATCATCCTGTCACTGAGTTTGCCCTTTTTTGATCATAGTGGAGTTGGAATCTTCTAGTATGTCTTTTGTTTCCTTTCGTTGAAGGATGGTTGACATGTAGCTTTTGTAATGCAGCTGTTTTACCGCTAGGGGATGATGTTAGTCTTCTCTGTGCTCTTTCTTCTCTCCTCCCTGGAATTGCCATGGCAGATCATGGTTTAGTTTCCTTTCCACGCCCTAGTATCTACACTAACACATGACTTGAGTTTTAATGTCACAGAGGCAGATTTCTGGAAGCATTTGTTGGGTTCCCTCTTTAGTATCTTCTCAAAATGACCATGAACCTAACCATTATATTAATTCAAACTTACTATCTAAAATATTCCCCACAATGCTTTGCACCCTGTTTCATCTAAACTAGTCCTCCATAACACGCTTCCAACTCTGAAGCAGAAGCAGTGGCTGGTGCACAGAGATAGTACATCTGGCAATGAAAATGTTTGTTTAACTTGAACAGGGGTGTTTCGGGCTTTCAGAATTCATATAAAATTGACACCCCAAGAGATACCTATAATGAAAAGATCACCACTAGACAGCCAGAGAGTGACGTACTCTCTTTTTTTCTGTTCCAGCTTTAATGTATTATAAAAATATCTGTATTTATATTAAAGTGATATGCTATTGAATAGTATTGGTATCACACATCCATATAGTTGAATTGTCATGTCCCAAAGTTAGATTTGCTTTTGAATTTCTCAGATTGTGCAGTAACTTAGCTGTTACTGTTTGAACTTGTCTACACTATGGCTCAAATTCAAATGTCTTGGGGCTCATTGAGCATTCCTAAACGATCATATTACAAAATATATTCACATTTTATCCTGCCATACACATTTGCACATGTTGGAGGACTCCAGAAAGAGCAGAAGGACTGAACTCTCACAAACACAGAGATGGAGTTCTGGGACATATCCCATAGAAAGTTTGTCTGAGATTAGGTGTGCAATTTTTAACAGCCTGCTACTAATGACTAACTTTAATTTCAAGTTTTCTTCTTTAACTTATTCTAATAATTTTTCAATTTCACCAGGGGATGCTATTGCTATTTTAATTTAATTCTCAGTCAGAGAGAAATATGTTTGTTTTAGGAATTTGTCCTATTTATTGAATGCTGAATGGGTTGCACTTGAATAAAATTGGGTTTTTCTTGCATGTTTTGTCAATGCAATTTCATTGATTTACTTTTTTCTAAGTCCTATTCATTTCAGCTTTCCTTTCTCAAAGCAAGCTTTATCCCCACTTTGCCCTCGCATTTTTACTTTACCCACTACTTACCAGTGTGAGCCCAAAGAAAGAAAGAGAGAGATTTTTTTATATTTGGGGAATCATAGTATGTAGACGTTCAAATGCTTATTTACACATCGGTGACAGTAACATGTTCCATAAGAATAACCAGTCAATTTATCGGGGTAGCTAAATTCAACTTTTTAACTTTTTTAACTACTTGCAGCCCTTTAAAATTGTTGCTTAGTCATTATTAAAAGATAGAATTGTGCTCAGCAGCTACATATGATAAGTGCTAGTTGTACTGACAAACTTATTTCATATTTACTTTGTGTGAGGTATGATCGCAAGTGCAGTCAGTTGTATTTTTCATCAAGTGGTTTTGCGGTCTTACCAACAAAAAGTTCATTATCATTGTTTATATCCATGAAATTGACTGCCGGGACTGAATCAGAGCTGCAACAGGTTTGACACAAAGCAGTGTGGACTGGGGATCTCTCGTCATTTTATGAGATACTGTGATACTTTTTGGTCTGTTGCCTCTTTTCTCAGGGTGGCGGCTCAGATGCTGAACGCACCAAGAAAAAGAGAAGAGGAGATCGTTATTCTGTGCAAACTTCACTTATTGTGGCTGCCTTAAAAAAGATGCTCCCCATAGGCCTCAATATGTGCTCTCCAGCCGATCAGGAGCTTATCAACTTGGCCAAGATCCGATACTCTTTGGTATTTTTTTATGTTTTTCCTGACTTTCAATTGGGCTATGGTAATTGATTAATGTGATGTGATGAATAATGTGACATAATAAAGGTTTCACAATAGTTTATCAAATTTAACCTTTTTCCAAAATCTTTAAAAAAATTGATCAAACTTTTTACCTTACAGAGGGACACTGACGAAGAAGTAAGAGATTTCCTGCAGAACAACCTTCATCTTCAGGGGAAGGTATAATTTCTTGACAACAATGACATGAACATAATAGGAACAAAAAATATTCATGAAATTGGCTGCCCAAATGAATCAGCTTTTGTGAGAATAGACAATCAATTGCAATATATTTCAGGATGTTCTGTATCCTTGTGTTGTGAAAAGGTGGACAACCCCTCCATGCGCTGGCAGATGGCCCTTTACAAGGAGATGGCAGGGAAGGCTGAAGATGCTGACGCTCCGATGAAAGTTGTCAAGAGAGTGCAGGAAGTTTCTGCTGTCCTCTACCACCTTGAATTAGTAAGTGGATCTTCTCAACCAAACTACAGAGCATAAAATGTGACCACAAAATCAGTCTGTCATTTATTGGTTTGTTTTTCTTTGTCATGCGTGACTTTGTGTTTCCAATACCTTTTATTTGTTTCAGTTTTTATTAATGTTGTGAGGCTTAATGGTTGAAAATAATTAACCATGACTTAAAGTAGTTCCTGGAGTGCATATAAAGGGCCCATTTTGGCCTCTTTGCCAATGCTTTCTCGGGTATAGACGGAGCACCCATTTAAATCCAAGAAGATGGTGTGGCACAAATTGTTGTCCAAGCAGAGGCGCAGGGCTGTGGTTGCGTGCTTTAGGATGACGCCACTATACAACATTCCAAGGTAAGAAAGTCACATCAATTTCAGAGGTGACAGTGTGTAAGGTTACTATAAGTGAATTACTGTAAATTTATAAAAACTTTGCCTTCTTTGCCTTTTTGAAATGCAGACACAGAGCTTCAAATATGTTCCTTGAGGGATACAAACGCAACTGGCTTTATTGCGAGGGTTATTCGTTTGAAGACAGGATGATAGATGATTTATCTGTGAGTGGCATCTCATACCTATTTCATCTAAAACATATATTTCTTCTTTGGAATTACTCATCCTTTTTCTCTCTGTGTGTCCCAGAAAGCAATGGAGCAAGAGGAGGGAGATGAGGAGGAGGAAAAGGAAACAAAGCCAGATCCACTCCACCAGCTGATTCTGCATTTCAGTCGTACTGCCTTAACAGAAAAGAGGTGAGATGGGCCCTAAGTAACATGACATGAAATGCAGAAATTAAACACAGAGAGATATGCTATCTCAAATTAACCAGTTTTCTTCTGTTGTCTCCATTTCAGTAAACTTGATACAGATCATCTTTATATGGCTTATGCAGATATTATGGCAAAGGTGAGTCCTTACAGAATGTTTGACTGTAGGTTGAGGTTTGTTGTGCAAAATGTACTTTTAAATACTCACAGTATTTTTTTTTTTAATCTCTGTGCATTTAGAGTTGCCATCTTGGTGAGGAAGAAGAAGAAGGAGAGGAAATGTTGGAAAATGCTGAGGATGAGATGTCCTTTGAGGTGCGACAGTCAGAACTGGTAATGGGCGGCCAGGGGCTAGGGACCAGGAACACAGAGGAGCGGTAGCTCTCGACGCATTGAGTGACCTCATCATCTGAACATTATTCCCCAACCACACCTTTTTCTATCTTTGTTTTTTCTTGTTATGCCTGTCTGTTCTGTCTCTGTCTCCTTTGTCTGTGTGTTGTGATTTAGAAATTTAAAGTTCTAATCCAGATGTTTTTCACTCTATCAAAATTCCACAAAATTTTGGACAAAAATGTCTTGTACATTAATAACAAGCATAGAAATGATTTCAGTGCACTTTTCTGTTTCAAAACAAAATTACCTACTGCTTTTTCTTGCCTGCAATCTGGATTGGGACTAATTAGATTAAATGAAATTAATGTAAAATTAACATCAACAATAACAACAATTATAATCAAACTAATATTCATGACATTAATGATTCACTTTTTGAGATCAGTTATCAACACAGCTTGGACAGCGCAAACCAGATTGGATGAAGTTATGAATATTAATTCAGAAAAATGTAGCTCAAAACTCCCTTGTTATAGCTCAATACACTGTCCATTCCTTTAGTTCTATCAGGCACAGTTGATAGAATTGGAGTGGGCAAGCAGGGTTTTTCATGATTTATGCTTTACTTGAAAAAGAAGCACCATATGCCGCTTTGCAGGCCTAAGCTGCATTCCTTGTGTCGAGTTTGAGTCTCAGACCCATGGGTCATTGATACACTTCAGAATTCACTACATTCACAGTATTATCAAGCTGGGGATTTCAACACGGTAAAAGACAAATACAACTCACCAGGTGAATATAGTGGGGATGATATTAAAGATTATTCAGATTGAGATCTCTACTTTTAATATTTGTGAATGTTGTTTTAACACAAACTCATTTACCAATGACACCATTCCTCCTGTTTTTTATGGTTGTCCCAATTGTCTTTTTCTTTTCCTTTCTTGAGCCATTCTTCCATGTAATCCCTCTCATCTTCATAACTGCTGTATTAATTAATTGCATCCTACTGATCAGTGTACCCTTCCCCAACTGACATAGCATACTGACAGACTACAGTGAAAGCCAGTGTAGAAAATGTAATGTTTAAAGCTATATGCTCATACACATAGCCAACTCACAGGTATCATATAGTGCATAACTGATAATCAAGTCATACAGTTAGGGACTGCAGTGAGAGCTTGAGGTCCAAACGCTCGACACATAGTGCCAGGCATACGTGGGTAGCTGGGAGGGGGATTGGTTGTGGGGTGGGAGGGGGGTTGTTTTTAGGGTCAGGTGGGCTGCTACAAGTTGACGTGATGTGGCTGAACAGAGATTTGTTCTCTGAATTCAGATATATTCATTTGAGAACTGTTTTGTTTTTGTAAATGGCATCTCATTTCCAGTTGGCTCACAAAATTAAAATAAGTGTCATGCATTAGCACAGACAGAAACTAAATGCCATTCAGAGTCAGACCAATGACTTTGTTTGACCTCTGATTTTGCATTAATATTTGAACAAATTGTGACAGCAAAATGTAAATGCCAAAGAATTATCTCTGATAAAGAGGAAATAAAGCCAGACCAGTGTCTTATTTACAGGGCTACTGCAATAAAGACACTGTGGTATGCTCGCTGGCTAAAATAATAAGCCATCGGGCTGTTTCCTGTAGTCTAACGCTTGCTCCAGCTAGCAAACGTGAGGAAGTAGTGTAACAACTCCATGACTAATAATTTGGGTGACAGAGTATGTGTGATTCAGACAGGTACTTAGGTGGATATTAACAACCACTGCAAAAACCCTCAAAAACTATATTGCTTTACATACACAAGAAAATAATTTGGGAGTTTCATAGAAAAAAAAACAAAACATTGAATTTATGAATAGGTAATTCAGTTCAACTTCTGTGTAATGATCACTTTATATGTACTGTAATGGACTCCTTTAAAAAAAATGGTAAGTTGATTCGATATTAAAAAGGTGAAAAGTCAGGGACTTGAGTGAATGGATGGTGATTGTGAATTACAATTCAGAATACGAATGGATAGAAAGGACAACTTTTTGAGTGATCAATTTCTCCTTCACCTAAATTTATATCTGGTGTTTTAATTCATTCAGACTCTATTGTGTCCATTCTAGCTATTCAAATTCTGTGAAATTCAGGTTGAAAATACAAAATGCTCATAATGTTTCTGTTCACCTCAGGAAAAAGAAATGGAGAAACAGAGGCTCTTGTACCAGCAGTCCAGACTCCATAATCGGGGTGCTGCAGAGATGGTCTTACAGATGATCAGTGCCTGCAAAGGTGTTGTAGCCACTCATCTCTTCTTGTTTTGACGTCAGTTTAGTTTATCCTTACCACATTTTTTACTTTTTTTTTCTTGTAGGTGAGACCGGCCCCATGGTTTCTACTACCTTCAAGCTCGGTATCTCGATCCTTAATGGTGGCAACAGTGAGGTTCAGCAGGTAAGTGCTGTGTAAATGAGCCTGTAAGATTGTGTAGACTTAAATGTAATGTTTGTATGGACTGCTTCTTTTTCTGTGTCAGAAAATGCTTGAGTACCTGAAGGATAAGAAGGATGTGGGCTTCTTTCTGAGTGTCCAATCGTTGATGCAGACGTGCTGGTCAGTTTTCAGTCATTCACAATTAAAAAAATTTAATAATAGAATAATTTTGGCTTTTGTAAAGTGGGGAGCTGGTTATCTACAAAATGTTTTATATTTCACAGTGTTCTGGATCTAAATGCCTTTGAGAGGCAGAATAAGGCTGAAGGACTGGGCATGGTTTCAGAGGAGGGCACTAGTAAGTCCCCATACTGTTTTCTTCATCACAAAGCCACAAAATGTAGCAGGAAATATCACACAACAGCCATTGTCATGTCATTGTCATAGATTATCTGCATTGATTTAAGGGGTAGAATACATTGCTGAACATGCTTACCTCAGCCATCTCATTACACAATGACGCATACAATCACCAGACAAGTGAAGAAGGTACAGTGGAGGAAATAGTTATTTGATCCAACGCTGATCTTGTAAGTTTACCCACTGACAAAGAAATGAAATGGCTGGTTTACTTGTAGTTCATTCCCAGGTTTGTGCACATCTCTGGAGGAATTTTGGTCCACTCCTCTTTGCAGATCCTCTCCAAATCCAATTAATGAGCTTACATTTGCTACATTTAATATCATTATAGAGCCATAGTCACCTGAATTTTAAAATGTCTTATCACATAGCAATGGGTTGGTAACAGAACAAACACCAAAATAAGCTCACTGCAAATTAAATTCATACTTGCATAAACATTGTACTTTATTCATTTCATATAAATGTAAATAAGAGTATAACAGAAGTGGTCTTCACTTGACTTGTGTACTGTATATGTCCCAAATATCTTATAGTTTATATGTGTGCGCTCTAGATTAAAGACAACACAGAGATTTCATATTTCATATATTCATACGTTCTATCTAGTACCACAATTAAGGTATAGATATTCAGGTAATTTGGTATAGTTAGCCAGAGAAATTTTTGTGTTTGTAATTGTAATATTGCAAATATATAAATTGATCAAAAAAGACATAAATGAAAGAAATACATTCATATTCTTCATCTGTTAATCTGTCTTCTTTTACAGTAGATCATTTCATTTTTGATACTACAAATGTACAAATTTAAATTTAGGTGAATGATTAGTTTCCTAACATTAATTATTATTAACACTTGGATGATTGCTAAAGAATTAGATAAAGTTTTTTTTTTTTTTTTTTTTTTTGCTTAAATTAGTTCAGATTTTGTCCCACTATGTCTAGTAGTTTGAGTTGGGGTTGATTGGGCTTCATCCACTTTTTTCCATCTAATTCTGGGGGTTCATTTAGAAATCTACTTGAATGAATTTGCCATGGAATGTTGTTAATCTCCCCCTCCTCATCTCTTAGTCCTCTTCTGTTGTCAACACACTGATCCTCTCTCCCTTCCCCACGATCACTGCCACCTCTCCCTTGTCCCTTCTTTCATGGTCCTCAGACTTGAACCTAGATCGGGGTAAATCATGTTTCTGTCCATCTGCGTCTCTGTTCCTCTTATCCTTCTCTCTCTTTCCTGTCCCTCTTGCTCCATCACTTCTTTTTAACATCTAAATTCTGCCAAGAGAGGATTGGATGCCTCTGTCCATCTTTAATCTTCATAGCTTGTGCTCATTCACATTTTTTGTTCATCACAAAAGTCAGCGAATGGAATCTTGTCTTTTTTTACTTGTGAAAAACATAAATGAAAAATACTCTAAATAAACAGATAAAGCTATTTCACTGCCTCATTTCTTGCAGAATTTTCATCAACATAATTTATAGAGAGGTTGTTCTAAAATTATAATTGTTGTAACTGCAATCAATCTCAATAACTTTGAAAAGACTTAGCACACAAATCTACTCTGATATCTTTAAATTAATGGACAAAACCTAAAGATTAAACTGCTATATGGCTGCAGTTTCAATTTGACAAAATATGCACAATCCTGTTCTCACATGTCCTGCATCAAGTACTGGATTCTGTTCAATATTTTGATGGACAATCCCCCAACCTCTCTGACATTTAACTCTGCAATCGAGCAAAGTTGATGTGAACTGCATGATTCTATGACTTTTGTTTTGTGTGCGTATTCATTGCTGCCACTGGTGACTTGGTATCCAATAACATTATTCATAATCAGCTCCATTTTTGTGGTGTATTTAAAAATGGTGCTTTTTCACTCATTCATTTTATTTATGGACTGACTCTATACCGTAATTGCTGCATTGTTTTAATCTAAATGTTGTCTTTCTTTCTGTACAAGTGTATTTTTTAATGTTTTTAAGTGTATACTTGTTATTTTGTGTGTCTGTCAATGTGTTTTTTATTGCAACTTGTTTTACACATTAACCTCATGCATATGATGCTCAGGCTTCCTGATGTTTGATGTTTGATAGTATTAAGAGATTTGTATTTGTTCTATTAATATACTTTATACAGATTAGTGTCACTTATTCTTTAATTCATAATAAAAACACCTAGCAACAACTTTTATGTCTTTTACTAAAATCCATTGCAAGATAATGGTAAGTCAAGAAATTAATTCTATTTCCCATCCGCAAAAGTTAGGCAAACTTGTGTTTACATAATTAGCAGAATTACTTATTACCATTATATTTAGTCTGATCTGAACTTGCTTTCAGGATGGGATTTAAAAATTTCATTCATTCGGTTTCTTTTTTTCTTTTTTAGATGAGAAAGTGATGTCAGATGATGAGTTCACCTGTGACCTCTTCCGCTTCTTGCAGCTGCTTTGTGAAGGTCACAATAATGGTGAGAATCACTCATACTCTAGGCTGTGAAATGCTTTCAAATCTTAATTCTTTTCTCTCTTTTTCTCTATTTTGCTGCAGATTTTCAGAACTATCTGCGGACGCAGACAGGCAGCACAACGACCATTAACATCATCATCTGTACCGTGGATTACCTTCTCCGACTCCAGGTGCTGCTAGAAAGTAATTTAGCTTAAATGATAAAATTAATAAAGATAAAAGAAGAAGAAGAAAAAAGAACATTTTAAATCAGAGGTCCACATTGACAATGGGATCTGGTATACAACTTCTCCATGGATTTTAAGTCATCTTATAGTTTCCAAAGTTTTATTTGGTTATTCAAAAAGCCAGAGTCATGTGAACAAAACACTTTAAGTATACTTGTACATATGTGAAAGCACACCCACTACACTGATAAATGATTTTTATCACGTTACACTATTATATTCCGTGTGTTCTACTTATCTTATTTTTTTGATCAGGAGTCTATTAGTGATTTCTACTGGTATTACTCTGGGAAGGATGTCATTGATGAACCAGGCAAAAAGAATTTCTCCAAAGCTATGACAGTGGCAAAACAGATTTTCAACAGTCTAACTGAATATATTCAGGTAAATCTCAACAGATCAGGTAATTTATTAGCTAGTGGTTTGTTGTGTGTATAATACAGGTTCTTTTTTCAGGGCCCATGCACTGGCAACCAGCAGTCCCTGGCCCACAGCAGGCTGTGGGATGCTATTGTGGGGTTTCTTCATGTCTTTGCCCACATGATGATGAAGTTAGCACAGGTAGGCAAAGACCATTCAATTAATAATACCTTTCAGTGAGCACTATATCTTTGCTGGAAACATGTACGATAACAGAAACATTAGCTCAGTGTCGCTCCTATGCAGTTTAATATGTGGAGTGAGTACCTTGGCCTCAGTACGGCAGATATATCTCTGTACAGCTAATTCTTTAATTTAATTCTTTACACTTTTTATTTTCAGTGACCATGGCAGAATTTTATATTGACTATGACAGGTGTGATCCTCTCAAGAGCCAAGTCTGATTCAGTTGTGTAATGGGAATCATTTTCTGTTTTGTTTTGGCTCCTTATATTTATCACGAGTCACGAGTGAGTGAAGGCAAAATGTAGTAGATAATAGAAGCACTGATAGCAATGATACCACTTGTGTGATAGTAAACATGCTTACAGACTCTTTTTGATAGGTCTATACACTGCATAAGGAATGCTTTATTATTTAGACAGCTTAACATTTAGATAGTAAAGCTCAAGTACAGATTTGGATTTCCAGTCACTGTACTCTCTGTATTGGCTGGTTTCAAAGTGGTTCACAATGATTCTGAATGGACATGATGACATTGTGACAGTCACAGTTGGAAGATCACAGGTCCCAAAGGTCAAATGAATTCAAATGAATTCAATTTCCCTGCCTCAGTTCCACAGTCCCAGTCTTGTGCACACTGTTACAATGTCATGGCTTAGTAGGACATTTGAAAAGAACAGAGCCCTTATTAATGTTTTTAGTATTGCCTGTTCGTTTCCTTCTGTGACAAGTCTAAAGAATCACATTGATATCAGTCTATATGGTGCAACTTTAACACTACAAATGAAACGTCAATGAGTGAAATCTTCTGTGGATGACGGAGTCTAATAGCAAATCTTTATGATCAGTAAAGTGTTGCATGCATAACCCTTTAATAATACATTCAAGTTAAAACACAAGCCGTGAAGTTTCCAGCTCAGCGAACTCTAACACAGATGATGCAATATCATAAAATTACTTTCCCATGCGCTGTCCTTTCTGACCCAATATCTCATTCATTATTGGCTGTTCTGTTTGCTGTAATCATATATTTAATCTGGTGCCTCAATGAAGAGGGCATAATTTACATATAGAAAATAAACTCTAATTACAGGACTCTGTGCAAAAGATGGGATTTAAGATTTAGGGCCCTATTTTCTTGATGGTGCACAAACCAGTTCAAGCAGTAGGAAGGAGAGGTGAAAATGGGTGAGCGGTTCAGTCAAAGAGGTGCAAAGCTGGCTGCTATTTTGGTGAGATGTCTCAGATTCTCAGACTCGCCAACACCATGAGGGTTTAAAAAAAGAGTTGTGGCCAGGCATTATTGAGATTTTGCCATCAAGCATCAAGCTATTGCACTACCAACCAACAAAAACCTTCTTCTGAGTTCTGAGTTACAGTTATTCCAGAAATTCAGTTATTATAACGTTGCATACTGTGGCTGATCACAGTGCCTACCTTTATTAAATGACTCTAAGTGACACGATAACCTCACTCATCTCTAGATCATCTGACTCGACCATTATAACTCAATGTATCATGCTCATGGCAGTCAGTTATTATTCAAATTTCAACTGAATTTTCAGTTAAATATTATTCCCTTGGGCCCTTTGAGGGAAACCTATTCCTATTAAACTGCTTGCATGCAAAATAGCAAACTAAACTATCCAGACCATAAGAGTTCCCTTGAGAAAAAACATTTGTTTAACTGCATAAGAATGAATTTTTAAATCACTAAACCGTCCACCTCAGCCATAATTTTGTAACTTTGCTCTGCTGTATCTAAATGATCCAAAATAACAGGTGAGCTTGGAAACTCCCACACAGTCTGTGCACAGAAAGAGCTACCACCTTGGGCTTATTGTTGCACTTTGGTTAAAATAGGGCCCTGAGTGCTCAATGTTTTACTGTGAAATGAAAGAAAATATTTGTCATACACAAGAATATTTAAAACTGCAATAATGTTTTTAATGTTTAACAACTGTATGACTTATTCATTATTTAAACTGTCTTCCACATGGTCAATGCAGGGTAAAGTATGTATCCATTTTATTTGCCTATTGATGTGATATTGTGTTTACTAGTTTATAATATCTTCACTGTTGGTCTCCCTCATCAGGTTGTTGTATACCCACCTGTTTTTAAGAGTCTAACAATGATTAGGGATATGTATTTTATGAAGGATATAATACTCGATATGCAACAAATATTGGTATTTGTATTGCCACTGCCAGCATTAGGTGCTTTTAGCTGTGATGCTTTACTGACCTGGTGGCTGAAATCAGTTTCAGCCCACGGTCAGGTTTCCAGTATATTACTTCTATGTACTTCTTCTACATTGCTTATTTATTCAAAGCATATTATTGAGTGCAAAAGCCCCTGAAACCATTATTGTCAGATAAGTCAGTCATGTTTAGCTCAAACGCAACCAATAGTCCAAGTAAACCCATACATGTTAAAGGACCTGCACATCAAGCACAGTGTCCTACCATAAGAATGAAGATGACAGTGATGGCTTGCCTCTAGTCTCTATCTATCTATCTTAAAACAAACACAGTATTACGCATTCAAATCAGTATTTATCCAGTGTCTGCCATCAGCTCAAGTACACAATGATAACCTCTGCTTGCAGCCCTTATCCCATATTTTAATGTTGCGATGACAGTATTTTTATTTTTGAGCTGAGCTCAGTGTCTTGGAGAAGTTAGAGAGAAAGGGCAGTCTATGAAACCAATACCTTCAGTTGCACACAACTTTAGCTTAATTTTAATGAACACCTAATTGGTGCGGACTTTCAATACAAATGTCAAAGCAAAAGGGTCTTCCGAGAATATTTACTGTATCTCATAAGGCTCCTGTAATAACATTATGAATGTCATTTTCAAGACACAGTAATGTTCTGTAAGTTCTTGCTACAGAGCATCTTCGCAATTACTTTGTACGCTACCAAGGATTTTAAAACCAGCAGTTATACCCTTAAATACCAACACAAATCTTGCTGAATTAGTGAATTCATGGGAAAAAAAAAAAAAAATCATAACAAAGAAACAGGTGAATACAAATCACCCTGAGAGAGGGAATGACTTTTAACCTCCATTGTTGGAGTATATACTTTAATATGAAATTATTTGCTGTTGGAATATACATTTTAATGTGACATTCATTTTGTGTGTACACATTTAACAGGGGTTACAATTCTGTTGCAATTGTCATTCACTAATTACTAACCTGGCAGAATATGTTGTTCATTTGTGGTGTGTTGCTTTGTCTATATAACTTTTTCCATATTAATGGAATATCATATATATTTCCATCTTCTATTTCATTGATCTGTAATTCTGTTTGGGCTAATAGCAATGCATGTCTCATGAGGACACTACACGTTCAACCACAAACCATAGTGAAGACGAGAAGATTGGGCCAGTCACATCAAAAATCATTATTTCCAGCCAACAAAAGGAAATAATGAACTGAATGATGACATTTACATTTTTAGAAATTCTTTCAGCATGAGGGTTTTTAATAAACTTCTCTTTGCAACACTCTCTCTGATGTGAATGTGAGTGTATTCAACACACATTATTATGAATGTACACCTCATGTAACATGAATGACTATACTGTATCATAAAATAATTTTGTGTGATAACTCTTGACAGTTTTCACTTGTGCGTCTGCTTCACCAGTGACTATTGCATCTCCATGTGAAATCCAAATATTTTCAAATGATATAAAATTTATTGTCATTACTGTAAGATCTTGTGCATCCTTTTGTGGTTGCAGGACTCCAGCCAGATTGGTTTGCTGAAGGAGCTTCTTGACCTACAGAAAGACATGGTTGTTATGTTGCTGTCACTCTTAGAGGGTAAAATGTTTTTACTTTTGTGCTAAACATTTTAATTTCCCATTTTGTTCTCTTTAAGCCTCTTTTGAATTTCTGTCTGTATTATTCAGGAAATGTGGTAAATGGTACAATTGCTCGCCAGATGGTTGACATGTTGGTAGAGTCCTCCAGCAACGTCGAGATGATCCTCAAGTTCTTTGACATGTTTCTTAAACTGAAAGACATAGTGGCTTCAGATGCTTTCCGTGATTATGTCACGGACCCTCGAGGACTGATCTCCAAGAAGGACTTCCAGAAGGCCATGGACAGTCAGAAGCAGTACTCCCCCTCTGAGATCCAATTCCTTTTGTCCTGCTCGGAGGCAGACGAGAATGATATGATCAACTATGAGGAGTTTGCCAATCGCTTTCAGGAGCCTGCAAAGGACATTGGCTTCAACATTGCCGTGCTGCTCACTAACCTGTCTGAGCACGTCCCCCATGACACCAGGCTACAGAATTTCCTAGAGCAGGCAGAGAGTGTGCTGAACTACTTCCGCCCCTTCTTGGGTCGTATAGAAATAATGGGTGCCAGCAGAAAGATTGAACGCATCTACTTTGAAATCAGTGAAGTAAACCGGCGACAGTGGGAAATGCCTCAGGTCAGAGAGTCTAAACGGCAGTTCATCTTTGATGTTGTTAATGAGGGCGGTGAATCAGAGAAAATGGAGATGTTTGTCAACTTCTGTGAGGACACCATCTTTGAGATGAATATAGCTTCACAAATTTCAGAACAGGAGGAAGAGGAAAAGGGAGAGGAAGATGACGAAGGAGATGAAGCTGCAGGTGAAACAGGACAAGGAGGGGGAGCAAATGGAGGGGGTGATGAGGAGAATAATGGAGAGGAAGGGCAGCCTGAATCAAGTTCTGCCTTTGCAGACTTTATAAACAGCGTGTTGAGTTTCTTCAGCATTTTCACCTTCCGTAACCTTCGCAGACAGTATCGCAGAGTGAGAAAGATGACCTTCAAGGAAATTGTAGTGGCTTTGTCAACTTTTTTCTGGACGATCCTAATGGGCATACTACACTTTATTTATAATGTGTGCAAAGGCTTCTTTATGATCATCTGGCAAACACTGTTTGGAGGTGGCTTAGTGGAGGGAGCTAAAAATATCACAGTGACTGAGATTTTAGCGAGCATGCCAGATCCTACACAGGATGATGTGCATGGAGATGGACCTGGTGAGCAAGGGACAGGGGAAGAGCAAGACACTGGAGGGGTGACAGAAATAGGAGAGACTGGGAGTGGAGAGGAGGAAGAGGAGGATACTCAGGAAAAAGAGGGTGGGAGGATACCAGGCGTCGATGCTCCAGGTGGTCTTGGAGACATGGGTGTAGAGGCACCAGTTGAACCTCCAACTCCTGAAGGAAGTCCCATAACAAAGAGAAAAGTGGTGAGTTTTTTTTTTGACCCATTAGGTACATAAAAATGTCTCCATGAGCTAGTTCTCAGGGTGTCTATCTGCTAAGTGGTAGAGGTTAGAAGTCCAGTTTTAAACATGCACGGTTAGGGTTAGGGTCCCAAAAAGGAAGAAAGAGAAGGATCACATCCTCTACAGTGTGCTTATAAATCAAAAGAGAACAAAGGCAGTTTTGTCTACTATGACAGTGTGTTTTTGTTTCATAGCAGCCTCTTGAAGAGCCTGAGGCTGGCCAGAAACCGCCTGAGCCTGTTCCTGTGGAGGAGCCTCCTCCAGAACCTGAAAAGGCTGAGTAAGAAGTTTGCACTGTTTTTTTAACATTGGTACCCGTATATAGACTGAAAGATGGGAAGATGGCAAATTCAAAAAGCTGCACATCAGTAGAATTAGTTCTTCGTAATTTTGATTTTGACAGAATACAGAGTTGGAAAAAATGTTTTTTTTTTTTCAGTGTTGAGACGGGAGAGAAAGCGGAGAAAGAAACCCCGAGCAAAGAGGAAAAACAGCCACAAGAACCAAAGAAATCTGCAGCAACAAAAGAAAAGAGGGTGAAAGGGGAAGGCGGTTTTCAAATCTGGACTGAGCTGGAAACCCAAAGAAATAAATTTATGGTGATACAGCTGCTAGTATTTGTTTCAGGATACATTTTTGTATGAATTTAGCAGCGCTCTCCACATACCAACTCACTTATTGAATGAGAATAAGAATTTCTCTTTCGCAGAACTACCTCTCACGAAACTTCTACAACCTGCGTTTTTTGGCTCTGTTCCTTGCGTTTGCCCTCAACTTCATTTTGCTGTTCTACAGGGTAAGATGCTATTGTAACATATGACTATATGTTTTAATTTTAAATGTTTGCATCAGAGGAAATATAATGGATGAACTGTCTGTGGCTCAGTCAAGTGAAGTACCGAACTGATTTTGTTTATATCGGTCGCCATGTTTAGGTGTCTGACAGCCCCCCTGAGGGGGAGGAGATGGAAGGATCTGGACTGTCAGAGGGCAGCGGGCTGTTTGAGGGCTCTGGGCTGTTTGAAGGTTCAGGGGAGGAAGGGGAGGGATCTGGGATGGATGAAGAGGATGAGGAAAATGTGCCAGTTTATTACTACTTGGAGGAAAGCACTGGCTATATGCAGCCCACATTGTCCTTCCT
Source organism: Echeneis naucrates (assembly GCF_900963305.1). Taxonomy (NCBI): domain Eukaryota; kingdom Metazoa; phylum Chordata; class Actinopteri; order Carangiformes; family Echeneidae; genus Echeneis; species Echeneis naucrates. The sequence continues at coordinate 11,792,090 of NC_042524.1, forward strand.
TGCCATCCTGCACACAGTCATCTCATTCATCTGCATCATTGGATACAACTGCCTCAAGGTATGATGTTAATGCAGTGAAGGAAAGCTGATGACACCTAACCTCACAACATTCAACACCTATGAGGCAAAATTCAAATCTCAAATGTTCAGATTTTCAAAAATAGACTGTGATTGAGGCGTTTTTAGAATCAGAACCTGTTTCCAAAATGATGCCTGTCACATATCTCTGGTAAACAGTGTTTGCAATTGTTTTTGGCAGATTCCACTGGTGATCTTTAAAAGGGAGAAAGAACTTGCAAGAAAACTGGAGTTTGATGGTCTCTACATCACTGAGCAGCCTGAGGATGATGACATCAAGGGCCAGTGGGACCGACTGGTTCTCAACACACCGTATGTAGATGAAGAAATATGATTCTTCTTTATTGGGTCAAAATTAAGATCATGAAAACTGCTTCCAATTAATTGGATTAATACCTTATTGATTGACACCCCCTTTTTCCACAGCTCTTTCCCAAATAACTATTGGGATAAATTTGTGAAACGAAAGGTGAGTTGTTTTGGATAACATTGGTTTGAAAACGGCCTCTGTGGAGCATGTTAATGTGTAATATAATGTCTGTGTCTAGGTTCTGGATAAGTATGGAGACATTTATGGCAGAGAAAGAATTGCTGAACTCCTGGGTGTAGATTTAGCCTCGCTGGATGTGAGTCAACAACATGAAAAGAAACAGGAAGAACCAGACAACTCTGTGTTTGCATGGTACAAATGACACAAAAAAACCTTTGCAATGAAACATGTTAGACATCGCTCTTCAAGATTGAAATCTGTCTAAGAGGAAATCCACCTGTTTTCATCTTTTCAGGGTTACCTCCATTGATATTAAGTACCAGGTCTGGAAATTTGGTGTTGTATTCACAGACGGTGTAAGCAAACCCATATTTCATTGTACATTGCACACTCTTCTGTGTATATCATAGCGTACTGTGCTGAACTGTCCTATGTGATCTTGCCTCTGTGAAGTGAAAGAACTTGTTGATAACCATTTCATCTCTTTTTAGACTTTCCTTTATCTCTGCTGGTACCTGATAATGTCTTTGCTTGGGCATTACAACAATTTCTTCTTTGCCTGTCATTTGCTGGATATTGCCATGGGTGTCAAGACCCTGCGCACTATCCTGTCCTCAGTAACACACAATGGCAAGCAGGCAAGTGCAGGAGAAATTCAACCAATTCAAAAAATCCTAATCTTTGGTTTGGTTGTAGTAATCATCACCCTTTTTTTTCCTCTCCAAGCTCATGATGACGGTGGGCTTGTTGGCAGTGGTGGTGTACCTTTACACTGTGGTCGCCTTCAATTTCTTCCGCAAGTTTTACAACAAGAGTGAAGATGAAGATGAACCGGATATGAAATGCGATGACATGATGACTGTACGTCAGTGTTGATCTGAAGAAAATAAGCTACATTCAATCTGAACCACTTCCCAAATGATGTTATTTTTTATTTATTTACAGTGTTACCTGTTCCACATGTATGTGGGTGTGCGTGCTGGTGGGGGCATTGGAGATGAGATCGAGGATCCTGCTGGAGATGAATACGAGCTTTATCGAGTGGTCTTTGATATAACTTTCTTCTTCTTCGTCATTGTCATTCTGCTGGCTATTATTCAGGGTAAAGGCAGTTGTCCTCTATCATGAAATGATAAAGGACAATAACTATGGAGTGAATTCATAAACAAAGAAAAGGGTGAATTTTAAGGCTTAAATATATGACGGTTATTTTATGAACTCCTCCAAATACTGTAGGTCTGATTATTGATGCCTTTGGAGAACTCAGAGACCAACAAGAGCAGGTCAAGGAAGACATGGAGGTATGACATTTGAAGATGACACTTTGACCCTCGGTGCACAACACTTGTTTAATTCTCATTACAAATTTTTGTGTAGACAAAGTGCTTCATTTGTGGTATTGGAAGTGACTACTTTGACACAACACCACATGGCTTTGAAACCCACACTTTTGATGAACACAACTTGGCAAATTACATGTAAGTACTTCCTCTTGTGCACTGTGTGTATGTTCAACATGTGAGTTTGTGTTCACATTTGTGCACGTAGAAATAATAAAGGTATTGACAAATGTCCGTTTTTGTTCGTTTTTTTTTTAGGTTCTTCTTAATGTACCTGATCAACAAAGATGAGACAGAGCACACTGGACAGGTGGGTCCAAATTAGTTAAAGTTTTTCATTTCTGTTTTGTTTTGTTGTCAATATTCCTGAGGACTGATAGCATTGTGTGTGCTCCTCTCAGTTATTGGTCTTCCTGCTCTGTTTCAGGAGTCATATGTGTGGAAGATGTACCAGGAGCGATGCTGGGACTTCTTCCCTGCAGGAGACTGTTTCAGAAAACAATATGAGGATCAACTTTCCTAGACAGCAAGCGATACATGCATAACAGAGGGAAATATATTACTTTAGCACCGCTGCGGTACCTTTGTCTACCATTCCTGACAAAACCTGGATTAAATTCATTTTAATCACAAAAAAAGTTGAATAAGTAATATCACAAACATAATCAGAAGCATAACTTGGGAGCTGCACAATTTTAGTTGCCAAAAACTAATATGTTGCAAATGCCAATAAATTTTTTTGTTCCAAATTTATTGGAGTGGAACCATTTGCTGATCTCATCAAATGGCATACAAATCTTGCCTCAGTAACTAATGTAAGACAAAGTAGGTTTCTATAAATTAGTTTTAATTTTCCATTTAGATGAGAATATGATGAAGTGCCAAAGCAATAACAATACTGTATCAGTCAGCATATTCAGCACACAACAGAGTGAAGTTCATTTTACACTTTCTGCCTTCATACCCAAACTGTATTTTATTCAAAATCATTATCTCCTTTGCGATTATTGTGTCATTTTCTGTGCAGTTTTCTTCAGATACTGTAGCAAATATATTTAAGGTTTTGTTTTTTCTTTTTTCAAAACAAAGTCTGTTTTTAAACCAGTGTAATGTGCCATTAATTCCGCCATTAATCAGAGCCGCAGAAGGTTATACAATTGAGCAACACGTGTTAAATATGAATAAATATGTAGTTTTTACTATTTAATTTATTTTCAAGTTAAGTATCAATTAATGATGATTCTCATAGTCCTCAGTGTTGTAGTTTGGCTGATAACTGTAATTCAAATCTGCAATTACTCATTAAAAGATGATTAAAAAAAATATAAAGGAAAGGACCCAACATGACATAACCCTCTTTCGATGACTGCTGTGGAACTATTGAAAGGTAATAAATAGAAAACTGTGTTTTGTTTCTGTAATGTTTGGATTTACATCAGAGCAAACTTACCCAAGAGGTTTGGTGATTTCAAAATAATTTTTTATTCTGCAATTCTGCAAAACTGAATTGATATTAAAGAGCAATGTTTAAAGAAGCAATCATTCTGGGAAGTCATTTTACAGAAACATTGCAGCATCATGTGTGTAGCATCACAGGCTATTTTCATACCAGTCTGCTGAAATGGAGAGTATTATAGCTGAATGGGGATTAACACTGAGCATTAAAACTCACATTGAGCTGCGTGCTTTCCACCCATGCTGTCCTGAAACGGTTCTTTCTGAGCCCGTGTTAGACGAGGACACATCATCTGCCAACATGAATGTCTTGGCGATCCACCGTGGGGTGCTCAGGATGTATGGTGAGATGACTCTACTTTACTGAGCAGCAGTCATTACATCTGGAGAAATTTTGCGAGGAGATATTTTTGAATCTCCTTTAACAAGCTGCTTTTGGAAGTTGTTGTTTATCTTAAAATTTTCCCAGTGTCATTAAAACCAGATCCTGCATCTGGAATGTGTAAAGGCATTTCTTCAGAAGGATTTTAAGAGGAGTTTGTGACTAACCCTAACCCAAACTCGTTAGTGAGTTATTCCAAAATTACATGTTGCAACATGTTATAATGTTAATAAAGTTTGCATTGGTGGTCAGATCAAGTTAAATTTTAAGGAAAGAATGTTAATGTTTTCCTTCTCTAGTTGACTCAATAATAAAATTAAGTGGTGTCTTGTTCTTCCAAAACTAAACATGAAGCATCATCTGCTGTGCATTCAGTTGTCTCAGCTGTGTAACATGATGAAACTGCAGCTAAAAAGACACACAGAAAACCAGACGAAATCTCAGCAATCTCATCCATCTCCTCTCACCAGCATTTGTTTTGTTTTTTGTTTTTCACTGTTATGTACTTTGATAAAACGGGTCCATGTGTTTGTACTGTGTGCAAAATAACATGAGTATATCCAGATGTGTGCGTGTGTGAGATTATAGTTGATGATGTGTACGCAGATCAACATCATCTGATTGGTCCAGCCACACATCTATCGCCCCTTGATCCTCCAAACATCTGACTTCATTTAATCTGTGGAGATGACAGAATGGCAGTGTTCGTGCTTTAATCTATCTGTACGCTGCTCTCATTGCTGTCATGACGATGCCTAATGCTGTAACCAAGCTTTGGGTGTTTGGTTTATGATTGGCAGTCACTTGTTGTGGCCTCATTTCTCCAACGAGTGTTATTTCCCCATATTCATCCTGCTTCTCTTATCCAGGTGGATTTATTTTCAAGCAGTGGAAGAGGAGGTTTCTGCTGCTCACAGCTGAAGGCAGCCTCCTTGTGTGCCATTATGAATCATCCCCACCTGACCAACTCGTGCTGTTGCAAAGCGGCTGTGAGGCAATTGTGGAAGGCAAGGATATCCTTGATCTGCCTAAATTACCGTCAGGCAGCTGCAGGGATTGCTGCTTTGCTCTGATCCTCCCCCAGCATAAATACCTGCTGCTGCTGGCTGAAACCACTGCAGACTGCAGGTCTGACGGTCACTAAGTTTCCTGTTGAATGATTTTGACATGTTCTCACAGATGGATATAGTTTATGAATCTAAAGTTATAAATAACGTTTTGTAATGCAATTTTACAGCCCTGCCAAAGGTATTTGGAGACATTTTTTTTTTTTTTTATGTAAAGACTACACTAAATGTTAAGCAACTTCCTACAGTCGGTAAACTTAGCTGTGCAGTTAGAGGAAGCAGTTGGCCAGTTCTTAGTAAGGTGAGTAACTTATAAATTCGCTCCTTAAAATAATTACATGTCTCTGGGAAAAAAAGGTTTAGTCTTGCACTTTGACTGCTCTTTTCAAATTATTTTTCCCATGATCTCAGCGTGAAAGCAGATAGCATTGCGGATAGCACCCAAATGTCTAGTGTAGCTGGTATGGGCCTGAGAAGCACAGCACATTCCGTTCCAGGAACCAGTAGTTCCTGTTCTGTCACTGCCACACAGTCAATTAGGTGTATTCCTGAATGTATGATGTTTATAACAGAATCACTTTCCTCACTTTTCAGTCAATGGCTAAATATGCTGAAAAAAGTGAAAACGGTGAGTTAAGAAGACAAATTTACCAATAGTATCAATTTGGATAAGTAGTTTAGCTTTTAACCTATAATCTTATATTATTTCTTACAGAGTCTTTCATCAGCTCTGAGTCCTTGTAAGAGGCATCAAGTACCATCACCACACATCAGTCAGTCAGTCCATGATCTGTTACCTGAGCAAACCCTTGACAAAGATTCAGCAACTCCATCTGTTACTGACAGGGAGACCTCTTCACCAGTGACATGTCTGAATCCAACAGGACAGAGTTCTCCCCGTACAAAGTATAACAAGGGAAGTGTGCATTCAGTGGGATGCCTGCGCCATGGCAGTATCCCAAATGCCGAGGCGGTGAGGGCAGTTTACCTGCTGATGGGAGGGGCTGCAGCTTCCTCTGCTATGGGTTATGTTGGTGCATGCTCTTCTTCTAATCTGGAAGCCAAAGCTCCCAACCTTCCCATCAACACGGATATCTCTGGAACATATCACACCTGCAGCCCAGCACTGGAGGCGCCAAACTTCAACAGCTTTGACTTTGAGGTGGCAGACTCAGATTTTGATGGTTTTGATTGTGGTGGGTTTACTTTCTGACAATGTGATGCTTGAAGGCTACTGTATGAAAATAGTTCCTCTAGTGATACAGAAAAAAACAGAACATTTAATACAATGACAGAACTATCTTAAAGGCTGAAGTCAACATCATCTATGAGACACGCCACCTTTAAAAGATTAAAAAGTAGACTTGGAGCAAACAGTTGCCTTCACAGTAGCCGTACATTAGGGCATCATCATCAGTCATTTGTATATAGCAAAGTACCATAATGTCAACAGGTTACAGGTCTGTTTTTGTTTCCTTGGGGACATGTCTGCTTATATAGCTGCTAAATGCTGGATCATGTGCACCACTTAGTTTGTACATGTTTGTGTTATTTAGTGCTGAGCATATCCTGTGTAATGGGTTTTTTAATATTTATCACCAAAAATCTGCTTGCTATGACTGAAAATGATGACAGAAGTGAAAGGAAATCCCAAAGGCCAGACACCTAAAGGATAAGAAGTTACTTCCTCTTAACTAACTAGCTAATGCAAGAGTGGAGCTTCAAATTCAATAAACATTTCTCTGTAGATTCATCCATACAAGCAACCACCTCAACAATGTTTTTATGTATAAAAATAATGATTGAATTCACTTTAAACACACAACTGACCCTGTTGTTCTAACTGTGTTGTATGTTACTTGTGATTGTATTGCAATGCATTAATTTTGAATTGAAGTTCAATTCCAGTCAGATCAACTTTTGTGATGTACAGTGTTTCTTTTCAAATATCCAGCAGTTCTGTTTTCACATAGATATAAATAGAGAGTAGGCCAGAGTGACAGCACATGTCCAATGTGCTGCCCTCCTCTGTCCACAGACCTTTATAGCTGTAGTTGCAGATTCCTCTTTTGATAGAAAAACAATGTTTCTACTTTGATTTGGGGACATACTGTATTTGTAGGGGATATTGAGATGCGACCATCTTTTTCACTCCCATTGTGAACTTAAAATGTTTTATGAAAACGTTTCACTGGATTAATCCGTAATCCGTTTTCTCTTTGAAATTGCACATTTAAAATCATGGCATTATGCTTTTCTCTCCCACTATTTGGCTCCTTACATTTGTTCGCTCATTGATACCCATGCCCACTCAAATCTGGTCCGTCTCCATCCTCTTTGATGGAGACACAGACCCGCAGCCACACACGCTTCCTCCCCAGAGGGGGATTTCTCTCTCGCCCCATGTTTCCTCTCTAGTCTCCGTCGCCCCGCCTGCGCTGACCAGTGTAGCAGGTAGTGGTAACAGCAGCGGTAGCAGGGCCCTCCCTCTGTCTCTGCTCATAAATATCCACAGCCTGTCTGTTCCAGGCATGGATGAAGGCTGCACCCAGACATGGCACTGCGACATTACACCCTCGACTTCAGCCTCTCTGCGGCAGGTAAGAAGGGAGCGGTGAGCTCATCCCGGGCTCAGCCTCCGCACCGCCGGGGCTGCATGCTAGCTAGCATCGGCGGCTAACGTCAGCCTGCTAGTCTGTCATTGCCCTTCAAAAGCAGCAGAGCTGTATTGATTTGCACGAAACATGGCCGATGTGCAGGTTTGGGGCAGGAACAGGGTGAGTGGGGGGGGGGTCGTTGTTGCTGTTGAACGGTTGACCTCAGTGTGCTTTGCTCGGACATGTGTTGTTACACATGGACTTCAGTGTGCTGGGAGTCGCTGCAGCAGGCAGCAGCCCCCCCCAGCCGGCTAACAATGCCAAGGTACCTTCGACCCCTCACTCAATTCATCGCTGTCGCACAGGAAGTGGCGCGTTTTCAGCCATTTTAGTAGTTTTATCCTACAGATTTAATCTATTTATTCCAACTACCTAACGTTAGATATAATGTTAAAAATGTCCCAGCCTTGACTGCCTGCAACACTAAGCTGTTATTTACGTGCTAATCCATCGGTAATGATGAAGTGGTTATCCAGAGGGGTAAAATACAGTAACAGCACACTGTCTGGGGCCATTTTACCTGCATTATAACCACTGAGATGCTTTAGTAAATAATACGTTTAATAATGCACAGCTTTGAAAGAGTTCAAACTTCTACTGTTGCATTTTAATGCTGTTATTTTTATATATGGAGAGAATCTGAGTAGTTGATGAATAAGATTATAAGTGCAGGATACTGCTGTATTAGCATCATAACTCTTCTTACTTTGTGCTTTTCCCAGTTGACTCTGCTTCCACGGTCCCCGGCCTGCTGTCCATATTTCACGAGCAGGAAATGACAGAGACTGTTCATGATACCAATGGACATGGATACCTTGCTACTTTTGTAGGCAAGAATGGCCGGTAAGAGCAAAATGTTTCTTTGATTCACCTTTTCTTTTCTTTATTTTTTGTCTTTTGGAAATTTTAAGCTTTTTATGTTTTTCCTTGTGTTTCGATAGGAAGTGTGCTCCAGCAACTAGTGTAGATGTGATGTAAGTTCAGTGTCAGACTTCATTCAATTATTCCTCTCCTGCAGTGGAAAGCAACTCTAATATGAATGTTTGGCTCTTTTCCTAGTTGCACTGCCAACCAGCTAGTTCTTGCCGGTATTGTCACATTCCTCAACCAACTCACTAGAATGCAGTTTCCCTGAGGACATCATGCATCTCAGAACATGTGTTATGACCTCTTGTCTTAATAAAATAACACCTCATGGCTCAATCATGAAAACACGTTTGGCAAGAGAGAAAACATCTGGGAATTTTTATTTATTTTGTAAGGCAAAAATGGGCTGTGGCATAAAGGCTGGCTTGAAGAAAACCAAGAGTTAAACTGTTGCCTCAAAAATATGTCTTGTGACATTTGGGCTGTCCCACGCCTTGAATTGATACACATCACATGACCTGTCAGCCACCAATGAGTTTGTTTACACAAATATCCTATTTATGGTTTTTTTGTTTTTTTTTTATCTTAAGATCCCAGTGATGAGTTGCACATGTAGCCATCATTTCAGCAACACTGAAGTGTCTGATTAGAGACCTATGGCTGCGATGAAATGCAAACCATGAATATGGTCAAAACCAAAACAAGACTAAGTCCTGGAGTCCTGAAAATGTTCTCAGATGTGCACAAATCTCCTGCCCTGTCTTATGTTTTATAGAGGGAAAGTTTTGATCAAATGTTTGAATTTTGAAGACATTAATCCCAATTGTGCATTAATTAGTTATTACTAAAGGTGTCATTGTTAGATGAACAAACTATACTGTTAGCTGAGATGCAGTTATGCAATCTGTCATTTTTGTCGCTGTTGGATAATATCATATTTGTTGACGTCACAACATGATGAGATCCATTTCTCCACTGAGAGCAAGTCTTAGTAGTCTTTAAGATTCATATAGACTAACTCCTCAGACCTTTGGAGATAAAACAGGATAAAAAAGGAATTACTTATAGACCAGAACAGGAGGGGACCCAAGCCTAGGACTAAAACTCTCACTTCTCTTCCCTTCTTACTAGACTTTACAGCCCAAGGATTTTTTACGACTATGGTCACAAATGTGTAGTTACATGAAAACAACACATTTGTCCCCTTGGGAAAAATGCTAAAACTTCAACAGAGACCTCTCACACCATTGCTGCACTGTGATATCCATCAGCTCAGTATCTTACAAACAACTAATTATAGTCTGTCAGAGGCAACATATTAAGTCACATCTGACTGTTGGGTAGATAGAGAAGTGTAGTGGCTGTATTGATTGTTTCCGCAGTGAAAACTTGAGATTGCTCAACATTTATTTATTTATTTATTTATTTATTTAAAAGTAGGAAAGAACAAAAATTTTTTAGTCTGTCAGTTCTGGGTAAAATATTGCTTCAGTAAATTGCAGAGTTCTAATCAGTTTGCCACTCTGTGTCCATCTTTTCGCATTTACCTCCTCCTTTTAGGCTTGTTATTCTGCGTGTGCACTCCCATGGGTTGGTCACCATTGATCTGCAGTGTTATGAAGATGACAACATTGCACAACTAGACAATGTGAGTGGTATTTACTGGAAAGCCAGATAAGGCAAAAATGCTTTTAAAACTTCAAATCAGGCCTTACACAGTAATACCTGGAGACATAAAACATTTTATAAGAACATATTCATCATAATAACAGTGTGGACCCTTTTATTCTTAATAACCTTTGCATGTGTGACAACTGTTTCTTCTTAGCTTTTAAATGCACTGGAAAAGAAGCTAAAGGTCCTCTTAAATGGCAATGTAACAAGAGTCAAGAGGTAAGCATCTGGAGGCTTGTCAGTGTATGTAACGCACGTTGCATGTTGCTTTCATACTAAAGCGTAATATTGTTCACCTTTTCCCCCTGTAGGCTCCCAGCCCTCATCCGGGGGGCAAAAGTTGACCGATATTGGCCAACAGCTGATGGCAGACTGATCGAGTATGACATTGACCGAGTAGTGTACGAAGAAGATTCTGCATACCAAAACATAAAAATATTGCACTCACAGCAGTTTGGAAATATCCTAGTACTCAATGGAGATGTTAGTAAGTGTATACTGCACTATAATATGTGGGTTATTTTCCATTTTGAGTTATTTTGAGCTTGTTTATTTTGTTAGCTTCTACTATGTTACTAAGTTAATAATTTCCCCCTGCAGACTTGGCAGAGAGTGATTTGGCCTACACCCAAGCCATCATTGGTGGTGGAAAAGAGAATTATGCTGGAAAAGAGGTGCTGATACTAGGAGGAGGTGATGGAGGCATCCTTGCTGAGGTGGTCAAACAAAAGCCAAAGATGATCACCATGGTGGAGATATCCTTTATGGGTTCTGTACTGCTGGATCTTTTTCTCCTTACTTTGCCTTCAGTGGTATTTTCCCCTCTGCAATTTACCAGTTTATAAATGATGGTTCCTTAACAAAGTGCGTACATTGACCAGAAGGTGATAGACGGGTGCAGAACACACATGAGAAAGACTTGCGGCAATATCCTTGACAACCTGAAGGGAGATTGCTACCAAGTAAGTAGTGGATAAATATTGGATGGTGTATACAGGACAGGCCAAAAGTTTGGACACACCTTCTCATTCAAATGAATAAGAAAGTGTGTCCAAACTTTTGGCCTGTACTGTACCTGGTGTCATTAATCTGGTTAACAATTGACTGAAGTAGTTGAAAAAATCTTGAGAAGACAGTTGAATGGATTCTTTGTATCATGTTTTACAGATACTGGTTGAGGACTGTGTCCCTGTGCTGAAGAAGTATGTCAAAGAAGGACGGATGTTTGACTACGTAATTAATGACCTCACTGCAGTTCCAATATCTACAGAGCCGGAAGAAGGTTTAGTTTTTTGTTGTTGTTGTTCTTTTTTATATATATGTATATATGTGCCCATCAGTCTATACCTACACATAAGTCTACACATAAGCGCAAAGTGAAAAGTTTGTTTTTAGAAATTTTATCTAAAAAAAATCAAAGACTAGAGTGTCTTATTTAAATCTCTTCCAGGATCTAAGAACTTTGTGAAGCCACTGTATATTTTTGACAATCTGAGGTTCTCCATAAATGCAGGAGACAGACATGGTTATTCAACCTTTGCCTGTTTGTCTGACCTGGTTTTTACAGACTCGACTTGGGAGTTCCTGCGTCTCATCTTAGATCTGTCAATAAAAGTCCTGCATCCAGCTGGGAAGTATTTCACACAGGTGACTTTCATTCTTTTCATGACTTAGTAAGATGAGTAGAAACTCTTAATACTGATATTGTTCATATATGAAACAGGAGGCGTTAACTCAGATAAGTCAAAGTTTTGATTTTTAACATTTCCCCCTACCTCCAATATGGCTCAACTCATTTTACTGAAGGAGGGAGTAAGGTGCAGTTAGACAAGTATCAGTGTGTGAGGGATGAAATTCTTCTTTGCTCTACGCTTAATGTCCATTGTTGTTGATATAAAATTCCATCTTAAATTGTTTAATAGGAATATCTTATGAGAACTCAACAAGTGGAAAGTACAACCCTCCATTTGTGGTCAAAGAAATTAACTATCTACACTATGGTGTGATATTGTTTGTGATTGTGGTCATCAGGGTAACAGCGTGAATCTGACAGAGGCACTGAGTCTGTATGAAGAACAACTGGAAAAGCTCTCCTGTCCGGTGGACTTCTCCAAAGAGGTGGTGTGTGTTCCCTCCTACTTGGAGCTGTATCCTTTTATTATTTCTAATAACTTCGGTCATGGGCACGTTTGCAAATATAAGATTCAGGTTCTGATAAACTGAATGATCCCTTTTGAATTGTCATAGTTCATATATTGTTGGATGGGCAGAGAGTAGCGCTGCACACATTAGCTGTCACATTTTTCTGTGTAGATTCCTTAATTGTCTTGTTCCAGATGGGTTTTCTACACCATATGGAAGAAGTAGAGACCTCCAGCTTTCTCCGCTTGGCTCTAACAGCAGCTGGAATGTGAATACTCTTCTTCTTCTGCTTCTGCTGTTGCCTTCAAGGTGTGCTCGGATTGAATGTGACATGAAAATTGTAGTCAACACAAAGTTTGGAAGCAAAGTAGAAGTTTCTGTCCCAACTTTAAATACTTTTAAGGTGCATTGAGAAAGGATAAAATGTCAAAACGGCATTCAAAAATCATTTGCATAAGGAAGCCTGGCACGTTCTGGCTTGTGGTGAAACCTCTTTAAAGCATTTGCTCAAACATGCTAGGCAAACAGATTTTGAAAAAGTCCTTGCAATGCTAAATTTAGTCATAATAAGGTCATGCTGTCTGTCAGGTCATAGGTCTTAGTCAAACACAGGAACTCATGCGTGAACACACACACACACATCCTCTGCCTACTTTAGTGAGCTACAGCTACATTTGTCAACAATGAGCATTCAAGCAGTCAAATTGGTATCAATAAAGGACAGATTTATTTTTCATTGAGTCTCATCTGAACGCAGCATCTTCAGGGGTACAATGGCACTTTCTTAGCCCCCTATCTATGGACCCCATCAGCTTCCTTTGATTTCTTCCTTTTTTAGTTGTGTTTTATCTTGTTTGCCATTTACTATTGTTGCAACCTATAAGTTGCATTTCATTTGATACTTGATTCGGATTGTCCATTTGCATGTACTTTGAAGAAACTGTTAGTTGTTGAAACACTGATTTGATACACTGTTTATGTGGTGTTACCCATTTTAGAACAAGTGTTTGTTCTCTTCTTTTCTTTAGGTCATTTTCCTTTTTTTTTTTTTTAATGAGCTTTTTTTTTATAAGTTATGAGCTCAGATTGTGTGATTAGGCCAATCTCTAGGCTCAGGCCAGCAGAAGTCATTTGCTTTTAAACAAAATTTTTTTTTTTTTTTATAGCCGCTCAAATATCATTTGATTCTTTCAGGTTGTATCAAGGCAATGTGATCACGCCCAGTGAGACTGAAGTGCTGAAGTCCAAATATGTTTTAAAAGGGAAATAATTCCACCACTTTTTTGCCGCCTCTGTGCCGTTGCTGTTTTTATGTCATGTTTTATTAGCACCTTGCTTTCTCCTGATATATTTAAATTTTTTTTTTAAGACTGTATTAGGTGCATGTAATGGACGTTGAATGTAGCTTGCATATTCAGTACGCAGCACGTTTACACGCGATCAACCCTGTGGGACTCAATTACATTTATTTATTCTTTATAATTTCACTAAATGCTGTTCTGTCCCACTTGCGATAATTTTGTGACCATCTAAAATTAAAATGTTTTGGGGGGGAAAAGAGACTTGACTTTTTTTTTTTTTTTTTTTTTTAGTATTTTGCAAATATCTCATTAGATTGGGAAATGAGTTGGTAGTTGAAAAGAAACAAATAAAGACTGGTACAAAGTGAATGTATGACTTCTATATAGAATATAAAATAGAAACGTAAAAAAAGTCAAGTGCCATGTATATTTTAGACTTTACATTGTCCATTTAATCATAAAATGCATAAAATAATCTTTATTGATTTACATTCTGTACAGAATAAGTATTTCACAATAAGAGCCATTATACAGTCTGTTCTGTCCTTCTCACATCCGGTTGCTCATTGGTTTCTTTGTTGCCTGTTGATTTCATTGAGTATCACATCCGTACTGGAGTCTTCACCAGCTGTGATTGTTCTGTCATCATATGGATTACCTGCAACACAGCATGACTCATTATTTCTAAAAGGTACAAGTTTAAGTGCAACATTTAACTTTACGTTTTCCATTTTGCATTTATTGCATGTTGGAATATAATTTTTTTAAATGCTTATGTTATAATAACTGTTAACAGTCTCAATCGTGTGAGCAGTCATCACGGTTGAGCTTAAACCCATCAAAAATTTGCGCAATCAATTGCGCTAATAATCTAATTGTCAATTTGTTAGGAATAACTTGACTAACTTCACTTACCAATGCCATTAATCTGTTCTGAGGAGTCACTAACAAGAAAAGTGGAACTAGATGAGTTGTTGGACTTGGACGAATGAAGAGATGTTAATCTAGTCACTGATGCCTTCTTCACAGTCTTTTGCGTTGCAGTGCGACTCCATTCTGTGGAAAGAAATTTCACAAAATAATGCTGAAATTTAACAATCATCAGCAGTTAAATGTTTCACTGGCTACCATTTTAATGAATCTAATGGCCTTGGAACAAGGTAGTCGGACACAGAATAGACAGACGTAGGTACAGGTGTCAGAAATGTAAAGGTCAGACTAGCTGGACTGATCGAGCTGTAAAATGGAAAGTGAAGATATGGAACCTGAGTTTTCTGCTAGTCTCATTCTGCCACAGCACAGGTATGTCCGCCATTGCCTTCTTACGTTCTCCTTCATCGCACAGTAGAACACAAATATAAAGAAACCTAAAAAACATGCAGAAAATGAAGATGTTTAAGTTTGGACTGTCATTTTCTCATGACATTTGTCTTTTTGTTTAGCAGTGCATTTGATCTCTGAAAGTTATTGCCTGGTTTGCATTAGTGTACCACACATGGCTATACTGGATTAATTTTGCCCAATAGCTGTGTGTTGTAGTGTGTTGTAGTGATAACACCAGCTCTGTTTGACACCTTACTATGAAACTGGGAAAAGAGCTCAAAAGTTCTGTAAAAACGAACATATCAAAACTCCCATGTTGCCGATTCAGGCTTAAATTGATCGCACTGACCTTGCAAGGAGTTGAAGATGGAAAAGAGGAACATGAATGCCAGGTTAACAGGTCCCCAGGCAAAGAAGGCAAAGCCCCAGGTGAGGCCCAGGAGGATTGTGATACCTGCCACAGTGCGTACATCCTGCATTGTGGTACGGTGCTGCGCATTGTGCGGGTTCTGCCTCTTTATCCGACACAGCTGGACCAGCACCGCAATGAATATGATGAAGTTGAAGAGAAAAATGACACAGAAATAAGCCACCACAGCCACGTAGAAGGCAATGTCATTTTTTAGCCAGCAGCTGTGAAAGAAGAGGAGAACAGAACAGAAGAAAAGGGTTAACTCATTGTTTTGTGCTTGTGTCATGTTGGATTTATATGGCAGCACATAAAACTCACAATTCATCACTGGTGCCATCTGTAAATCTTCCATAGGAGATAAGACCGTAGTTATCTTTGTCAATTGCAATGACTATAATGACCACAATCATTGGGACACCCCAGCCAACCAGTGAGAGCTTCAGCATGTAACTTGATACGTAGCTGTTAAAGACTTTGACCAGGGCCAGGTACATTTGAACAGCCTCAAGTCCCATCCAGGTGAAGGAAACTAGGAGGAAGTAATGAAGAAACCAGGCAGTGGAGATACAGAGTCCCACGGCTTCTGGGTAGAGTGCCAACCAGGCGTCCACCAGGAAGACCAGGTTCAGCAGCAGCAGGGCCGTGCACAGCTGGATCAGGATTTTGGATGGAATGTCCTTACGCAGCTTCCTGCAGGGTTCAAATGGTTTTTAGGCAGCATGGAACATCTCAGTGGACAATTCAAATAGCCTCATGTGTAAAGTGAAAAAAATACTTTAAATGAGTTAAAAAACAGACCATAACTATTACAATACAGTTTCATCTTTGGTGGCCACCTAGTGGTAGAATTCAAAAGGATGCTTCACCTCTATGCATAATTTATCTTTTGGCAATAAATACTCACCCAAAGGCCAAGTAGGTGAGGAGGGTTACAGACAGGAAGATGGCAGATATTCCACAGCCAATGAATGTGATGAAGGTCAGGATGGTGGCCAGGAGACGACTGGTTACTGGCTCCCTCGCGAGGTCCTGTCAGGAAAAAAGAAAGTAGAAGTGGTTAGAATAAGGATTCAAATTAGAATTGGATTGATAATCAGAACATTATATAATCTCCTTACCAACAGGATAGCAAAACTGGTTAAATGGTTGCAGCCACAGACAGTTTCATTGTCTGTGCTATTTTGGACAGAACAGCCGTTAGGATTCCAGCCTCCAGACTGATCTGTCAGAAGAAACCCGGACATGGTTGGTCTTATGTGATGGACAAAACAAACAAACAAACAACAACAACAACAAAAACACAGACAAAGAACGAAAATGTGGAAACTTACTATTTAATGTGAAATCCCAGAAAACACATGTAGCCACATAATTAGCCTGTAGTTTGGGAAAAGGCACAGCAGCATTGGTTTGGAATCTGTAATCGGACTTTATTGGACATTATGGGTTTTTGTTCTCTGTTAAGATTGATGGTGCTTGATAAGTGACTTACTGGAACGGGCTCTGTGTTTCTCAAGAATATTATCACATCATCCCTCAGCCCTGTGATCGACAGGTTGGCCACACTCGCTCCCAGAATCCCACTATTAAGTTTGCGTTGGCCTATGGCTTGGTCCTGCAAGGCCATTTAGAGACAACACAACTTATCATGCTTAGAATGCCTCAATGTATTTCACTTTCCTTTAAGATGCTAAATCAGTGATATAAAATTAAAACCAAAGAGAGCAATCTCTGTATCATGGTTGATTGTATCCACCTGGAACACTGTGCTCTTCTGGTAGAAATTGAACTGGACTCTGGAGGCCAGCTGCTGTTGCTCAGTGGTCAAGTCCTGTGTGAGGGAGGGGGGCAGTCTGATGGAGCCCTGAGGGATGGAGGAGTCTGTTCTCATACTCGCTAGTCTGGGATCCCCACGGACCTTCATGGGTGGACACACAAACATCAGTCTGTTAAAATTCACTGAACTGCTAATTTCTTCAAAATGGTTACATCTACAAAATGTATTCAGGGATATACACACTCAAATAAAACAGAGCTTCTGATCTAGTGCAGAGACTACATATTAATGAAATATGTAACAGGAAGTCACTAAGACATGCTTGCTTCCTGAAAGTGGTGCAAATAAAATGAAATCAAATAAACTTTATTGTCCCCTGGGGGAAGTGTAAGCAGCCATCAGCTGTCTCGCATTGCTTAAACTTGCACCACTCATACCTCGAGGTATCAAGACCAGAACTTCAGCTAGTTGGTAGGATATTTCAATAAGTAGCTCAGGGTGAACTATCAGTGTGAGGAGAATTCACTGTTACCATCTACACACACTAAAAACATTCATACAAACAATAATAAGTGCCTGTTCTGCAGGGAAACATCAAAATAGAGAAATACAGATGCATCAGTGTCGTGCCATACCTGCACATTACTGGGGTCTGAGATAGAAAAAAAGGTTTCCTCAAAGTTACTGCCATCTACTGGTTTCACAGACAAAGCCACAGCCGGGGACAAAAGGGTCTCTGCCTGTTCCTCAAGGACCAGCTTCAACCCCACAGTATCAACAATCCCTATAATCCTGGTGGGATAGGAATGAATTGGTATTGTTGGCATTCAGCTGCTTTAGTCACAGTGATGGTTCCTCCTCTGACTGCAGACCACTTCCAGGACTTTGGAGAAGTAGTAGGTTATTCATTCACAGAGTAACAGCTTTATGTTCACACTGGTCGGACAGTTTACAAAATTATCAATATAAAGGTGGTTGCAGGTCCCGGGAAAGACTACAGAATCTGATTTCTATAACACAAAACTATATGTTTGAGATCACCAGCTAAATGAACGCGTCACCTGTTGGAGGAGTCGGCCAGTGTCTCAGCTGATGCCCCCAGCAGATTACTGACAATGTTGACGGAGGTGTTTCCCAGAGCCAAGCTGACTGTCGGGCCTGACAAAAGAGCCTCCAACTGAGCCACCAGCGCTTCCACCTGGCTGGAGTTCAGCGCCGACACGTCCCTGGTCAGCTCAAGGAGAGCATTGGCTTGGCTTTCAGCTGCAGGTGACAAAATGTTATAAGGGATTGTGTGGTGATTAAGACAGCTGCACACAGCGCTGAGGTGATAACACACCTGACTGAGTGGTTGTGGTGATGTTAGCAGCAGTGGTGCTATTCAGCGGAGATGATGTTGTGTTTACGTTTGGGCTTGGTGTGGTCAGTGGGACACATTGCTCATTCAGCTCTACGATCACATGTTTGCCCTTTTGACTATAACAAAAAGGAGGGCAGGTTAAACTTTTTAGGGAGGAAAACCAAATAACATTTGGTGTGACATGCTGATCTACTGAAAAACAGTCTTGAAATAAGTTCCTATCAGAATCAAGTTAATACAGAGAATAGGAGAGAAAGAAAATCATACAAACCAGGTGAGGTTAGACACAATGTCCTCACAGAGCTCAGCCTGGCTCAGGTTCGTTTTAGACCACATGAACATCGATTCAGGACCGAGGGAATTGGTGCTGTTTGAATTTCCACATATTGCTGAGGGACATTTCAGATAAAATACAAATGAGCGCTTTTACAAGACACATTTGCAGTTTTTATTGATTTATTTGGACTGAATGAATTTTTCCCCCCACACTGGTTCATTTACAAACCTGCTCGATTCACCGGGCCATCAAAACTGATCTGTTCATTTGATTGGAACACTTTGGTCACGGCTGCCAACACACTGCAGATAGGAACTTTTCGGCCGAAATGTAAAATCACTTTGCAGCTTTCAAGAAAGAATCAGAAAATCAGTGGTAAACAGGTGTCAGTCACATATGTATCCGTAGATAAAATTATTTTGCTGTGTGAAATATAATTGGACTCACTTTGCGGTGTCATTTTCACAGTACACGTTGCCGTCCTGAAATTTCCATTGTAGTCAGAAATGCATCATTCAGTTATGTTAAAGTAACACAGTTACATGTTTTTTTGCATATAGTGGATATCACACTAGGATAAGAACAACACCCAGAAATAGTGACAAAAAGTGAATATGTTCTAAAAACGTATTTCAACAAAACATTCTGGATTTTAGACTGTATGATCATACACTGATTGTCAATTACCTTGTATTCTGCCGCAATGATCGCTAGCGGACATGAAAAACTGCAAAGCAACATTGCAAACATTGTCAACTTATTTAGTAGTTTTTAATTTCAAATTGTATGCTTGAACAATGTCATAACTCACTTTGCAGTGGATGAACAGTTTGGTGCTTGTTTGAGTTCATCTATCTGTAGATTAAAGTTTGATGGTACAAACATTCATTATTGTTACAATAATAATTAATAAGCAGAAGTTACAATTTATTATTAATTATAAACAATTAAAAACCAATACATAAATAATTTCCAAAACATAAACTTGAATTGGTTTGTATGAATGTTCTGCATGTATGAGAGCTTACCAGGGAGAGGACATGTGACTGGCTGACACTGGGATCATTAATTGATATTTGAAAAGTGTAGTAAGCATCTAAAACAAAGAAGCAAAATTAACTTAAGTTATAGGCTATATCTATTTAGATAATATCCTGGTGCTCTTGTTAGTTAGTAAAACACAAACCAATCTTATTGCAGTAACTGAAGCAGTTGCACTTGTTTTGATCTGAAACAAACCCAAAAAATGTTGCTTTAGTTTTACAGTGTGAACAGAGCCGATGCAAAATACAAAAACACAAAATAATGAACCCTCGAATGGAAAACGGTGTTTGAATTTCAAGTTCTTCTGTGATGAAATGAGTTCAGCTAACACCTTATTTTACCATTAGCATGTGTGGTGCTCACCTGGATCACAGTATGCTGAGTTGCTTTCATCTTCCACATACAGCTTTGCAGAGACGTCACTGTGGAAAAACCATATTCAACATAAATATTGTATGCAGCACCCAACTTCTTAAAGAATGGTTTCCAAAATATGAAGGCATGACTGTGTGTATTAGCCCTCAAGCTATCAGTGAATACTGCTGCATTTCATACATTAGATTTCAAAATATACTAATACGTACACTAAATAGACCACTTATTGTTAATTTGTAAATTAATTAGGGAATGAGACAACCTAAGCAAACATAAAAAAACTCCAAACAACTCACCATGATGGGCTGGTCGGACCTACATAATTGCAACTTTCCGTTGCACTGTGACACTCCTCTAGGTGGGGATCTGCTCAGTGACACAGAGGATAAATTGCATTAATGGAACCTGTTAGGTAGCTGATTGTACATCAAAAGTTGTCAGGACTTACATATTCTGTGTGCTCCTTCAGGCACCACGCTGAAGTCAGAGGAGGAGTTTTTACTGGCTGCACAGATTGTGTGCAGGATACAACATGGAGGCACCCTCTGCTTCAGCTTCATGATTATATTGCAGTTTTTCTTTTTCCTGCTGAAGGTCAGTGTTAAGAGCAGATCAATGTTTTACTCTCATTCCAGTTATTAAAAAAGAAAAGGTGTGTTTTTTACTTACTTTACGGCAGCCGTGGTGCATGAAAACTCAAGTACCTGTTAAAACACAGATCTCACTTGAATCACATGAGCCTTCTGTATGCTGTAAACCTCAGATATATTTAAATGATCACTTACTTGAAATGGCGCTGTTGTATTGAGTCTGTTAAAACAAATAGATTGAACCTACATGATTAACAAGATCAATTTAAAGCTTCTTTTCAGTAAGTGACTTTTTTAAAGAGAGTTTGTTTTCTTCCTGTAAAACAGGTGAATTTATATGCTACAGCCTTACTTGGTCTGGTATTTCATGGAGCTTATTTGCCAGACATATTTTTGAGCTTTGCTATCAAGACAAAACCAACGTGTTTGCTTTTCAGTCTTGTCAAAAACTTCATGTATAGTTGCATTTACAACACTAGAGGTCTCAGTGAGTCCTCTGAGAGCAGACTGGCAACTGCAGTGACCTGAACATAAAAATTATTCAAAGAAAAGTGATAGAAATTTGAGAGAAATCAAACCATCTCCTTTGGTTAGTTAGGGGATTAAGGGAACCTGGATGGTAGATCACAGCTGTTAGTGCAAATGTTGGTAGTGTAGCAATAGAACAACTGCTTTAAGCCAAAAATAACCACATAACTGAAATGACTGAGTCAGCTCAGACTTCCCTGTTTTCCAGGGACTGTTCCCATTTAGGGTGTCCTGGAGCTGCCAGTGCAGGAGCTGAATGATTGTGCAAGATGGCAGTAATGCTACTACTTGAATACTAGCAACCAAAAAACACCACTGAAGAAGAAGAAGAAGAAGAAGAAGAAGAAGAAGAAGAAGAAGAAGAAGAAGAAGAAGAAGAAGAAGAAGAAGAAGAAGAAGAAGAAGAAGAAGAAGAAGAAGAAGAAGAAGAAGAAGAAGAAGAAGAAGAAGAAGAAGAAGAAGAAGAAGAAGAAGAAGAAGAAGAAGAAGAAGAAGAAGAAGAAGAAGAAGAAGAAGAAGAAGAAGAAGAAGAAGAAAAAGAAAAAGTTTCAAAGGTTAGTAGTCTCCATGTTTTTGTGCCTTAAAGGTTAATGATGCTGGTAAATCTGAATTAGTTATGCTTGTTGTGGAACATAACATGACAGTTAGGGAGAGGAGGTAAAAGGCATGTGTTTCCTCCATGTGAGTACACAGCAGAAGATCAACACGTCGTCACCCTACTAACAGCGTGTAAAAAAAGTTTTTCATTCACTTTGTGTGGAAATATTTTACTGTGATACCTGTTTTGTCTCATACTGCTGTCAATTTGACGAAGTACACGCAGTTTGCCTGATAGAAAGAAAGATGGCCTCCTTGGTGGATTTTCTCCATTGTTGTTGATGTTGTTGTTGGGTAGACGCGTGTTTTGTTGGGTAGAAGTTTTTTCATCTTTTGTAGCTGCAGGTTTGATGGTGCTTTCTAATGTTGTAGGTGTTCTTTGTTTAGTTTCAGTGCTTCGTTCTAATGTTGTAGGTCCTATAGGTGTAGCTGTGGTGCTCCTATCTAATGCTGTAGGTCCTATAGGTGTAGCTGTGGTGCTCCTATCTAATGCTGTAGGTCCTATAGGTGTAGCTGTGGTGCTCCTATCTAATGTTGTAGGTCCTATAGGTGTAGCTGTGGTGCTCCTATCTAATGTTGTAGGTCCTATAGGTGTAGCTGTGGTGCTCCTATCTAATGCTGTAGGTCCTATAGGTGTAGTTGTGGTGCTCCTATCTAATGTTGTAGGTCCTATAGGTGTAGCCGTGGTGCTCCTATCTAATGCTGTAGGTGTTGTTTCTGTAGTTGTGGTGCTCATTTCTGTTGGAGTGGTAAGTGTAGTTTTGTTGTTGCTTTTGAATGTTGTTGATGTTGCCACTGTAGTTGTGTTGGTGCTGCTGACCGTCGTTGATGTTGTCGCTGTAGTTGTGTTTTGTCTGTTTACTGTTGTTGATATTGTCACTGCAGTTGTGTTGGTGCTGTTGACTGTTGTTAATGTTGTAGCTGTAGTTGCGTTGGTGCTGTTGACTGTTGTTGATGTTGAAGCTGTAGTTGTGTTGGTGCTGTTGACTGTTGTGGTAATTTCAGCTGTAGTTGTGTTGATCGTTGTTGCTGCTGTTGTCACGAGTGTTGTCTCATTTGAGGTGCTCCCAGATGTAGTTGGTGGAGAAGTCGTCGTTGGAGAAAAACACCCATCAAGATTGTTTTGAAGTATTCGGACAAGCTGAAGAGAAGAGACACAGAAGATGATCATTATATTACTTCAGGTAATCAAAGGACACACACATCATAAATCCAGCACTTTGATAAGCAACTTATCAAACCGTCTCCCAACATACCCAATCCTGAATTGCTGAGTCGTCCTCATTTGGTCCAGTGACAGTGATGTTGAGAAACCAGTGTACTGCTGAGAAGGAAGGACAAAACATAAACAGGCAGCCAGGGTTTTATATATGTAGCTGAGAGATTCATCTCAGGCCTCTCTGTTGTTCATGATACAACCATGAACCACATGTTAGAGTGTTTGAACATAAATCAGACCTTCTGTTTTAAATTTGAAATCTTTCTAGTTGAAATAACCCATTTGGCTGTTTTCACTTGTCAAGCTATGACGGATTCATCTGATTTGAAACTTAATCTGCATCTGATCTTCCCAATGAACTGTTTTTTTATATCAAGCTTAGTTAATATTTCAATTTCTGTAAGATGATGATGATGCTGCAAGTCAAGTAAATGTTTATTTATATAGCACCAAATCATCACAGGGATTATTTTAAGGCATTCCTCGAATATAATAGGTCGAGGCCATCTTTTTGTGGTTAGCTACACCTCACAACCAGCTAGATTTGTTTAGCAGACTCAGAGTCCAATTTTTCTATTGATTAAACAAAAATAAAATTATAATGCTTCCTCTTTTTTTGTACAGATGAAACCAATCAAATATTACACTTGACACTTAAAATAGTGAGCTTCAAACGAGCTCTTCTGCTCATTTTATTACCAGGCAAGAACTAACGGGCCCCTGGCTATCACTTCAATGAGAATGTTATCAATCTCGCTATCAAAGTATCAGCAAGGAAGTAAATATGCATATTTTTGAAAATGGTAACTATTTCTTTTTCCAATTACTTCCTCCATTGCTCCATCGTTCCTGTATTCCACATCACTGAGACCGGCAGCGATAACTCTACTATGCCACATATTTTGCATTTTGTAATTATTCTTCATCGGTTTTTCAGATCAGAAAACACATGGGAGGTTTGATTGAACTGATAGGTTTTCGACCACTGACATGCTACAGCAGATGGTACAACAGTTTGTACAGCATGAAATAACAAACCATTGGAACCAACTATTGAAGTTTGTCGGTGTCTGAAATGGAAATGTTTTTCACTACCTGAAGTTTCTGCTGCTGATGTAAGAGGATGAGAGGCAATGGAGATCTCGTCACAGTAAGCTTGCCCTGATGGGAAAAACAACAGTCATCAATCTGCACGGAACAGATGACAATGATGACATTAAAAAACCGTACTGGATGGTACTGGTTTTTTTCCCAAATGCACATTTGCATTTCTAAATCGTGTGCATCAATCCCACATATGACATTTTAAAGACTGATACTCTACATTGTTGCTTAAAATTCATTTAGAGCAAGTAAATAAACAAAGAAAACAAAGACATAGATATTTTTTTTCCTCTTTCACCTTTTCCCCATTTGGGGCCGCCTGAGAAAGTCAGCTCTGTGACTTGTATCATTGGTTTTAGCCACAGTTTTTACAGCGAATGCCCTTCCGGCGTGTGACCGGCGCAAGCCCACCACTGGTGTGTCTTGTGGCTGGGGTTCGATCCCGGGGTCTCTGAATGCTTTGCATGCAGCCCTACCACTAGCTACGTCCCCAGGCAAAACAGAGACATATAAAATGAATAAATAATCCAAAAGTATGGGATCGTTTCTATTTGGATGTCCCATGTTGGTGAGCAAACAATTCGACTTTTGACATTTTTCCCTGAAGAGTCAGAAACACAGGCATATGTGACAGTCATTGAATTACACTTTAATTCTCTTAGTTTGTTCCTGCTCATCATAATTTCCACCTTGTCCAAGACAGACACTGCAGCATTTTATGACATGCTATGCCGTCAGGAAACAAACAGGAATATCCGGTTCTGGTATAAATTGGAAAGGAATTAAGGATGTGTGTGTGTGTGCTTGGGTTACTTGTCTAAATGAGTGTTAACATGCCAGACACGCTATGAAAAAAAACAGAGGGCTGGATATTTAGGTTGAGATAAGGTCATCAGCTGACAGACACCTCTGCTCCTTTTATATTTTAAAAAATGTTTTGTTTTTAAAGCAGATGCGAGACTTTACCTGCCAGTAGACCGACCAATAACATCTGCAACCAATAAAGATGTCTCCCATTGGAGCAGGGCTTCTTCATTCTGTAAGGTAACAAATGAAAACTTTTTAAAGCCTTTTTGTATTATCATATTTACTAATTACTCACTGGGCTTCATTGATGTGGCCCAGTGAGTAATTATTCTTGCACCTATTGTTGTAGAAGAAAAGACTCAGAATGAGTCATGAGAAAAACTTGAGGAACAGCTCTACCCATGGTGCCCTTACTAATGATTGCTGACGTTCTTTCTGTGTTAATAGCTGCTGAAATGTCTGTTTTCTGTCAAGTCACCGTAGCGTGCGCTATCCTGCAGAATGAATCACACTTAATCAAACACTTGAATGCGTTCCTGCTAAAAGTAAAATCGGAGTTCAAAACAACAGAACAAACACATTTATTTTATCACAGACTTTGGGAACTGCAAATACTAACATATAGACAAACATATGGGGTTCTATGAACAAATATTCCAGAGGTGATATGAACCTCTGCTGCCAATATGCAATAAATGAAGTACTGTGCTGGCACATTTCATGTATTTATTTTAAAATCTACTTATTATTTACACTGAACAAAAGCCAATATATGCACTTATGAAGATTTGGTGGCACAAAAGTGCAGTATAAACAGGGTACACACATTTGTGGTCTTTCTAGGTGACTTTGTTGTGAGAGAGAAAGCAGAAGTTAATAAGAATTAGAGGCATAAGTCAGGCGGGGTTAAATCTTTGGAGACAGCAAATTAAACAACAGCTGAAGTCAACCCCTGACAAGTTAGTTTGAGCGGAGGAACCGTATTGTCTTTCCTAACAAATTCATCTTTCATTTATTCAGAGATTAGTTCAGGTCATCAGGTCATGAATCAGGTCATCAGGCGCACCCTCTTTCATGTTCTCTGATATTATCAGAAACCCATGATAACGCTTGACATATCAAATCAGACATCATCAAACACAGCAAAATAATCCAAGTCATCATCAACATCACCACCTTAACCCGAGAGAAGGGAAAAGTGTTTGCTGGTGTGAGGATCTTTCATGACTTTACCTTTCACATTGTTTAACTTCCCATTGATAAAATCCATTCAACATAAAAAAAACAAAAAAACAAAAAAGAAAGCACAAGCAGTAAATCAGCAGTAGACACATACCTGGTTATTGTTGGTGGCAGGTTGCAGTGTAGCTCCACTGGTACTTTCTCATGCAGGATCATTAGCTGCCTCATGTATCACATCCCTGAAATGTCGGTGTTATCAGGTGGAATTCACATACCTCCACTTCACCCAGAGCACAGTTCCCCTCCTGAACTAAAAACGACTATATTTCACAGCAGATCAGAAAAGACCTGACACTCCGTCATCATCAAAAATGATTATCCACTAATTTCCCTGTGAGGGAGGTTTTTGGAGGTGAGAGATTCATGTGTTTCTATTTTAGTCTGACGGTAAAGTTACGCCCCAAGGTGTGTCCTCACGCTGTGAGCGTTCCCTCTGATTGAAATGACGGTAAACAAGAGTTTCCAGATTCGCATGACGGGCAAAACAAGAGTCCTGGCATTGTGATATATACTATTACGTCAGAAGGAGTCATGCACCAGCAGAATTAAATGGTACCTGCTTTTGATAATTGTGAATGCACACACACTTGGGGAGAATGTGTTGAAGTCTGAAGAGCTTTAAATGGACACATCTGCCATCCGGCCTGTTTTAGGATTCACAACAGATTTGAATTTGATAAGTGTTTTTATGCTGGGTAGCAGCTGGTCTGTAGCATTTTTAAACATGATATATTAACATTTAAAGTACAACTTCAGACACTATAAACCTGTGAAATATAATTAATTGTATAAAAGTATTAAATATATTTTTGAGTTTCCTTTAAATGAGATCTGAAAAAAATCTGAAAGTTGTAGTTCTGTATTTGATTGCCAGAGGGAGTCCCGAGGATAAACGCCTCCGGACTCATGTGGAATTTTATCTCTGGCAGAGGGCCGGGACACAAAACTGATGGCAAAGCTCGATAGAAAAGACTGTGACGTGACTTTATAACAGTGAAGCTGAGTCTTTACCTGCATTAGACCTATCTCTCCAAAATGATGTAACTACTCCTTCAAAGTACAACTTGAACTTTTTGTAGAAGTAATGACTCCCCCCCGAGCCGTAAGAACAGGGCTGTAGTCATGTGTGTTTCATTCATCACATTATTGATCAGTCACTCCTGATGAATCTGACAGCCAGCAGGGTGACCACAGCTGAATATAACCGACTTCATGTCAAATGTTGTCATATGTCATCATGTCGCCTACTTTTAAATCTTCATCCACTAATGATGGATAATTTACCTGCCATAGTAAAATGTGTTTTTTTTTCTTTTAATATTACATATATATATATATATATATATACATATATATATATATATATACATATATATATATATATATATATATATATATATATATATATATATATATATATATATATATATATATATATATATATATATATATATATATATATATACCAGTTTATGGTTAATTAAAAAAGTCCCAAGCTTATTGTCTGAGCTATTATGTAAATCTTCATTTCTATGCAAGAAAATTATAGTGGATATTGGAGTACAGTAACTGCTGCCCTGCTGCCCACCTGACACCTTTAAAGTAAGCATCAACTAATCAAAATATTACAGTCACACATATGTGATGTATAGATAATCAATGACTCTCCTGAATCTTGATGATGTGTGAACTAATTTCTCAACTTTTAGACATGTAATGAATTCAATCTGGCACATCTACGCTGCACTGATGGTGATAAACCTGCTGTCCGCGATTGGGAAGTTGCCAGGAAATGTTACCCTTTACATGCATCTTTTAGTGCAGACCTTTATTTTTCGTTGTACATATACATTTTTACAATGACATCTTATGTGTTTAATCACACAGTAGTGTGGAAATATATTTGTTTAAATAAAACAGTTCTCTTATAAAACAGGCATGCCAAAAAAAAAAAAAAAAATCAATCTAAATACTTGCAAAAATAGCAATCCTGTATAAGTGCCACAGTAGTGTATATTACAACAGAACATTCTTTAGTAAACAACACCGTGCAACATGCAAGATATTTATACTCAACAGCAGATATGGAGAGAACTGAAGGTTGCATCCCACTGCAGTACTTTTCTGTGTTGAATGTGTTGTAAGAACAGTAATTTAGTTGAATGTGTGTCACACTGTTTATATGTGGAAATAGAAAGAAAAGCATTGTGTGTATTTGTGTCCTATGCGTACAAACTCCAGTAAATGATGTTGAAGAGCAGGTAAGCCAGGGGAAATATGACTCTGGAGTATGAATCGATCATGTAACTGTTGCTCATTATGAAGCTGAGGTTTTGTTTCAGAGGATGCTTGCGACGAAGCCTGGTGCCCTCTGTGGGTGCAGAGATTGTCGAGTTTCGCGACTGGGTGTTCCTATCTGTATTTAGGGTGCTGGAGACCTCTGGGAAAGATGTCAGATCAATTTCGTTGTCATGGAAACAGCCATCAAAGGCCATAGCCTGGGTGGCGTTGTAGGAGGTGGGCATCTGCAGTGACATAGGGTGAAGAGGAGAGAGACACTTTGAGCTCCAAATATTCAAACATTATGGACTCATAATGTCAATGAAGTCGTGAAATTTGAGAAGTCTCAAAGAATGACCTTTGCCCCTTTAACCTTCTTCATCTCCTCCACTGTGGTGAAATAGTTGACAGCAGCATACTCGATAACAGACAGGAAGACAAACAGGAAGCTAGCCCACAAATAGATGTCTACAGCTTTGACATAAGACACCTGTGGCATAGAGGCTGACACACCAGTGATGATGGTGGACATTGTCAGAACAGTGGTGATGCCTGAAAGCAAAACATCAGGATTATTAACTGCTTTACATCACAGACAGAATCCTTTGTTTGGATGGATTATTTTAACTCGACTCAGACTCTATAGTTTACAGTAAACAATAGATCCAATCAATCGATTAACGGAAATATCCATGTTCCATTAAAAATGTTTCAAGTAGATATAAAAAATCGTGTATATGGTTTCTAGATAAGTCTTATTTAGTTCAACCCAAAGTCTTTGGAGATGACACGGTATTGTTGTAATTAAAATGTAACTGGAGATAGTGCTCGTGTTTGTTTGCTGAAGGCCTTGCTGAGGGACAAAGTCCAAGAAGCTTTAGCTACAAAACCCCAGAAGGTTATTGCACGTAGTTAAGAAAAGCAGCTGATGCAGCGTCTTCACATTTAGCATACAGACACAACAGTAACAGACTGTCAGCAGGAAAGAAGTTCTCAAAATGTAAACAATTCTTATTGGAGGCTGTATGCTCAAAATATTAATGGCCAAGAGGACACATATAGTGTCAGTACCCAGAGAGACACGGGCAGGTACAGCCCTCCTGTCTATCCAGAAAGACACCCAGGACAGCATCACCATCAGCATGGTGGGAAAATACGTCTGAAGCATGAAGAAGAAGATATGCCTCCTGAGAATGAAGTTTATGTAGAGCCGATTGTACCAACCTGAGAAAGAGACAAATAGACAGAGCATAGACAAAGGAAAACTGCACAACAGAGATACAAAACACCTATGCAAGACTGTGGAAGATATGGATCTATGCACGGCTAAATGGACCTACAGGAACTAGAACCTCCAACACATGAAAGTAATTATTTTCTGTGTAGAGCTGAAGTTATGTAACAGCTTCTTCTTGGTCCCCAGATTACTTCCCACTGAGAAGCAGAAAATCTCCCTGGCCCCTCTCTGTCTGTCTTATGCTGATATTATGTACTGTAAGCAGACGGGCTTTTGAAAAGGTCGGCTTATCAGGAAATACCTCAATCAGAAGCAATGTTACATTATATACCTGTCACGTATAGATTTTTCTCATTCATAATTTCTAGTTAACCTCAGGAGATTTAAAACAGCTCGAAAAGCTCTTTCTCTCGCTCTCTCACACACACACTTCCCTTTCCTCACCATCTTCTTCCCTCACCTTCATAAATCAAAGTTTTAGTCTTTCCCAGTGTATTTAATAGCATAATTCATCAATTTGGA
Organism: Echeneis naucrates; assembly: GCF_900963305.1. NCBI lineage: Eukaryota > Metazoa > Chordata > Actinopteri > Carangiformes > Echeneidae > Echeneis > Echeneis naucrates. The sequence continues at coordinate 11,822,237 of NC_042524.1, forward strand.
AGCTTTACAAGTCTTGGGTCAGTTCATATTTTATATGAAGCAAGAGTGCAGCCATTTTTTTTTTCAACCATTTAGCTTAGTATGAAAGCTGAAAAGAGCTAACCTGGCTCTGTCAGAGGGCAACAAAATGGAAATGGTGCCAATTGTTCCCAATTTAAACACAATGCTGAGGTGAATTTTCTCCCTTGTCCTGCTCGAACATCTTTCAGAGCACAGGCGGGATGTAGGCAAGCCTGTCACCTGTTCAGCGCATTGTTGTAAATCCAGAAATACTGCGGCTCCACTCAGGGAAGGCAGAATGAGCTGGAACAAACTTGTCTGGCAGTGGAAATGGGTCACACAGCTTTTACCCATGTTGAAAAACTCGGCCTCTACCTATTCATTTGATATGCAGGGTTTTGGGTTTTTTATTTTTTGGGGAAAAAATTATGTTTCCCTCATCGTTTGTTTAATCCTTCTTAAAACCTCGAAGAGTGCAAAATGAAAAATGTAAATAGAAAAATGTTTTTTTCTAAATGGGGTTTGTGTGTATTTTCTTGGCTGGCTACAGTCTTTTAACCCCTGAAAACCAAACATAGCACCAATGCCATACACAATTGGTAAGCCTGTTTCTGTCCAAAGGTAACAAAATAATGCATTTATTCAGTGTTTTTTGTTACTTTGAACAGACCTAGGACATTTTGTCTTATGCTAAGCTAATTGGCTGCAGGTTTTTGCCTACTATCAAACAGAAAGTCTATTATTCTTCTCATTTAACTCTCAGTTTAAAAATATATATATATTTACATGTGTTTAAAATGAAAGTTCAGGATGTTTAGACCAGCAATAAATCTTTTTGATACTGAGTATCAGTCAGATTTGAGGAGCACCAGTCAAGAAGACACAGGATAATAAATTAATCACATTATTCAATCTGTTTGCTTTAGATATTTACAGATGTGGAGGTGAAAAAAATGTTAATGTGTAGAAATGCAAACATCGTTAAGTTTTAAGAAAAGCTAATGCATTTAACTGAGGCATGACTGTTAAAAACTGGAGCCCTCTGGTTGTTCCCAATACGGACACAGCTCAGAGGGCTCCAGAGCCTGACATACCAGTACTGCTGTAGAAGGCAAGCCCAAAGGAAGGCTGGAAGTCTTCAATAAAAAACTGAGAGAGCACGATCTCATCAGTCCTTAATGAATCGTTCCCGTTCTTCCAGTAGAGCATGAGGTCGTTCTCATTGTAAGCATCTTCAAGAGAGGAGAGAAGGGGTGAGGTCGGGGGGCGGGGGTTGTAGGAAACCTTCACTTGATGCCTCTCTTAGAAGAATCATGGATATGTTTCTCAGAGGGGAGGAGAGAGTGCATAGAAATGGGACTCCTGACTCTCCTCTGAGATCAGGATCCATGCTTTATCCATTCATTAATGTTAGACAATGACAGACAGTGAGAGAGAAGAAGCCCCAAACTCTACATTGAAAGTGATGCTGACTCTATCATGTTATCAGTTATTACCAACTTTGAGCAGATGAATATAAAACAATAATCCCCAGTAAATCCCACATCAGGAAAACAGACATGTTTAAATGTATAATGTGCAGACATTGACCTGATTGAGGATTATGACTTATTTACGCAATGTAAGAAGAAGATGATGATGACATGGTGTGATTATGAAGCAGGCGCTGATATACAGGGTGTGTTTGTGTGGCGTCAGTGTAATGCTCAGATGTTTTTGACTGGCAACTTGGACGCTGTTCAAATAGTTCATGGGCCAAATGCTATCTTTAGCTAACGCCTTTAAATGAAGAATCAGTGAAACATATCGAGCAAGCAAATGATTCAAAATAGATTTTTTTCAATTTTAGATTTTTCTACACATTTAATCCGTCAATCAACATTATTTTTCTGCAGTCGTCATTTTATATCCTATGTGGCATTTCAGCAATATCCCATCTGCAGTTTGATACTCACAGCTCTCCAGCTCCAGAGAGCAATTCTGCGTGTCCAGAGGGAAACTGCTGAAGTCCATTGAGCAAAGTGCAGTCACAGTGATCCTAAAACAACCCACAGTGAAAGAAATACCCACATCAGTCATGCATCTGCATCTGTGTGTGGTTCTTGTTTCATAACTGCCTAAATTTACTCCAGCCAAGTCAAATAATGCGATGGTATACAACAACGATAGGAAAAAAAAAATTTACTGGTTTTTAAAATGATGCAGCTGAGTTGATTGAATCATTCAGTAAATGCTCTTGTACCTCTTACTGTCTGCGGCTACAGCAAGCTGTCAGGAACGAGGTCATAATGTGGCTGAAAGGATGGGATGGATTCCTTTCAAGCTCTGCTGATTAAACCCTACTCTGAGGGTCCGCTGGGCTATTTTCTATCATGACTTTTCATAGGGTTTTAATTTTTAATCATATTTAAATTATGACTCATCGGATTACAGAAGACTAGAAGACAATGCGGCCTATGAAATTAGGGACAAACAAAGCTGCACTCGTATGCATTAAAACCCACCCTGGCTCATTACAATACACAGCGGTGTCGTTGCTTCAGAGGGACCTGGCCTGGAATGAGCAGTAGGTGGAGATGGCCAGTGAATGGGTGAAATCACTCCATAATTGTGTAAAAACAGGATTCTATTCATCCAAAGCCACCATGGTCTCACTTCTATCATTCCTTCTTTGGTCGTATGTCATTTACCTGACGCTGTAGAGGATGTTGCCGTCTGGATAAACCCTCAGCATGATGTTCTCCATGGTTGTATCGTGGATAAAAGAGCGCTTGGAGTGGACAAAGAACACATCAGGAACCCATATTTTCTTTACAAGACGTGAATCGAAGGTGCGACTCTTGTTGTTGCTGGAGGGAAAGGCCAGCCGGTCATCCTGCCAGTAGTGCCTCAGATACAAAGTCATGGTGAAGTCCTGGAAGAAACGACTCAACTGCTCAGACCCAACAGCCAAAAGGCCATCGCTGTATACTTTTATTTGCAATACCTGCAGCAATATCAGAGAAGCATACCATGTTTACTTCGGAGATGCTGTCAATGCTCTCCACCTGGACGTCGATGCCGACTGGAATAGCGGAACCTGGAAAAAGTCCAGCGTTGAGGTGGATCAGCTTTAAGCAACAGTTGGGTGACTTTCTTTATACGACGGCTGTCTGTACATCTGCCGGAGATTATGTTTGAGCAAATCCCACCGCGCAGCTATAAGGGGTAAGCCCTGTATTACATACGACAGACACAAAAGGTTGAAAGCGAGTGGTGACCCTGACTCATGGAGGTTCATGAATGGCATTTCTACATCAGTAAATGCAGTACAGCTACAGCGTCACTTCAAGTGAGCGACACACCACTGGTAAAAAAAGCTAGAACAACAAAGCAGAAATCTTCAAGTCCATTTCTTTGATGCTGATGATCACGTGGGGAGCATACAATACATAAGATGCTAAAAATTCTATTCAGCTTATGGAAACATTTGCCATCTAACCTGTTAACGGGCCAATTTCTGGGTGCAGTGCAACCATTCCAAAGATATTATGAAACATTTGGCTCTGAACTATTTCTGAGAAATGATGTAAACTTAGTGTTAATAAATTAACAAACTGCACTGATGCTAAAATCTGAATCATCAGACAGCTAAAAACCCCTGTGAGTGCATATACATTTTGTTTACGTAATTTTACCAATGTGTGTTATCAAACATCAGAGGACAGCTTTGGCAAAATACAGATAAATCCGTTCAAAATAAGACTTTTGCAGACAGGCAATAGAGCCAAAGCTGGATTTATCGTATTTGTGAAATCTGGTCTATGGGAATAACTGGCTCACTACAGCAACTTGCAGGAATATATTATATCCTGTGTGTTACATCGTTGACATCGTTGTTTTAGAATCTGACGCACCAGGACAATCATTCAGTTTCTCAGCCAACTAAGCAGTCAGTGGGCATATAAAGTCACACTCCCTTTTATTAAACGGACACAAATACTGGAAGAAAATACAAAAGGGTTTTTGCTGGACGTGGCTTTGCTGCTAGTTTCAGATATGACTAAGAGGCTGAAGAGTCAGCAGTTCACATCTATGTATCCACATTAGGCAGTGCGTTTGCATGGTGCTTAGCGCTGCTGCCTCAAAACAAGAAGGTTGTGGGTTTGGTTCCCACTCTGGGGCCTTTCTGTGTGCAGTTTGCATGTTCTCCTCGTGCCTGTGTGGGTTTCCTCCCACCGTCCAAAGACACCATGTTTGGGTTAATTGGTGACTCTAAATCATCTGTAGGTTTGAGTGTGAGTGTGAGTGGTTGTCGGTCTCTGTCTGTCTCTGGTTGTTGGTTGTTGGCCCTGTGATGGACTGGACTGACCCCGCCCTCACCCAGTGTGAGCTGGGATTGGCTCCAGCACCCCCCACGATCAGAAACTGATAAGCGGTGGAAGATGAATGAATGAACGAACACCCACATTAGCTCAAGGAACGAAAGTATCACAGGTAGAGTAAATTAAATAATCCCACATTGTACTAATATGTGAATATCCAGGTCCATTTCCATCAAAAGGTCTGATGTCTGTAAACGTATGATGTGCACTATAAACACGCTTTCCCTCAGCGCCATTATCTAATGAAGGTATCCACTCGAACCATCAGACTACAGTAACAATAGAGTGGTGAGGTGGGCCACCAAAGTCCTGTTCATTTGTTTCCCAGTGCTGTTACTGAATCTCTTTCAGCTCCATGATGGACATGAAACTCACTAAAGCAACAAAGATCAAGTACAATGAAAAATAATCCGACACCAAAACTTTGGCCCAAACAATAAAGGCATAATATTGAGGGAACAAATGGACCGCACTGAGCAGAGAATTGCAATCCAATCCAATCCTGTTCTATTTGTCATCCAAAGATAAATAGAACAGGGTCAGGTCACTGAATTTTCAGCTCCTCTAGTGTCTCTCTATAAGTCTCTGGTATTTTAAGTAAAATCTGAAATTTGACACTTTTTTTTTTTTTTTTTGAGAATGAGAATTGCTGATGAAGTCACAAGAAAGGTAGGATCTTTACAAAGAGTTTATGGGAAAGTGGACACACGTTCTACTTTAATTTGAATTAAATATTATACAGTGTCAGGTAAAGGAATTCAAATAAAAAAAGTGGAACTAAACACGAATGTGTAGATTATTAGAAAAAGAAGAAGAAGGTCAGTTGAAGATTTTGTTGAATATCCTGTAACACTGCAGGATATTCAGCAAACACTGCACCCCCCCCCAACCCCCGACAGATTTAGATACACAGTTCAGATTATTTTATCTGTACTACTGTCTGCATTGTCTCCCACTGCAGACAATTTAGGTCACTAAGGGTTTTTTTGGGAGGCGTAATTCCAAAGACAGCACAGTAACCTACATTATCATTACTGTGCCACACTGTCATAAAATGAAAATGTCATAAAATGACAAGTAAAATTACAAATACAGAAAACAATGAAGAAGCAAAACGAAATTTCTTTTTAGGATTGATGAGGTGTGTGTTTTACCTCCAAAGCCTGGCCGCATTGCAAAGTCATGTTCTTCGATCCGAAGCAGCTGCTCAGATTTAATTAGCAGAGACTTGGTGCTGTCCATCTTTTTCATCTTAAGATCCACCCGTCTGACAACCAGAGAGAACACATGACAGCTGGCACCAGAACTCTCTTTCTAACTGTCTTTCTAACACACACAAACTAGAAAAAGAACTGACATCTGGTCGAGGAGTTAGTGATGTTAATTGGACTTTTGCTCTGATTAAATCTAAATCACAGTCTGATGAGACTTCTGTTCCTTGCACTGTGTTGACGCTGATCCAACACAACTGCAGTAGTTTGCTACTTTCACCTGATTTGTTTCTTTTTTCGCTCCATTTGGTCCATCTGTCTTTAATGTCCATCTGTCTTAATGTCTTCCTAGAAATCTGATGTGATCCAAAATTGACTTTTTTTTGGATGTTGTAAATAACCTTTGTTTTTCTCATTCAGCACCAGTTCACTAAATCCCTGAGTAATATTTCAATTCCGTCTCACCTCACAGGATCCTGTGAACTGCTCTCACCTTGATCCACTGACATTCATGGAAAACATCATGATTAATTATGCAACCATATTCGTAATGACATTGTCAAGCAGCAAAGGCTTCAAAATCCTCCCACAAAGCCACAAAACACAGATGCCAGGTATGAAAATGTCAGTTTTGTCAACAGAAGCAGCTCCACAAGTGCAAGAAAAGCAACAGGTTATATAAGAGATCCCGCTTTGGCTCACCCTCCTTGCTTTTGTTTGGTGTTCTCTCCGACATACATATCCTTGTATCTCCTCTTGCTTGGAAAGTGGCTACTGTTGAGCTGGGTGAGAGGCCACAACCAGGCCAAGCATATCAGCCTGAGGGCCAGGGGGGCCACTCTCATGGTTAGGCTGGGGCTGGAAAGACCAGAGGAACCCAAACGTTCCTCCCACTGCGTCAGTGTCTTACCCAGCTGTCCCTGTCCTCTACTGGTATGTCCATGTCCCCGCAGCACTCATTCTGCTCCGTCACGGACACACCCAGCCACTTGTACGTGATCTTGCTCTCTGATCTCCTGTGACATGATGAACATCAGCTGAAATATCCAGTGCTTAGCGCCAGTGTACAGGCATCCCCCCTGGATGAGTTTGCTTGTCACTGTGCCATCCCTCTGCTTACATATTCTGACACAACATGTTCTTCTGACTCCCCACTGTCTCCTCCCTCTGATTTAAAGCCAAATATCAATTTATTCCTATAATGACAAAGGAATACCATTAATTCCTCGCTAATCTTCTTATCTGTGGTTGGTGAAATCTTTCAGTAACCTACAAACTGTAGGCAGGAGCAGGCAGGCACGGGGGAGAGCAGAGCAGAGCGGGGCGGGAGGGTAATTCAACCAGCAACAGTTTCATCATCGTTCTGACCGGATAAAAATAAAAAGCCTGTAGCCTACTTTTACACATTGCAGGATTTTCCCTGGAGCTGCACACTATGGTGGTAGGAGGATACAAATGATCCTATTGACAGGAAACAATTACAAGCATATGTCTTAGCCATATATGCAAACAGTGTGCTTATATTCCTAAACAGATGTAAGAGGACATGAGTCCGAAACTGCTGCTTTGATCTTTCACCCTCAACAAAAAATTTTAATTGCAGTACGAATAAGGCCATTGTTGCTGTTTGCCCTCATTTAGAGATAACAGGGAAATAGAAGTGATGCTTTGCAATAAAATGCAGCCAAGTTCAACTGCAAAGTGCGTTATGATCTCAATAAATGCACTAAATCAATTCTAAAACATCAGAACAACTCAAGAGTAGCTTGAGGAGTTTCTATATGTGTTGTAATGTCTACTGCTTCCCAAAGGACGCGCAACACTCTTCCATCTGAAGCTACTCTGCTTCACAAAAGTTGGATGATTTAACAAAATTTTTTATGTAACACTGGACAGAACTAAGGAGACAAAGAGAAACTTCAAGATCTTTGCAATTTAGAATGAAGAAGTAATGTGTAGATGCAGTAGGATTTTAGAAACATGCATATTTAATGATTCTGCATTTGATCAATAAAATAAGAAAACCCTGTAACACAGATGGAAACTTGTAAATATGTAGAGAATCAATAATCAAATCAAAACATGGACAGCATGACTCCAGTCTAGTCGTGCGGCTCCTTTAATTTAGGATTAAATTTGATTGAGGGCAGACATGAGCAATACCATCTTAAAGAGTTGTGCACGTGGACCTTGGTTCACTTGTACATGTGACCTCACAGCTGCCGGACAGCGGGCAGGCATTCACATGTGGGAATGGCATGTCATCTGTGCCCCCTAGAGGCGAGCTCCTTTCCAGCTGTGCTAAACATTTAACAAAGTATTTTCACTCACAATGTGTTTATGCCACAATATCACAATAGCCACATTAAAAAAAATTTGCTCCGGTCATAAACTGAAAACTGAAATTTGTTGGTCTCAGAGGATCTAGTGAAAGTGCTGTAACTTTTTAAATTGGAATTACTTCTACTAATCAATTTTAATGAAAGCCCAAGTTCACTGTGAGAGACAGACTGTTCTGATAAACATGTCGAGTGCTTTGTTTAACATACAGGCTGTTACAGGTTTTCCTCTGCTTTTCCCCCAGCAGAGCAGATGAGCTCCACTTTTTACAGATGCATTCATTTCGTGCCTAGAAATTGAGTGTTACTGATGCTGTGGTTTAGTGAACCTTGCAGTGCAAGTTTTCTTTTGGTGGAGAATTTGGAGGGATCGTGGTTAAACTTCTACTTGCCTAGTTAATTAGTGTTTCATTAGTGTTAGGAAGGATGTAAAGTGGAGTCGCACATTCACACATCACTGCACACAACTGTGTTTTCACTCATACATATGCAAAATAGTGTTACTGGTGCAGCAGCTTAGTGCAGGCCACTTGACATGGCAGACACACATGGAATCATGATCGTGCTTCTAATCTTCTGGGATAGATTGCTATTGACGGACTCAAAAGGTATTGTCATGTCCAACCTCTAACATTTACAGAGGAGCAGTTTGTCTTTGCTGAGCTGATTATAACTTTGCAATATTCAGAAGATATTGAGGGAAAAAGCTGTAGGCCAGTCATACGAGTAACACTTCAGACAACAGCTGAGTACTGATGTGATTTTATTTTATTCGGATTTAGATGTGAGAGATAAAGTAGTTTAAGAGTAAGTTAGCGGACAGGTCACTGTAGAAAACAGAATTGAATGTTAAAGATACTAATGATAATGCTTGGTACATGATCATACATGACTGACATGATGCCTTTGTGTTTGAGTCATGGTGTGAGCTGATGAATGACACTTTTTCAAAGCTGTCTCAAACAACTTAAGTTTGCCTTTATATTTCCACACCAGGAGAAAACATAGCTGCACTGTCCAAGTGTTACCCAGCAGTGACAGCTGCACACATCTGTGTGAACAGTACAACACACATTAAGGGTGAAGTGTGAAAACAAAACCGATTCTGGTGACTCAGCTCTTAAGTAGACAATGAAATCTATTCTTTTGTCAGTATATCAAATTTCAGTTCAGCAGTTTCATGTGTGCATTGGCAACAATATGTCTTACTCTGTTATTACCTCCTACTTTTCTGACCCTGTTAATCCTGGCACTGCTGCTCTGGTTTAATGTTATTTCATGTTAAAAACTACAAAAACTGTGCAGTCATCCTGGCAATATTTTAACTATGTCAGTCGTATTACCAGACACCAACGTGACCTGCATCATCCACGACGACTGCATCCTGCCCTGCAGCTTCGGACCCACCGGCTCTGTGGTGATCCACTGGTACAAGCAACAAATCCCTGTTCACAGCTACTACTACAACAAGGATCAGTTTGGACTCCAGAACAAACATTTCAGCGGAAGGACATGCTTATTCAACTCACAAATCCCTCAAGGCAATGCCTCCCTCCTCCTCAGGAGGGTCAAAGTTCAAGACAAGGGCAGATACAAATGCTACACAAGCACACGGAAGGGCAACCAGGAGATCTTTATAAACCTGGAGGTAAAAGGTGAGTACAACTTTACACCATTACAGTCAATGTGCAGTTAATGTTTGAAATGTTTCTCTATAGTCTAAACTTGATTGATTCAGCCCTGATGAAGTGTGTCTGCACTCATAAATTACCTTCAAGGTCGTGACAAGAAGGTGGAACATTTGGTACTTTAACCGCTCCTGCCCTGCAAACAGGTCTTTTGATTGTGTCTTAATGGCAAAGCATTAGGAAAGCAAACACCGCCTGAACTATTAATGGTTAATTGTGCTATATAAATATTTGCTATGCATATCTGGATATCTGGTTTATTAGCTGCTCCCAGATTTCAGTAAAATTACATTAGAGTAAAATATAACAGAAGTTCAAATTGTATACTTTTTAGAGCCATTGATTCAACCTTCTGGTCATGTTGGAGTTTGTGGTTGTAGTTATTGAACAGCACTATGCATTTCAATTTTATTAAAATTTTCTGGCACAAGGAAGGGAGCTGGAATCTCTACCAAAAGACAGTTGATGCGTTAAAAGATTTGTTGGATTGTTGCATTTTGGCAGATTTTCAAACAAATCGTTACAAAAGACAGATCCCAGAACATCCACGTACAAAAGGACAGTGTGAGGGCTGTGTGCAGGAATGACTGGATAAAGTCTTAACGGTCCAGCTTTTAAAAGAAAAGTTTATTTCCTTGACTGTGAGAAAACAGCGAGTCTCATAGCTCGGATCTGTCTGCCCCACTAACCTACAGCATCACCAGTCAACCAGGGTATTAAAATCTGCAGGAGATTTGTTTGGATGAGGCGTTGTGGGAAACGCATTGTGACGGGGTACAAATTCTGTCACTGTGTGGTAGAGAGAGAACCAGTCCAAATCTTACATCGCCTGATTTTTTTTTTTTTGAGAATACAAATGTCAAACAAGTAAACTTGTGGCAGTGTCACAAATTCAGTCATATGCTCAATAAACGCCCACCATGCACACTGTTGTCTTTTCTTCTAGCTCTAATCCAGACTGTAACCATGGAGATGACCAATGACACAGTCACCTGCTCTTCTCACAGCATCTACCCCATCCCTCAGGTAACATGGGCCACAGATCCCATCTCTGTCCAGGGAAGTCTGCAAAACTCAACCATTAAAACCACAGACCACAAGGGTCTTTTCACAGTGGAGAGCACGCTGAGGATTCTGGGTAATCTTTCCAATCGGACTTACTTCTGCTCTTTCAAATCAGCAGACAAGACCCAGGTGTGGACGGCATCTTGGAAAAATCAAGGTGCATTTTGGTTTTATGATGACATAGTTTTTGTATCTTTTCTCACATCTGAAAAGCAACATAATAATGTGCGAACTTTCCTCCAGAGGATATAACACAGGAGGAGGGCCAGGCTCTCTCCATCCCTTGCATTGTGCCAAACACTCTCCAGAATTTCTCCCTCACTTGGACCTTCAGCTTGTCCAATGAGGCCACAGTTATCCTGAGATACGACAGCAGAAGCAAACAAACCTTTAACGTGTGGGAGGGCAATGCTGAACTGGACCAGGACCTGCTTCTGCTGGGAGACGGCTCTCTTCTGCTGCACAGACCAGAACAGGAGGAGCACTCTGGGACATACACTTGCACCCTCTCAGGCCTGCAGAGCAGACACATTGTTCGAACGAAGGTTAACATCACTGTTGCATCAATAAGTAAGTATTAGAGTGTTCTGTTTAACTAATTTCTATGGATGAACGCAGGAGGGAGAGCAGAGAGGTTCACTGTGTTTGCTCTGCAGGTGAGGACCAGGAGAGCCTGCACAGGTCATGGTGGAGCACTGCGGCTTCTGCAACCTTTGTTTTGTTCACCTTGTTCACCATCATCATAGCTCTGCCGCACTGCGTGACGCAAAGTGGTATGTGAGACATTTACTCTGTAAGGTGAAGGGAAGTGTCCATGTTTCTTGGCTATTGAATGGTTTCAGATAATTCTTTTCCTTTTTTTGCAGCAAAGGAGCGCAGGACGGCCTCACAAAGGCTGAATGGAGCAGAGGGGGGACTCAACAAAGCTGTAGACACTCACGCTTCGTACATAATCGTCCACAGTGGAGCTGAACGCAACAGACTGCAATTACACTTTGAAAGACAGGATGAAGTAGCAGGCAGTTCAGCAGAAAGAGCTGAAAGCTGCACTGTGACTTTGCAACCAGACATTAGACCACAGGAGGAGGGAAGACTAGAGGAAAATGATGGGCTGCAATCCAGTAGTTTGGAGAAGGATGGCCTTCATATAACAGGAACTTATGCACAAACTAATTGAATCGCACAACAAGAGCAAATAGATTTCACTTTTATTCAGTTCTGATTAAGGACACATCTCATGGGGAATCCACATCACAGGGATTTATAGAGATGTATCCGTCCATGTGTTTGACGGCCATAATGATGACTGAGTAACACGAGTTGCTTCTGTTTAACACTTCAAGGATGATTGTAGGCTCCCATAATGTATAATAATACTAGTTATTTGTTTAGTTGCTTTTGTTTTGTATGAACTGAGCATAGAATTGGCACCTCAGGATTTAAGTGCATAGATAAGTATAAGACCAGCACCAACCCCGGAGGGTCTTTGGTCATGTATCAGAACAACAGAGGCAGGCCAGGCTCTGGTGCATTTTGGCTTGTTGCTTGTTTACTTGCTAGAGATTAAATAACCCACAAGAAAACCACCAAACATCTGTGTGGACAGTGGTTTCAAGTTTGAATCCTGACGTTGGCCAAAAGTGTCCGAAGAACTGCAGACATCACACCACCGCCATATGCAAATTAAGGAGCAAAACAATGAAGCAATCATCTTGTTTTGTGGTTAAAAACATATTCAAACTAAATTGATCTAGCTTTCAGTTTTTACAATTAGCAGTTACAGGTGCTGCTCTGAGTAAAGAAACATCTAAGTTTAACCAGTTCAGGTATGTGAAGGTTTCACATTAATGCAAAAAAGGGATCACAAATATCTGAGTTCAGAGGCAGGAGAGAAACAATATACAATACCACGGGGATGTATACTCACAAAGTTAAAAGGAAATTAAAATAAAAGAGAATGAAGTAAAACATGAGGTCAAACAGCAGTGGGAAGAAAACTGACATGAATGCTTCACATTTAACTCCAGGAACTTACGATTATCTTCACGCTCTGGTGATTGGAGCAGATTCTTGCGAATTTGCACACAGTGACTCAGACCTCCCAACAATTAGTTGATCACACACCCACTTCCACAATCTGACACCAACACACTCCCCTCCTCACTATTTTTTCCATTGTTCCCACTCAAAATCACTGTACACATGGGTTAAGCCTGCACTTTCAAAGAAATGCACACCAAAGCAACAATTTATAATCTAATGTGGCCATTTTAAGCCTCACCACAATAAAATTAATTAAAGAAAAGGACCGTAATTGGACAGGAAGTGGAGCAACATACCAGCTCTTTTGTTACAATCGAATTTTTTCTTGGCAATCAATTTTATATATCCCACGTTTCAAATGAGTCTCTCCTGGCATTTATAGGTGCCATTTTATTTTCCTACAATTGTGAGGAATGCAAGAAAGAGAGAGGTAGAGAGACTTGGTGTGTGTGTTTTTATGACAAAGACCCCAGGTCTGGAAGTAATCATCCCGTCCACAGCCCCCTCCCTATGATGTAATTGGAGTTTTTTTGCATGATGGTTCAGGATTTTTCTCTGGGAAATCAAGGGGTTTTTCCAAAGTGACTTTTCATTCATTCTGCTGCCTGAGCTGATTGTACTTCTTCAGTTTTTTGCATTTTAAGAGCAACTATGATCTCGCAGTTTTTAGAAAATATACATATGTTGAAAGGGATTAAACACAACGATGAGCTCGACAGATCTGCTCCCTGTTGCCACATGTGGGTCTCTAACTGTGAGGGATTTTTACTCTCTGCGCTCACAGTTATGAGGAGGAGTGTGGTTGGCTCTGTTTCAAACACAGTGTTGGACTGGGCCTCTTCCCGCCTCCACATCGCCGACTGTTACAACAACAATCTAAGAGAAAACATATTCTTTACAACTATGAGCCTGTGCTGACTTTCTCTTCCATAAAATCCACAGACAGATGTTGCAGGAAGGGTCTTCAGTGTGAGAGCAGGGCTAAGTCTGGGTTTTCTGTGATCAGACTGACTGAACACTGCGGATGTAGAGCTGGTTTGATGAAAGAAATGGGGGAAGAGACTCAGTCACATGGCGGGCAATTTACTGAAACCCTCTGCCGGAATATGACATAATTAAAACATGATCCTGTTTATTGATTTCTGCAGGCCAGAGGACTGAGTCACATGAAAGGAGAAAAACAAACGTCTGAAGGCAGGAGGAGTCTAACACACTAATGAATATGAGCTGATAGTGTGATGATGATTTCTTAACTTCCTTCTTCTTGTCATTTTTTAATTGAACTCCTTTACATAACACCAGTTCTCTCCCTAACCAGAGAGGGGCAGCATCTGATACGGATGCTGAAAAGTAAACACTCCCCCCTCTCCCTCTGCTCCAGGGGGAGGAGGACAGTCCGAGCAGGGAGTTGAGGTGGGAAGGGGGAGGGGAGGAGAGGGGGTCTCCTGCTGGATCCTTTGTCATGGGAAGACTACGGTGCAGCTCCATACATAGGAGAACAGGCTCATACCAAAGACCTCCAGCTCAGCTATGTGACTGGGACACAGACCAGAGGCTGGTCCCCCTCAGTGAATTTATCAGTTTCCCAGTCCACACTAACAGGGATGCTCTGGGAGAAATCACTCGGCTGCATTTGGTTTAACTTGCACCACTGTGTGAGAGTTTACAGCTGCACTTCACTTTTGGTAAGTACTGAATTAAAGACACTGATGTATGTAGAAGAACGTAAAGAAATCCATAAAATGTGTTTCAGACTTTTTCTAAGTGTCGATCGGTTGCAGAAAAAATGTGCTGCGATTCAAGAGAATGGCTATCCAGCTGCTATAGTGGTTTGGGAGGAGATGATCCCAATGACTTCACTCTAAACAACCATTTAAAAAGTGGATGACAGCCAGCAGTTGATGGTATCAGCAGGACTTCAAGCTGTTGATTACAACCCCATGTGTGTGTTTGTGTGTGTAAGTTTTAATGTCTGATGTTGAGTTAGAATGTCAGAGGCGGATCAGTGATGTTACAGCTGGAATTATCAGTTCCAAAAGTATTAAACTATCAAGTATTTTTAAGAGCCTCTGTTTGGCTCTGATGCGATTACCTGCTTCAATTGCTATACACTGAAACATAGAAACATTTACATTACATTTGTTTTCTAGCATTTTAGAGACCAAACGATTAAGGGTTGGAAACCAAAAGAGTGAGTGAAAATGAAAATAACATTAAGTTGCAAGTCATTTTCCCTCTGGTTTCCCACCTCACTTTTCTCTTTTCAGGGAAATGATGTGTTTTACTGGACAGCAAGTGAGACTTTGAACAGATTCGGCTGCATGAAGTGTGACATATTCAAGTATTTATTTTCTTGTTTATGCATATTATTTTATTTATCTGAGTTTTTCAAGTCATTAGATGAAATCAAATTTATAAGTGGCTATTAGAGTTCACACCTTGCTGTCTTTTAGTGACGCCGCCGGTCTGTAGTCCTGATCCTGACATGAACCTGGGGTTTTTTCCCCCTTTTCTCAGGAGGTCTGGAGAGTGAACTCATGCTGATTGATTGTGTGACTGTAAAAGGATACCCTACTTCCTGTAGGCCCTCTCTCCAGACAGCAGGACCAGAAAATCTTGGATCAGCCATCTCTGTTTTTCTCTGCGGTCTGTATGTGTGTGTGTGTGCTGTCTGTGGATTCAGGAACTTTAATGTCTGACTTTTAAAATCTCTCCTATAGCTTTTGAGCTTCCTGAGGTTTTTTTTTTTGTTTGTTTGTTTGTTTTGTTTGTGTTTTTAGACATCTATTTCAATCTATTTACTACCTTAGTTTTCATTGTTTGGTCCTCGAAGAGAGACTAAGATGCTTTTTAGGAGTTTATTAATCAATTACTTGATTAATTGTGAATAATATTTTATTTAAAGCCCAAAGTATTCATTTTAAAATGATGTGATACCATGAAAAGAAAGCAACAAATACATTTAATCTGTATTTGGTATTTTATATCTTACTAGTGATGGTTTTGTGCTTTTCCTTGTAATTGTGTTCTCAGAGCGTTCTGAATTTCAGTGTAAGCTGCAGGACGTGTCAGGACCTCAGGGAGTTATCCAGCCCAAAGCTTTAACTTTGGCTGAGCCTCAATGACTTTGGGGCTCTGAGGGAATACTTTTGAGGACTGGTCATGGGGCTACAAGATTGATTATGGCTGCGTTTTCAGACTGGGTTTTTATTGGTGACACAGAGCCAGACATAGAAACTTTCCTCTCGATCTGTTTTCCTACTTAGTCTTTAGGAAAGTTTTTTCCTTTCCTTTTAAAATATGCACATCTGAAATATTTGGTTGAATTCAGGCATTGTTGCTCTGAGCTTTGTAGGATAAGGCAAGGCACCACACGGCCCGGATTCAACTTGATGTATTTCGTGCGTTGCTTTGGTCTTGCTTTGGAAGATGCTGCTCTATGACTTGACTGACACAGGTCATTGTCAGGGAGGCCATCTGAACTTTTATCCAATATATAACTCCGGTTCTTTTTTTCTTGGGGACAGAGTACTCAGGGCCCAGCTGAAATTTCGTCCTCGGACTGAAACAGAGAAGGTCACTGCGATGAACAGCATGCTTCCTCAGAGGAGTGCGGTCACCTCATTGGGCTATGGCTCAGGTAGGACAATGTGATATTAAAACAATATATAGATTCATGTTTGATATTGATGACTTTAATTCGCAGTTCAGATGAGAATCTAACAGAAATCATTCTGGAATATATACTCCTCAACTAATATTGATTAGAAGATCCTTAAATTAAATTTATCCTTAAAAGAGTAAGATCTAATCAACTGAGCTGGCTAATATGTAAACCTGGATTAGTTGAAGTTGGTTTATTGAGTTATCTTGACTACTTTCCTAAAACTGGAAGCCAGAACAGCTTTTTGAGCAAAGATTTTCTGCCAAAGGACAATCTGTGATATCACATGAACTCTGTAATTACATATTTATTCACTGTCCAGTCACCCACGACTCAGGGCACTGTGCTCACAGCGCTCGCCAAGATATTTGGATGTCCTCAGGCTTTCTTTTGCAGTCGAGACTATGATGCATTATGGCTTGTCTTGGTTCAGCAGCATTCTTCCATTTTTAGAAGAAGCCTAACCGCTGATTGAGCCAGTGTTTGTATTGGACTGAGGACTGTATGAGCATACATTCTTCACTGGTTTCCCCCCCTTACTCAGCACGTGTGCGACAGCACTTCTCTTTATTGAGCTGGGGCTTATTAAAGCAGTTACATTAAACCTGAGTGTAATGTGTAGCCCAAAGAGAGACAGGACGTCATGCTCTGACAACTCTTCTCTTTTCGACAGACTGTGTGAAAATTGAGCAGAGCAGCAGTGGCTCAGTTGGTGGGACGTTGCTGAGGGGGTCCCGCTCTAAGGCCGAATTACAGGAACTGATGGAGACGCTGCAACGCAGGAAGAGTGCTCTGGAGGCCAGTCTGAGGGCAGCTGAGTGCAGCCGCAAGTACCTCAGCGTGCCCTCACCTGTTGGATCCCAGTCCACCAGGACGCTATCCATCCTCAGCAATATCGATCGCCCTCCGTCTGGTTCTAGAAACTTCTACATGACCAGCAGCAGTGTGCCTCCATCACCTCGTCAGGGTGAACGCCAGCTGAGCTCAAATAGTTTCCTCCGTCATTCCCACTCTCGCCACCAGTCACAAGACAGTCTGCTCCTCTCTAACACAGCGGATGGAGGCTCTATGCTGTCCTCTTATGGGGAGCCCCTACCTCGTTCTCCCAGGGCTAAAAGTGGAGCAGCCAGCATGCCATCCAGCCCGCGCATGGGCCGCAGGCTCTACTCTCAGGGCAAAGCTGGAGTAGACTCTCGGCAGAGGAAATATTCCACTGGCTCCCTCACCAACCTGGGAATGCACAGCCGTTCTCTCCCACGGCTTCACAACACAGCAGACCCCCCTGCTCTGTCTCTCCCATCACGCCACTCAATGGGTTCACACAGAGGAGTGGGCTCAGCAGGGCCACGACGCAGCCTCTCCTCCCTGGAGCAGCCCCCAGATGTGACAGTACCAGCCAGCATGCCCAGCACTCCCAGGAGGGCCAGTCTGGCCTCTCTAAGCTCTCTGGGTGTAGATCTTGATGGCATAGGATTGGATCTTAGCTTTGGAGAGAGGAGGTTGTCCTTTGGGAAGAGTGGGTTGAGTCCAGGACAGAGGGTGGGCAGCATCAGCTCTTTGAATGGCAAAGAGGAGCTGAGAGACTACCACCAGCACCAGAGAGATGAGCGACTCAGGGAGCAGAAAGTGCAGAGACTGGTGAGTTTGTCTGCTAATTCCACATCTTATTGAGACCTTGTATGTAAAAAAAAACTAATATATGGTCCCTTGTTTGCAGGAATGCCAGCGTTTGGAGACCATCTTGAACCTCTGCACAGAGTTGGGTCAGGTGGAAAAAGAGCCGGCAGCTACGGCTGTTTCTGACCTGCAGAAGATCAATAAGGAGTTGGAGAAGCTGCAGGTGTCAGATGATGAGTCTGTGTTCTCGGACTCTCCCGGCAGCACCGCTCCAGATGGCTGCTTCGGGGCAAAAGCCAGAGATTTCCACCTTTCTGATGAGCAGCAAGTTAGTCAACGTCAGCAGAGTGGATATAGAGAAACCAGGCCGCACTCACCAGATATTAGCCTGAACAGCAGCGCCCCCTCACCTTCCACCCAGCACAGAGTCAAAGTAAGTTTCACCAGAGTCACACAGATCCTCATAAACACTGAGTCAAGGTTGGGAAATTGGATCATTGTAAATACATAATGAACTTACCCAGAAGTAATTCAATTACTGTGAGGATTTCGTAAAAACTTATTTCAAAAACAAGTAGTAGGCTGGGGTTAGGCTGGAAGACCTGGAAGGAACTCACACAGTCACAGGGAGGACGTGCAAAATTTGAGGTGGCAGTTCTAACCACTGCACCACCAGCTCATGCCATAGCAAATAGAAGCTTTCCTTTTAGTCTTTCCTTTAGCCTTTTGATTTAATTTAAATCGGAGAATGAAGCTGTTTGTTTCCCTGCCAACTTTGGACGAACTTATCAGTGTTGAGTAGTTAGCTGTTTTTTAGAGCGCACATGTTTACTGTTCACATTAGGAAAAGCACAGATACTAACATGTTTAAGCTTAATTTTTCTACACATAGTTAAAGCTGTGTAGGGCCACTGTAAAGTCATTTACCACTTGGACTGAGGTGTTTACTCTACCCTTGTCCCTTTTCTTATTTGCTGTGCCTGTCCTCCTTTCTTGGACTCCACAGAGTGAGTATTAAAGTCAGTGACGAGGAGACCCAGCTGTGTTGGAGAGCAGCTGTGTCCCACCCCTGTAGTGGAATGCAGTGTATCTAAGTGCTGATCACTTGTACATCTCAGTTTGTTTACCTGTTGCAATATCATGAGAAATTCTTTCAATTCCCAGTTTCATTTGCGTTTCCCTCTCTAAATTTTGGCCAAACAACATTTTAAATTCTGGTGGAGATTAGAAAATTTTCACAGTATCCAAAATTAGAACTATGTTTGGAAAAAAATACATTTATATCATGTTTAAGGGACGTGAAATGTTTACCACCGGACATTACGGTGCAGACATGTTTCTCTGTATTTGAAGGATCACTGATTGGCCATTTATGGTGCAATAGTGTCTGCCATCTACAGCATTTCAAACACAAACACTTGATGCTCTTCAAAATCATCAGGCCTTTTTTGAAGTACTGTTCAATGTGCATATCTGGCAATTTGTACATTTCCTGTTTGTGTTTGGTACTTCAAGAACCTAAACAGAGAAATAACAGTATCATAAGACCTCCTCCTTGATGTTAATACAGTGTGGCCTGCTTTTGCCAGACACAATGAAAAATAAATAAACATGTTTCATTTACAAAAACAAATATATCAAAAATGTATTAAATACAATGATTCCTCTTCTGTTTTTTCAGTCCTTGTGATGTAGAGTTACTGTCCATAACATCTTTTTTTTCCACTCCAGAGCAGGAACAAGCTAATGGTGTGTCTGGTTTTAATGAAGAAGTCCCAGATTTCTTTCAGCACTCAACCATTCAAACTCTTTAAGGAGGGGGGAACAGGAAATGACTTTATCCCACGGAGAATTAGTGTGTGTATGTGTGTGAGTGTGTGTGAGTGGAAGAATGTTAGTGTATATCCATGGCAAAGAGATGTGTTTTTCCAGATGTTTTTAGCTTACGGACTCTAAATGTATGGAGGACTCTGTTAATATAAAAATGTAGTTAACATATCATCACATATCATCAGGTAATCTTTGTTGTATGAAAGATACAACATAACTCTAAAGCGAACCTGGAGTTAATGAAAAATAAATTCGATTTCCTAGTTGAGCCCATCACTTCTGCAGTTTGTCAGTGGTGACAGAGGTTTACAGGCTCCAGATACCCGCCATCTCTGGCATTCCTCGGAGCAGGGTTAGTGTGCAGAAAGACGCAGAGCTCACATCCTCTCTGGGAAGTTATAAATCCCCGTCCCGCTGGGCACACGAGTCTCCAGAAACTCTCTTGTCTCCTTTAAGGAAGAATACCTGAGAATGCAGGAGCTCTTCGATGTGTTCATGTTTAAGTATGAATGAGTGTGTGTTGGGTGCTGGTAAATGGTGCCAACCGTGGGAGCGCTTTGGCGTGACTGGCAGTGACTGGAGTCCAGTGATTGAGATTTCCATTATGCTGAGCGGAAAAGAATCCTGTTGTCAGTGATCCAACTTTGGATGAGTTAGAACAGCAGCTGCTGTCATCTGATTCAACAAGCTACCTCATTTTATTAACGACAGACAACACTTTTTTTTTTTTTACCAGGAAGCAAGTTGTTTTTTGTGTTCTAAAAACTTTGTGAACATACAATCACCAAAATGTGTATACCACAAAATTTGTAGCCTCCTGTGGAGACAAGCGTTTATATGAATTCCTGATGTCACTGCAGGCCTTGGAGAGCGCACAGCTGAAACAGGAAGTAACACACATAGAGGAAGAAAGGATTCAAGTCCTGAATAACATAGAAGAGCTGGAACAGAAGATCAAAGACCTTGACAACCAGATGGAGGAGTCCATCCGAGAGGTAGACCACACAGTGTAGTATATAAACACAACTACTGACCCCTGAACAGCCTGACAGGGCTTTTATCTATTATCAGATGAACTGATGGATTCACCCAAGAGTGTTGTGCACCGATGTATTGCTCAAACTTTTCACAGTCAAAAGTGATGAAGTGAGCTGATTTATTGGCTGATTTATTTGCGGAGGATGCGATGGGTTAGGGCAGCCATCAGAATTGAGAGATGCAGTAAATACTCTGAATGAAATGTTTTTTTCTGCTCTCCTGCAGATGGAGGTGGAGTGTGCTCTGCTGGACGGAGAACAGGAGTCAGAGATGGGCCAACTGCAGAGGGAAAAGGAGCTTCTGGACCAACTCAAGGAAAAGATTCGTTGCATTGAGGAGACTAGTCACACTGAGAAGTCACATGTAAAAATTTGTAAAATGTTAAAAAATGAAAAGCATTACATTAACTCAAGGGACAGCTTTTAGGCAGACAAAAGCAGCAAGCAGAGACGCCTGCACAAAGAAATGAAAAAAAAAAAAAAAAAAAGAAACGCCATTTAAAAGACCCCCCACCATCACTGCAGAAGTGTCCAAATGTCCTGGAGAAACAAAAGATGAAGGCGTCGCTGAAGTGGAAATGTGTTTCGGCACTTAGTTGTTTGAATTTGACCCTGAAGAAGTGTTACTTTAATAAGCCATGGAGCAGAACACCTGAACCAACTCCTCTAAACAGTGAGCTCACAGAAACACACCTAGTTTACAAATTCACTTTCAGCCCTGGGATCCCTTATTTGCACATTTGGGTTGAGGTTCAAATAGTTACCATGTGTAGAAAACTGTTAGTGCACCTGACTCCAATTTGGAAAAACAAAATCACCTGAAACTCAATTGGAAAGGCACAAATTGTAACACAAATTGTGTTTTGTAACACTTATACTTAAGCCTGCTATTATGCTCAAATTTAACCACACATTTGATCGTTGGGGTCAGTCTGACTCCCGTGATATCTTCCTGCCAGAAAACGATTTAGATCAAATTATTGGCCACGTTTTTGTTTTAGGCACTTTGTTTATTCATTGAATACATAAAACTTATTAACAAATTTCCTTTAGCACCACTTTCAGACCAAACTTTCAAAGTAGAAAGAATAGAAGCAGAAGACTGAAACAGACTGAGTATAAGACTGAAGCATGTTCAAAGTCAAACACATTGTCAAGCTTTTAGCAGGATTTTCTAAAGTTAGAAAATTAGAACATTGGTCAGAACATGAAACAGTTTTTATTGATAATGTGTGGAGCCAATCACAGCCAATGTTCTGGTGAGGGCCGGGTACACCCGGGACAGGTCGTCAGGGCCAACACATAGAGATACATAGAGAAGAACAAGAACACGCGTTCACACTCACCAATTAACATAAATATGCATGTCTTTGGACGGTGGGAGGAAACCAGAGTACCTGGAGGAAACCCACACATGCTAACTCCACACATAAAGACACCAGGCCCGGGAATAGTTATGCCGTGGCACTACCTTGCAGACAAATTTCTTGCACTGAGCCCAGTTCATACTCGTCTTTGAATCCTTTTGAGTGGGACAAACCTGCCACCTGCCACATTACCTGCCTGTGGTTTGTACCATTTCAGATGTTGGGGTTCCTCACCAGGGCATAAGATGTAAAAAATCATCCTTTGGCCATGTAAAGCACAGCCCCTGGGCCCTGATCAGGTGCTTCTCCAGGGGATTTTCCTGTGTAAACCTGCAAAATGCAGACATAGCAGGACTGTGCATCACATGCTGCCCAAACCTTGATGCTGTATTTGACAGGTTTGCTCAGCATATATTGTCGGAATGGACACAGCCCAAGAAACCCAACAGAGCATCATCAAAAGTCACCATACCAAGTATAAAAATTCTGGGAATTATGATTTCCCTTCCCCCTTGTGATGTATCAGTCGAAAATGATCAAGTCTGCACCTGCAGGTGTAGGAATGTGAGGTCGCACACACTCAGCTTGTTGTCAAATTGACCCCAAAGTTGATTAGAGGGTTACTGAATATCAAATACTGAAAACAGCAAAACGTTTTACCACAAAAAATTTCTGTATGTGTAATTATAGTTAATTCTCATCTATTAACATATTACTGTGTCTCTGCTGTTTCTCAGGATGCTAAGGAGCAAACAAAAAGCTTGGAGGATTCAGAGTTTCAGAAGCTGGAGAGAGAAATGAATCAGGATGCAGAAAAAGAGAATCAGAGTCAAGAGCTACTGCGAGAGATTGCTGAGTGTCAGCGTCTCTCTGTCACACGCAAGGTAAAGAGAATTAGGCTCTGTGAACGTGCATGTGTAACAAATGACTCACGGTAAAATGGCATCAGCCACAGTGTACAATAGCAATTGTACATAAACTGTGTTAATGCGCTTACCAAAATCTGATAAAAAGTGAAACGTGTTCTGCCTCATGGTTGAGCTACAGGGCACTCTTCAGTGCATCTTCAAATGATATCCAATGAGTAAACATCCAAAGGAACAGGCCCAGTCAAGAACTGCACGGATCAAAATTAATTTAATATAATGTGCATTACTGCACCAGGCTGGCTTAAGCCATAAACAATAAAAACAAGCACCAATGCCACTATAAAATATTATTTGTTGTGAGCATTTGAAATTTTCTGGCTTTTTTTGGTCATTACTTTGCGGTCTGTTGTTAATCTGACTACAAGCTGTGTATGAAAATAAAGCTGCAAAATGTAGACATTTGTAGATGAAAGCATGAGCTATTTACAATACACAATACCAATACTAGCTATGAAAAGTATGCAATACCAAAGGCCTTGAGGAATAATTGACTTTTAAATCCAGGGTAAAAGCATGGAGAGTTGGCAAGACAAGAACTTTATATATATACATGCATTACAGTATGTACTTTAATTTGTGAATCGATTAAGTTGTAGGAAAAAAATAAATCACAAAACCTGAATTTCCTCTTTCATAATGCAAACATCTGCTGCTGGTGCTTTAAAATCAAATGCCCCTTCAGTTTCTGCTAATAGCACCACACATTTGTTTCATACTTACGGTAATACTTTTCTGTCCTGTTGTGTTCTCATAGGAAAGACTGATTACACTGAAGAAACAGTCCTCACAGATCGCCTTACAGGCTCAGCAAGAAAGAGACAATTTCCAGAGAGAAAAGAACAATCTGCTCATCATGCTGCAGAAGGTAAAAAAGGCGTTGTGCGCTGATTTTATAAGTAGTTCTTTCTTTTCTTTTTTTACTTTTACTTAAATATCAATTCCCGATGTCTCCAGGAGAGAGAGAAATTGGTGTCTTTGGAAGGCAAGTATGCAGAGTTGTCTGAGGGACAGTCCTTCACGGCCGTCCCTGAAACCATCAAAGAGGTAGGAGCCACTTACAGCTAAAAAAAAAATGCTTCATACATCCAACAGCAGAGTAACTCTCAGGAGAATTCCCTTCATTGTTATCCTTTCACTGCAGCACTTAAACTCTCTGAAGGAAAGGAGAAGAAGCAACAAAGAAAACTCTTCCCATCCAAATGAAAGCCTACCTCACAAGAGGAGCCAGCAGCTCCCCACCTCCTACGGCAGATCCCTGGGACGAACACTTCCTCCCAAGGTTCTTATGACTCTTTTAAACCTTTACATCTTTTGTTACATTACTGATTATTCTGTAGTTTGTCTTTGTTATTTCAGCTGGATGTCCACTTCGTGGAAGGAGTCAGAAATCTAAATCCTTCAGCATTCACAGCAAGTTTGTCTGACTGAGGACTGATGAAGGTTTAGCACTTTGAGATGACTTTGAGGCTATTTCAGCTTTATGCAGGTTCTTGCATGTGTGTTCTTATGCGTTAAAGCACCTCTGATGCACATCTTGACTCTTCTTTCATCGACTAGTCTCCAGGTTTGAAGACTCCTGAGCCCAAAATGTCACATTGCTAATGTTGAGAACTGAGAGGTTCACATACTTTTTCCAGCCTCTGCTATGAATGTTTGAATATTCTTGATATTCAGTGTGGAAAAGAGATGTGCATTTGTCTTTGTGTTATTAGTTAAATTAGAAGGTGTTTGTTCCTTATTATACCTTATGAATTTATGTAACTTATATTTACATGCAGGTCACTCCAAAGGTGTTCACCTGCTTATTTCTTATCATTGCAATTGTGCCTTTTCTGATCCTGGACTGCAAAAGAGGAGGTTTCCATAGCCTCTATTTGTATTCAGAGACATTTGAGCATTGAGCCGAAATTCTCAGTTAATCAGCTCATTGAAGTATTTGAGAAACGTTAGTGGCCGTATGAAACTTGTAGATCCGGGTCCTGACCAGCCGCTGTGCTGCCATTTCCTCCTCAGGCTCACCCGCCTCTGTCCCAAAGCTCCAGCTGTGGCAGTGTCATCCCACCCGGCTTCTGCTTCCCCACCCGCGACTTGAACGCCCGCCGCCTGCCCAAGAGTGAGTCAGCACTCACGCACGCCGCACCGTCTCCACCTCAACTCTTTACAATGTGACCAGTTTTGATCCTCAAGCTGTTTGCATGCATCAGAACAGGAGATACTGTGATGAGGCAACAATCTATGGCACTAGTTACATTTAAATGAAATATTTGCCCCAGCAGAGGTGTGGCAATTTATACAAGGTATACATTTTCAATCTTGAGCCATATTCCTTGTCTCCACATATCTATTGGATATGGCAGTATGTCTCATTTAATGGGTCCAGTGAGCTTGTTTCATTGCAATTAAAAGGAATTGCTTTGTGTGTAATTACAAAGTTCTTCCTCTGCTCCACACAGGTGGGACCTCTGTATAAACCTCTGTATTATCAATATTTCTAAATCGTCTGATGTGTTTAGCTTGATGAAGTGCTGTTACAGCACTAAAAACGATTACATGATGCAACTAGTTAATTAATTGAGTGATTTTGTACTTACATCAGCTCATGCCTGCTGAGGGCATTTCCACTTCGTTTCTGTAATGCTTTGTAATATTTTTCTCTGTCAGCAGGCAACAACCACGCGCACATGAACGAAGAGCGGCAGAGAAGAAGTGACTTCTGCAGCAGGTTGGTGTCTGAGTCCAATGTTTTCCTGGACTCCTTCGCTTACAGAGACAACAGCCACGCCTCAGACACCATCAGCGTGGACAGCTCTGACAGCCTGGAGACCAGCTTCTCTGCCTGCTCCCCAGACAACATCTCCAGGTTAGAGACAAATCACAGTGACATACAAACAAAAGAACAGAGGACGTTCAGGAGATAAGAGCAGAAAGAGGAGATGTCATAGCTGTCTGTTCAACCTCTTTCTCACACGGATAGTTACATACAACTTATCCAATGTAGCCTGTCTAATGGCAATTCTGGACTCTGTCATATTTAACAAGTTGGTTAAGGAAGTTCTCTAAAATATATATATTTGCATTTACTACATCTGCCCAAAAGGTTCTGTTTTATCTGTGTATATTTGTTTGTTTGTTGGTCAGCAGATTACTCAAACAGTTATGAAACAGTTTGCACCTAACCTTGGGAAGGGATGGGAAACTTACCCGGGAAAAAACATTCAGTGCTGGTGCTGATACATTTAAAGAAAATAACATTTGGATCTTGATTTTTTTTATATATCGTGTTGTGTTTTCCCTTTTCTATTCTAGTGCCAGCACCTCCAACATGGCAAAGATCGAGGAGATGGAGCGTTTGCTTCGAGAGGCGCAGGCTGAGAAGCAGAGGCTCCTTGAGCATCGGGTAATGTGTCACACCTAAACCTCCACCAAAAACCTACTGTACCGAGCTGTGCGTGGTCAGTGATGGATGTAACTCACTGTGTGCGGTGTGGGCAGGAGCGGGAAATGGAGATGCGCAGACAGGCCCTGGTGGAGGAGCGGCGGAGAAGGGAAGAACTAGAGAAGCGACTACAGGAGGAGACGAGCAGGAGGCAGAAACTCGTTGAGAGAGAAGTGAAGCTCAGGGAGAAACAAAGATCGCAGGTACTCAGAATAGCTGAAAAGAAATGGTCCAAAACATTTTTACCCCGCACGTAAATACATCACAAACATGCCAACACACAATGTTTACACCTGTCATCTCAATTTATCGCTTGTTTGTGTAGTCTCGGCTCCTGACACGCTACCTCCCCATAAGGAAAGACGACTTTGATCTTCATGGCCACATTGAAGCTGCAGGACACAACCCAGACGCCTGCTTCCATCTGGCCATCACTGATAAAACCTGTCGAGGCTTTCTGGTCAAAATGGGTGGCAAGATAAAGACCTGGAAGAAACGCTGGTTTGTCTTTGACCAGAACCGAAGGACGCTCACCTACTTCGCAGGTGAGCACCTCCTCAGTTCTCTGTTTAAAAGAGTGCAGTTTAAAGTGTGAGAAAACAGCTACTCCAGCCATGATGGCATTTGTAAGCCTTCCAGGATACTGAGAACAAGCTTTCATCATGATGTTGATTTTTATGTTTATACTCTCCGCTGCAGACAAACATGAGACCAAGATGAAAGGAGTCATTTACTTCCAAGCCATAGAGGAGGTGTACTATGACCATTTAAAAAATGCACACAAAGTAAGACCAACATTTATGTGCCTGTGTGTACATGTCTGTGATTGTTAGTCCAGAATGTCCACATATGCAGCATTTTGCTTAAATATGTTTACATCTGTTTGTCTTCTTCTCCCCCTTGATTTGTCCTCTCTCCCTCCCTCGCATGCATCACCTCACCCCTCTCCTCCTACATTCACTTTCTTTTCAAAATTACATTCACTCCCCCACCCAAGAGTCCCAACCCCTCGCTGACGTTCAGTGTGAAGACCCACGATCGGGTTTACTACATGGTGGCTCCATCCCCCGAAGCCATGCGTATCTGGATGGACGTTATTGTTACAGGTGCTGAAGGACACATGCATTTTATGGTGTAAATGATCCCAACAGATTAGATTCCACACCACTAAAGTTTTTGGGTAATCAACGCATCCGCAGATATTGGCATAACATGAAACATATTGTGTAGAGCTGAGATCATCAGGTCAACCAAAAAAGAAGAAAGAAATCTTTGTTTACATTTTTAGTATTTGTAGCCTTTAATGACAATTCATGCTTGGAAGCACGGTTTATACTTTATGTAATCATGTATAACAAATGAAAATAAGTGATATGCAGGTTTCATAACTAAGCTATCAAGTTATTTTTTTATTTCTTTATGTAGTCTAAGTGGCTCATTACTAACTCAGCAATTTAGCTGTTACGTGTTTCTAATCTCGGCTTTTCTGGACACTCTCAGTCATTTTTAGCTTTTATTTGGTTCAAACTTAATCAGGGATGCTATTGAATGAATGGAACATCTGCTACATTTCCAAAGTGTTGTATAGACCACTGCGGCTTCCCTATAACAGATCTGTCAAACAGCTTTCCATAAACTATAACTTTTTGTAATTTGCTCCTCCCTACTTTTCAAACCAAAGTTTATGTTGTTGGTCAATCTCTGTCGTGTCATCATGCTTTTCTTCTCTCTCATCCATTTCCTGTTTGACTCAGTCTTTTTGCTATTTCCACATCTTAGTCAGACTGAAACTTAACGCTTTTCATTGTTAGTGAGTCCATGAGTCACAACTTCCTGGTGACTTTTCCCAGATGGGATCACCACTTTTGAATTTGAGGTTGTGAGTATGCACATTTTTATGTTAGTGTGAGATTTATTATTTTACAGTATTAATTCGTACTTTTAACTTGAGCTTTTTGATTGCTGCTGCCAGACTGCCAGCATAAGCTGCTCTTGTCTGCTTTTTCAAAGCAGAGCTGAAGGTTCCACTATGAGTATTCAGCAGTGGATATATCTCTCTATGTATCATTTTCCTTCCAGCAAGCCTTGATTTGTGTTTTTCTTCACACATGCAAACTTAATTATGTGAAGGAGAGATTATCACAGGCACTTTTTTACATTTTATTATTATGAATAATTTGTAATTGTTGGCAAATATTCTGCCTATTAAAGTAGAACATTTTTCCACATGACAATGGCACTGTGCTTTATACCTACCACTGTGCAGCTAGCTCCCTCTATGCACAGTAGAGGCAGCTGACCTCGTAAAAAGGAGGTCATGTTACAGTATGCAGCCTTGAAGCTGTATGTGCTCCATCCACTGCATGTTTCTTACACTAAATCTTTTCATTGTCTTTTTTTCACCAGCAGAGGTCCTCCGTGCAGAGTGGTTGCACTAGAATGACGTAATGTAGTGGAGTAGAGCCTCTATGATCTATATACTCTAATGCTCTAATGAGCATTTACAAGCACTTAAGCATATCAAGCTAAAGATTTGCTTTTTGAAAGCAAATCAGGATATGTACAATCTCAAACACAAAATGATTTTTATTATTATTATTATTATTATTATTATTAAATTCAAGCATTTAATCTGTGTATTCACTGACGAATTACCCCAGTCTGACTGTATCTTATAATGAAAGATGGCTTTAATGCCAAGTGACCAGCATCTGGTCCGCAGGCTTCATGGCTGCCTGTTTGTCTTGTGCTGAATCAGTGTAGGTTAACTCAGCCCTGCAGCTGCCGATCAGGCTGCAGAGCCAACAGGGTTGCAGATGAGTCGTTGCCCCTGCTGGAAGCTTCTCAGTGAACACATGATTCTGTCACCATCGCTTCCCCAAAACTGTCATCCACCTTAAAACCAAGCAAAATACCACCTTTATATGTGGTAATTTGTGTCTGTATTTTGAAAATGTTGCATATTTTATATTTCATATCCCAACTATTATGATTTTAGTGGACACTATGTTATAGGTTTTTATATTTGACATATGCCATGAATTAATAAAATGAAAGTAATAAAATGTTGATTATGAATCATATCTCAAAAGTTATGTTTACTTATTTTGTCTGTTGAACATTAATATTATATTTTTGTACATTTATTTATATAAAAAAAGAATTGTGCTTTAAGAGCAGAAAGATAAGCGAAAGTCTTTCCTTCTTCTATAAGTCTTATCATGGCACACTGGGTGCCATAGCATTGTTTCCATACTGTCATTATGTCACCCTGGGAATCGATGGCCTTGTTACAAAGGCATGCACAGTGCCCCTATCATGCAGTGTCACTGGATATTTTCATAAAACCTGATTTCTTTTTATTTATAAGAGTCAATACCCTCATTGATGTGACATCCTCATCTTGTTTTTGTTTTTGTTTTGTTTGGGTTTTTTTTTTTTTTACTTTTAGCCATGACATATGTACTCATGTAATATGGGTGTCTTCCACTTTGATTGCTTTGATTTAAAAGTAGAAAGTAATGAAAAAATACTCAAAGCCTAAGTAGGCTACTTAAAATGCAGTGGTTGAGTGAATATATGTAGTCATGTTGCACCACTGTATAATTATTTTGTGCTTGACTGGCTCAGCCGAGGTCAGTGAAAATACAAATTTTAAAAACAAGCTGATTATAGTGTAAAGTATGACTCAGAACTACAAGAATGAAAAAACAATGTTGATTCAGTTTAAAACTGTACATGAGGTATTAACTGGGTGTGCTATTAACATGTATATCGCGCATGTGCTAATTAAGGCACTCATGTTTCGAAGCTCCTCCTCCGGACACTTGCAACCTTTCATTGGTTGACCTAGTAGGGTTGGCATGGAAACACAGAATGAGGCATGCTAAATTAGGTTCTAAAGAGGCACATCGTTTCTGCAGAGGCAGACACAGGCATAAACACGCTGGGATCATAGAAAGCCAGGATGCGTAATGGGTGCTGTAATTTCACATAAACAACCTATAGACAGAGGTAGACTACTTATGCAATGCAATTCAAAAGTTTATTTCAACACATTCTGTGGTTGTACTTCACTCAAGGCTGTTATCAGTATCACTTAGCAGCATGACAGCCACTGTGCTAGGAAATCATGTGAATGGATGTTGACAAAAGGCAGCATTCATCGAGTGTGCCTGTTTGAGTTTCTGCTTTAAAACTGCAGGAATCATATTCACATCAGCTGTTTCCAGTAATGGAGAGTATAATGTCATTAACCACACTCTGGCACAATGAGAGCTCTCATAGCTGCATCGCGCTCAGCTCGAACAGGCATGATCATAGAGCTGCGTGCTGTTTGAGCCAAATCTGAAACCTTTTGATTTGAAATCGCAGGTGTTACCAAGAAGCAAACCATGTGTTGTGTTCGGAGCTCCAGGGAGAAACTGTTCTTTTCTCAGGGAGATGGTTTCACCCTGTGTAGCCCGTATCAGCACTGATGTGGGGAAGTCCTCGTGTTTTCTCAGGCTAGACAAGGTTGTCTCTTCTGAACTTGTAGCCTGTGGCTTCCTAAACCTAACAGAGAACCTTTGTGAGGCACCTCTGCAAAGCCTTTTCTCTAAAAAATTACCCTTTGTCCTTCACTTGTTGTTTCTTACACCTCTCTTCTTAAAATTACCCCATGACTTGGATCAGCTTCCATTCCCTAACCAGTGTTCCTCTCACCATTAATAGCTATTGGAGTTTTTTTTTTCTCTCTCTCTTTCTTCACTTTCTGTTCTTTGGCAACATCATAGATCGTCTTTATAGCTCACTTCAGACTCTTGTTCAAATAATTATCAGCACCTTGTTCTTTCTGCAGTGAAACCGAGCTACTAACTGTCTAAGTCAAATGATCTACTCGGTCCAAGGGCAATTATTCAGCGCATCTACACACTTAGTGTGTTTCACACTAAGAATAGCAATGACACACATTCCCAAACCCTTATCCCGATAATAAGGTATGCATGTTAAGCGTTTACTCTTGCAGCTGATTGGCCAGACTCTGTCCACATTCATTCCTCACTATTCAGGTCACTGAGCTTGGAGTGTGATGATGCCAAATGATGTTCCTGTGAGGACTCTCTGAACTGAGGCTGCAGTAAGATGCTGAGCCTCTCTGGAGATTTGTCACTGAAAATATCAAATGTTTGTCATTTCTCTCTGATCCCTTTCCTCCAGATAACACACATGTAATTTCCTTCCACGTAAAATTAACTTAGGAAATGATGTAGTCCCACTGTATATTGGGCCAGAAAAGCCTTTTAGTTTTGCTCATATTACTTATTTGTCTGCAAACCTGAATAGTAATGGTATACGGGATATGACTGACAACTTAAACAGATCTCATCTTGCTGTATACTCATATTGTTTTATTGATTAAATAGGAAACAGAACAACATAGATGAGACTATACACACAAATATTGTTCTCATCTTATAGTATAAGTGGGATAAGGATAAGTATGTGCCAGTGTATGAGCTGGAGATCTCATCTCAGCATCCTCCCTGTCTCACTCAAACATCCGCGCTGCCATTCATAATGGCTGCTGTTGCCTGTCCATTTCCCTGGAAGGAGTTGTTTCCAACCCCACCCCCCTCTTTCAGACCAAAGTCTCTCCCTTAGTTCACAGTGAGATCTGATCAAGTTACATATGAGCAGGTGGGACACACAGGCGCTGTACAGTTCAACATCAACATGTGCAAAAGTTAATGGCACGTTTTCTGCTACATACATCCAGAGATAGGTGTGGAATGTCAATTTGGTTGTTGCATTTATTTATAGAGCTCCTGCTGCTCTCCTCCTGACACAAATAAAAGATAAAGGGTCTGGTTGTTATCAAAGAGACTTTCTGGAAAGAAAAGACAAAAAGATTCGACAGGTCCTACAAAAAGTGGGAGTAACAAAAGTTAAAAGCACTGTAGAAAAGGCTGAATAAATTCTGAAAGTCCATAGCAAAAGCACCCTTAGAAAGGCACTCGCCCATGTTGTGTATGCAATTGTGTTCCAAGGAGACCTTTTATTTTGCTTATTCTTGGTTGCCAATGCTGCTGCATGTTCAGGTGTGACCCCAAACCCTTTCCTGAGTGCATGTCCAGTTGGCTCAGCACCAAAGAGCCAGGCTTGTTGCTTCTGCTCCCTGTGGAGATGTTTTGTGCTTCAGTGCTGTCAGCCTCCTTGACTCTGTTGCTGTTGCTTATGGAGTAGTGAAGCCAAGAGATGACAGAGAGAGACGAGCCGATAATTTACAGAATAGAAATATGAATTAAAAAGGGCGATCATGTGGTCAGAGTGAGAGGAAAAAAGCTGCAGTCAAAACCACAATCTCCTTCCTAGATTGGTTCAGCCCATCATTTCATTTCCTTGCCTGGGTGCTGCCTCCTACAGCTGTGGGTTTATTGCCAACCCTGCGGACAGGAACCTTGGACATGGGTATCTTGCTGCGAGGGGGTTCTTTACCTTGAGGGATTAGGGAGGCTGTGTGAGACTGTGCACTATGCTTGACAGGGATCTTTGAGTCACGTGGTAAACTGGTGAGGACTTTAGGCTGAGGAGTTGGACAACTCTCCTCCTGGCTGTGTTTTAAGGTGGGCATAGCGTGATTGATTTTATCTCTGCTCCCTGTATCACGTGAGTAGAAATGTGGCCTCTCCTCGTCAAGCCCAGGAGTAGGTGGCTTTCTGCTCGCTTCGTCATCAGCTTGTTGGTTGTCCCGGATGGGTAACTTGCCTGTTCTCCCCCCTCCAACTACAGGTATTTTGCTCAGCCCTGGTGCCTTTACCGGTGGTGTCCTCCTTTCTCTAGATGGGCCCTGGAGGCTTGTTTGTGACTCAGTGTGCAGTTCTTCACTTTTGGATAGCCTAGTCTGGGGCCCCTCTGTATTTGTGCTACTTGGACTAGCCAATTGCAAATCCACTGATGTCTGTCCACTCCCTCTTATCTTAACAGAGGCTGAGGCTTCACTTGGTGCAGGACCAGAAGGAAGAGAATTGACTGGGCAAAAAGCAGGAGGGGTTTTAGGTACAGAGCCTGGTAACTGACCAGGCATGGCAGGAGAATCATTAGATACTGGAACAGGGATATGTACAGGGGCAGGATGGTCTTTATATGCAGAATCTGGTTTCTGAACAGAAACAGGAGGGTCTTTAGATACAGAAACTGGTTTCTGAGCTGGTATAGGAGGTTCTGATCCAGAAACTGGAATCAGAGCTGGTACAGGAGGGTCTTTAGATACAGAAACAGGCATCTGAGCAGAAACGAGGGGGTCTTTTGATACAGAAACTGGTTTCTGAAGGGACACAGGGTGGTCTTTAGTCACAGAAACAGGGATCTGAGCAGGGACGAGGGGGTCTTTTGATACAGAAACAGGGATCTGAGCAGGGACAGCAGAGTCTTTAGTCACAGAAACAGGGATCTGAGCAGGGACGAGGGGGTCTTTTGATACAGAAACAGGGATCTGAGCAGGGACAGCAGAGTCTTTCGTCACAGAAACAGGGATCTGAGCAGGGACGAGGGGGTCTTTTGATACAGAAACTGGTTTCTGAAGGGACACAGGGTGGTCTTTAGTCACAGAAACAGGGATCTGAGCAGGGACAGGAGAGTCTTTAGATACAGAAGCTGGTTTCTGAAGGGACACAGGGTGGTCTTTAGTCACAGAAACAGGGATCTGAGCAGGGACAGGAGAGTCTTTAGATACAGAAGCTGGTTTCTGAAGGGACACAGGGTGGTCTTTAGACACAGAAACAGGGATCTGAGCGGACGAAGCAAGGTCTTTAGATACAGAAGCTGGGAGCTGCGCAGGTACAGGAAGGTCTTTAGGTCCAGAACCTGGAATCTGAACAGAAACAGGAGGGTGTTGAGATACGGGGATCTGAGCAGGTACAGGAAGTTTTTTAGATACAGAAACTGGGATCTGAGCAGACGAAAGACGGTCTTTAGATACAGAAGCTGGTTTCTGAGCTGGTATAGGAGGATCTTTAGATACAGATTTTGGGATGTGAGCCTGTACACCAGGCTCTTTAGATTCAGAAACTGGGATCTGAACAGACGAAGGACAGTCTTTAGGTACAGAAACAAGTTTCTGAAGAGACACAGCAGGCTCTTTAGATTCAGAAACTGGGATCTGAACAGACACAGGAGCCTCTTTAGATACAGAAACTGGTTTCTGAAGAGACACAACAGGCTCTTTAGATTCAGAAACTGGGATCTGAACAGACACAGGAGCCTCTTTAGATACAGAAACTGGTTTCTGAAGAGACACAACAGGCTCTTTGGATACAGAAACTGGGATCTGAACAGACACAGGAGGGTCTTTAGGTACAGAAACTAGTTTCTGAAGAGACACAACAGGCTCTTTGGATACAGAAACTGGGATCTGAACAGACACAGGAGGGTCTTTAGGTACAGAAACTAGTTTCTGAAGAGACACAACAGGCTCTTTGGATACAGAAACTGGGATCTGAACAGACACAGGAGCCTCTTTAGATACAGAAACTGGTTTCTGAGCTGGGATAGGAGGATCTTTAGATACAGATTTTGGGATGTGAGCCTGTACACCAGGCTCTTTAGATTCAGAAACTGGGATCTGAACAGACGAAGGACAGTCTTTAGGTACAGAAACAAGTTTCTGAAGAGACACAGCAGGCTCTTTAGATTCAGAAACTGGGATCTGAACAGAAACAGGAGCCTCTTTAGAAACTGGTTTCTGAGCTGGTATAGAAGGTTCTGATGGAGAAACTCTGAACTGCGCCTGTACATGGGGATCTTTTGATACAGAAACTGGGATCTGAGCAGACGAAGGACGGCCTTTAGGTACAGAAACAAGTTTCTGAAGAGACACAGCAGGCTCTTTAGATACAGAAACTGGGATCTGCGCCTGTACATGGGGGTCTTTAGATAGAGAAACTGGTTTCTGAGCAGGTACGGGAAGTTCTTTAGATACAGATTTTGGGATGTGAGCCTGTACACCAGGCTCTTTAGATACAGAAACTGGGATCTGAACAGAAACAGGAGCCTCTTTAGATACAGAAACTGGGATCTGAACAGAAACAGGAGCCTCTTTAGATACAGAAACTGGGATCTGAACAGGCATGGGAGGTTCTGATGGAGAAACTGTGATCTGAGCCTGTACATGGGGGTCTTTAGAAACAGAAACTGGTTTTTGAAGAGACACAGCAGGGTCTTTAGATGCAGAAACTGGTTTCTGAGCTGGTATAGGAGGATCTTTCGATACAGAAACTGGGATCTGAGCAGCTGAAGGACGGTCTTTAGGTACAGAAACTAGTTTCTGAATAGACACAGCAGGATCTTTCGATACAGAAACTGGGATCTGAGCAGAAACAGGAGGGTCTTTAGGTACAGAAACTAGTTTCTGAAGAGAAACAGGAGCCTCTTTAGATACAGAAACTGGGATCTGAACAGGCATGGGAGGTTCTGATGGAGAAACTGTGATCTGAGCCTGTACATGGGGGTCTTTAGAAACAGAAACTGGTTTTTGAAGAGACACAGCAGGGTCTTTAGATGCAGAAACTGGTTTCTGAGCTGGTATAGAAGGTTCTGATGGAGAAACTGTGATCTGCGCCTGTACATGGGAATCTTTAGATACAGAAACTGGGATCTGAACAGACACAGGAGGGTCTTTAGGTACAGAAAGTAGTTTCTGAAGAGACACAGCAGGCTCTTTAGATACAGAAACTGGGATCTGAACAGAAACAGGAGCCTCTTTAGATACAGAAACTGGGATCTGAGCAGAAACAGGAGGGTCTTTAGGTACAGAAACTAGTTTCTGAAGAGAAACAGGAGCCTCTTTAGATACAGAAACTGGGATCTGAACAGGCATGGGAGGTTCTGATAGAGAAACTGTGATCTGAGCCTGTACATGGGGGTCTTTAGAAACAGAAACTGGTTTCTGAGCTGGTATAGGAGGATCTTTAGATACAGAAACTGGGATCTGAACAGACACAGGAGCCTCTTTAGATACAGAAACTGGGATCTGAGCAGATGAAGGACAGTCTTTAGGTACAGAAACTAGTTTCTGAAGAGACACAGCAGGGTCTTTAGATACAGAAATGTGGATCTGAGCAGGTATAGAGGCCTCTTTAGACACAGAATGAACAGGGATTTCAGCAGGGGCAGGGTCCACTTTGGGTTGAGAGACTAGGATCTTCCCCACAATAGGAGGTAGTAGGGGTGCTGCTGAACCAACAGCATGAGCAGTAGGGGCTGGAGTTGGTTTTGGTTTGGGGGCAGGGGAAGTCTTATCTAAGCAGATTTGTTCGGAAGTGGGTTTACTTTTTTTTGGAGGAATCTTGTCTAATGATGCTGAAGATGGAGTTGGCACACATGCAGGGGTGGGTTGCTTTTTAAATGTCACATTGGTAGTTGACGATGGACAAAGATCTGGACCAGTGACAAGGGATGAAGGGCTCTTATTTAAATCCATCGGACTAGAGGCAACTGTGGGTTTCTGGGGGGGTGCAGTTACTGAACCAATGATTGTTACTGCCATGGGAACCGCTGTCTCCTGGGAAGAAACACCCGATGGAGGAGAAGAGGTTTTGGTTGTAACAGTACAGCCTGGCAGTACTGTCACTGGGGATTTAGAGTGCCCTTGAGCTGAAGTTAGGGAAGGTTTGTTGAAAGCAGAGCCTAATTTAGTAGACAGTGGTTGGGCATTAGCAACTGAGTTGGGAAGGCTATGTGTTACTGGTGGCACTTTAGCTGATGTGGGAGGTGGAGTAGCAACAGAGCCGGGTTTACTTACTGCATCAACATCTGGAGGAGATGCTGCAATCTTTGATGCCAGTTTGCTGGCTGTCGAGGTAAGAGTTGGACTAATTGATGGGGCCTTGATGACTGTGGCCGGGGTGTTGGGAGGAGCTGTGGTGGTAGCAGAGGTGGATTTAATTGTTATCGTAGTGGAAGACATAGCTGGAGCTGAAAGGCCTCCTAATGTGCCAGGGCTGGTTGAAAGTTGTGTTGTGGTGGGCATAGGAGTTGATTTAGTCGTGATGGTGGTGGAGGCTGCAGTAGAGTCCAAGCTCAGTTTGACTGAGGGAGTTGTCAAAGTGGAAGATTTGGTCAATGTGGTGATGATGTTGCTCGGCTTGGCAATGGGAGAAGAGGTTGAAGCAGTCTTTGCCAGAGGAGTGAAGGATTGTGTTGAGGCTGCTATGGCGATGGCTACAGGAGAGGGTCTCGCCACAGCGGCAGTGCTGACAGAGATAGTAGTCTGCGGAGAGGAGGCGGCGGCTTTGGAGTGGAGAGATGTGAATGATGGCACGACTTCACTCACCCCAGAGCTGATAGCACTGCTGGCTTTTCCCCACTCTGCCTCCACATCAGCCATGATGTCTTTACCCCCTGAGATTGAGTCAAAGGTCAGCAGAGAAGAAATGTCTGCCAGCAAGGAGCTTAGGCTGGTGTCGCCAGGTATCAAGGGTGGCTCAGAAGTAGGCGAGGGGGGGGAATTCTCATTAGTTCTGCTCACACTGCCTCCGGCAACCTGGGGAGTTGTGGTTTTTGACGGGGATGTGGGTGCACTGTCCTGTGTTGTCAAGATCTTGGCAGACCTACTGCTCCCATTCTCTGAGCTGTCCGGCGATCGAGGCTGGGATTTGGGGGTGAGGGTGAGGTCCTCTTTGATGATTTCCACACTGTTGGCCCGGGACGACATGAGAAGCGGGCTTGGAGGGGATTCCTCCTTATCCAGTTTATCCTTTGAGCGGAACTTAACATTGCCAAAGAGACCCTTCAGGCCACGACGTTGCCGACCCACTGGCTGGGAAACGGTGTGGGCTCGACGGTCCCCCACTCCTCTCCGGCCACCCCTTATTAATGACAAGAAGCTGAGGGACTTAGCTGAGCTGGCTGAAGAAATGGAGGTGCGAGCAGGAGCAGCAGCTATAACGCCATCTTCGCCAAGCGGCTCTTCCTCTGCCTGGTCTCTCTCTCCATGATGCACCTCGTGTCGCTTTTCCTTCTCTAACTCCTGCTCCAAATCTGGTGCTGTGCTCTCTGATAATCCATCCAGGGTTTTACTCTTAACAGGTGACTTGTTTCCATCCCCTTTGCTTCGTATAGAAAAGATGCTACCTGGCTTCCGTTTGCCAAACAGCTTGAATCCTTTTCTGATTTTTCCAGTCGGCTGGGATTCACCAGGTGGGGGGTCCATGTTCTCCATTTGTACATCCATCTTCTTTCTGCTTCCCCCTTTCTCTGTATCCTCCAGTCACTTGCTGCAGTTTTAATTCCCCAGGCAGGGGTGCAAGCATTTACAGCAGACCTCCTCTTTATCTCCGTCTGTAGCCTTGCTTTACCTGCGTTACTCTAAGTGTGTTTCTTTATCGGTTGTCTGTATCTCTCCCTCAGTCTCTCCCTCTCATCCAGCCCTTTCTCCTCTATTTCTCCCTTGAAAGCCCCTCCCCGTTGCCTCGTTGTTTTTTTTTTTTTTCTGTCTGGCTGCTCTCTCTGGTTGCTATAGCAACTGAGGAGCTAAGCAGCTTTCGTCAGCAATGCAGAGCCAGGGGCTCATCAACCCACCATGAACGCAGCTTTCTCTTCCTCTCTCTCTTCCTCCCTGTCTGATGACTCTGTTTACATAAACACCAAAGACAAATAGTCCATTAACAGGACAAAATGTAGTGATCTGAATGATCTGGATTTCTATCAACATTTCATCCATACTCTGTACCAACAACCTTTAGTAACTTGTTGTGTTCATAAAGAATCATTAATCATATTGTCGCAGTTTATTACGTTATAGTTTGGGAGATGGTTAACATGTTAACCTATAGTCCAGAGAAGCTGTCAGTGAGGCAGCATACCACCTTAAAAAGTATCACTTTCAGCACCTGTTAGAGAATATGTAGAAATAAAACAAACAGAAGTCCAAACAGTGTTTCTATCAAAGTCTCGAGGAACCCTGTGACCTTTCGAACATCTTAATAAGGTGAACAGTCCTGAAGAAAATGAAGCCATTGATGATGATTACATAATGATAAAGAAATTAATCGATTTCATTTGAAAGGGCTGAATGGAAGATGAGTGTGTTAGTGTTAATATGATTCCTTTTTATGGTGAAAATTTGGCCAGATTTGTTATCATGGCTTCCAGTGATAGAGAATTTTTTTAAAATGCTGTTTATTATTTGAAACGCAATCCTGTAATCGATACATTCACTGCCATTCATTGCACACTTTAAGGGGCTTTTCAGGAGTTATTTTCCAGTCTGTAGGAATGAATACCAAGTGCTTGTGTGGATAGTCAGTATTTAATTAAATCTTAAGATGCCATGTGCATCTTATTAGAGGATGTTCACAATTATTTAAAGCTACCCATTAAAGGGATTTACTGCTGGACTTTCTGAATATGTCTCAACTACAAAACCTACTTTTGCATTTATTTTTTGAAATTGTTTTACAACTAGCTCTCCCTGAATAAAATTAGACCTTTCTTATTTTTTTTATTTTTTTTTTTTACAAATTAGTCATTTCAGTCAAAGGAAGGTGGGGGATCGTTTTTTCTTATCAGGTCCATGGATTAGGTTTTGAGATGGGACAAGTGTGGCCTCTTGTGGTTGCTTGAGAAAACAGCACGGAGGCTTTAAAATGGGCACTGAGATTAAAGCTGCTGTCTCACCCACATGTATTCCTTGGCCCAAATAGGTCTGAGTAAGTAGGTCAAATCTGGCAGTTTCCAGACTGTCTTAAGACACAGTAAGAGTTTTAAGAGAGCAACAACACGCAAGTTTCTAGTTTTCATCTAATGCTTTGGCATGTTTTTACACCTCCAGGGCACATAGATGTTTGTATCTGGGATTAACTCCACAGCTGGACCACTTACTAAATAAAATAAGAAAAGGGTTTACTAGATTTCACTATGGATGGATGCTGCTCAATTGACAATTGTATTCATATTTTGCTACTTAAATACTCAATTGCATGAATAGTCAGTTGAATGTTGAGTCAATACTTCCCATTATTATGAACTACAGTAATAACTTTATCCCCTTTCATTGCAGGCATCAGTTCAGCATCTCCATACTATAACTACACGTAATGGCAGTCTCTTTGTCTCTTTTAAAAAAAAACATACAGACACACACACCAACACAATCACACAAATTATAGCTACTTTTATTCATTGTTTTCTAGGCAAATGTAAAAATATTGTTTATTTGTGCGCATATATTTCTTAACTTGAAGTATGGTATTATGGTATTTCTTTGTACATTTTGTAGCCATTTTCAATTCTAACATTTATAAATGTAAATAACATTTCTTTGTGGAACTAAAAAAAAAAAAAAAAAAAAAAGAAAATTATGTAAACAAGCAAATTGTTTCAATCTTTCATGTCCAAACTCTGTCATATTTGCTCTCCATGCCCCACATAGCCCAATCTTCAGAGGGTCGGCCTTGACTAAAAGGTGTTCATGAATTTTACACTTGAGTGATAGAATTTGGGTAAACCTTTGTACCAAATGGACAGGGTTAATTTAGATGATCTGCTCCACTGTTTTTAGACATCATGCTCCACTAGCACTGTGCTGTTCTCCTTGTTGTCACATTCCTCAGTGGGAAGTGTGTCATATGTGCGACGGTAGAAAAATCGAGTGACCAGCGTGATGATGAACATCTCTGTGATCATTATCTGCTGACTTAGCACTGCAGGGCAGGAAAGGAAAAATAAGAAATTATTTTTTTGTTTATGGCCTCAGATGTCAGCTAAGGATGCACAAACACATTTGGAGGAATTTCTTACTGGAGCCACGAGCTTGGGAAGAAAAGGGAGGAGAGCAGGCGATGGTTCCGTTCAAGGACAGGATGTTAATGATTGATGTCTGCAGCTGGCTTAAC
Source organism: Echeneis naucrates (assembly GCF_900963305.1). Lineage (NCBI taxonomy): Eukaryota > Metazoa > Chordata > Actinopteri > Carangiformes > Echeneidae > Echeneis > Echeneis naucrates. The sequence goes on from NC_042524.1 coordinate 11,863,700, forward strand.
ACAAGTACTAGCTGAGGAGAAAACCAACACTTAATCAGTTACACACATTATGCATGCATGTGCTGTTATGCAACAAAACAAAGTCATGTGGAGCTCTCTCAAAACCCGTCTGCTCTCTCTACAGTATTTTCTCCTTGATACTGATTCTGTGAAGTATTTCACTCACTCAAACCTCTGATAAGTGTACAATCTTATCATTTTATTTCATAAAGCAATCAAATAGTTTGACCCAGAATAAGTAATCCGTTTAGTTTTAATTTAATTTTTCGAATATGTCTGACCAAATTTGTATTCAAACCACACAGAGGCACTCGTGATATAGATGGGGGTTTTCTCCTTTTGTCAGGTGGAGCTTGTCTGGGCACTGTGACATAGCTACATACATCTGGTGCTGGCGGTCACTCACCTGGTACATGGCGTACTTGGGTATAATATTTAGGCTGCGTAGATGGATGTTAGTGTTCATGAACATGATAGCAACAGGCCAAAGGGAGGTGATTGTGAGAACACCAACGAACGGGTTAATCCAAATAGCTGTACCAGTGATCTCTAACTGCAAAACAGAAAAGAAATATTCACATGAGGCCTACAATTATTTATGTTTTTTGTGCAATCAGATATGTTGATGTTTTTTAACTTACATCAGAGAGATCAAAATTGCCGTTTGTCCACAATATGATGGAAAGGATGGAGAGCACAGTCTTTAGGATCGCATACTGAAGAGCACCGATCTTCAGAATGACTAGCATTCGCCTGGATGGTGCCAGCCAGAAACATATCAACTTTAGGTGTGTAAACAATCATAAGACACCATGTCTCAAAGTGTCTCTTCATGAGCAGTAAGGAACAAGCTTGAATTATTAGAGCCAGAACAGAATTGATTTGTATAAATACCTGGACATTGTCACACGTGGTAAACAGGGGCAGCAGCAGCAGCAGGGTCCTGTGTTGATCCTAAAGGTTTCACCTGAAAACCGCTCCAGAAAGACATCACTGCCCCCGAACTCCTCTAACATTAAAACGAGGACCTTATACACCACCACCGCAAAATAACTACAGAGGGAGAGGGAGAGAGAGAGAGAGAGAGAGAGAGAGAGAGAGAGAGAGACCTGTTTGTAGGGGACAGATGTGGAATAACTCAAAAATCACTGTTACAGAGAAGTGATCTTCATTTTCACTGTTTGTGATGTTATTTTTATGTCAGATTTAATATTTGATTTACTCTTATAACAAATCACATGAATCAGATATCAAGATGAGCATGTGGCTGGAGAGGTGGCATGATCTTTGATCTTGATTTGGGCATGTAATGATTCACCATAATGTTCTTAAACTTCTTCTAGACTACATCAGTAGTGACAAGTACAATGAGAGTCTGGGGTATTTTCATTCAGTCGTACAAATTATTTTTGTTTGCATTCAATCCTTTGGCCAATAATCGGAATTTTGAAATTTATTAAAATAACAAAGTGATGCAACTTATCTCATTATTGTTTATCCTAAAATATGGACAGAAACTCTAAAATCGTATTACACCTTACTAGAAGTGTCCCTCTCCTGCACGGCATAATATTTGGCCTGTTTACTAATTGATGTGCATTTAAAAGAAAATGTACCAGTTAGACGTCATGTCTGTGATCATGACTGCCCTGGGGATCCACATCCCAAAACAGGCCATGGTGGCAATTGCCTGACAGAGTGAAAAAAAAAAAATAAATCATTATTTAAGTTAAAAGTCACTAAAGCATGTTTTTTCTTGTTTCAGCCAGATTCCTTTTAGTGTTTCAAAAGATTTTGTGTCCGAGTTCCCGTTCAGTTCTGTTTTTATATTCATATTCCACAAAGTGATGGATAATGACGATATTGCTTGTAGGTTTAGAATTTGCTTCATCTTGTAACATCAAAATCCTGAACGCTTACTGGTGCTGCGCCATTTATCCACATGATGGTCGTCTTCTTGGGGTAAGGCAGCTTTTTATAAATGTAGACACACTGTTCCAGGTACAGCAGCAGGGAGATGCAAGACATGATGGTGAGCAGGGAGTACAGGCAAACTCCAAATACATCTAGCTCTGAGGTGGAAGAAAAAGAGAAAGCCTTTACTTATGTTGAAAACAGTATTTTTTTAAAACAAATTAATTTCAACCTGGTAAACTATGTATAGGCTACTAAATATACTTGATAAATACATAACTGTGGTATTTGGGAACAGAGAAAATATGATATGGTCAATTCAGGACTTTGGAACTAGACAAAACTAGACACACAGGCTACTGCTGAGTCAAGTGTTAATGTCATTAGCACAGACTGATAAGGAAATATTATCAGCAGCATATAGTAATGTGGTACTTACGCTTTATCACGTCAATGGCCAGCGGAGGCTCTTGTAAACAAGCCGGATCAATGGTTTCATTGAGTGCTCCGTCCATGGTAGATACCCCTCCTCAGGAAAATTAATAACAGATTTAAAAAAAAAATGTAAATAATGATATAGAAAATTAAAAAATTTCGCTCCAGAGAAAAAGCTGATGAATAGGTTGTAAGTGAAAAATAATTAGGTCTACCCAGATCAGCTACTTCCCTTTACATTATCCCACAGCAGCAGCAGGTTCAGCAGTGAGCGCACTTTAGCTGACTTTTGAAGTTAAAGGTGAGTTGACAGGTTAAGAGCTTAAAAGTTTATGAGAAATCCTCCATATGAGTAACTGTCACTCATTCATTCACAGGCTTAAGTCGGCGTAATTAAAATTACACCATGGTCAGAGTTTTAGTTGAACGGCTGAACTTTGACAGGGTGTGTTGTTTCCTTTCCAGTAAATATAAATGGGTATATAAAAAAGATAAGTTGAAACACACATGCACATACAGCTCATCTAAATGGCATGACATTATTTTGTTCAACTATATGGAAATCCTCAGGATAGCATACTTATTGACTATAAATGGTGTTATCAGAATTACCCTTTCACAGGATAATGAACTATTTGTTCAGTAACACATCAAAAGAGGAACAGCAAAAAAATTTATATAGATAGAGATTATTTGAAAATCCCACGTTATTATTTTAACTATGAACTACAAAGGCGGAAAATGATTTTCCAACGCAGAGCTGAGTATCAAATGTGATATAACTGTAGCTGTTGCATAGTTATGACGGGTTGAATGACACTGAGGCTGTTAACCTTTCCTTGGCTGGTTTAATAATCATGCCCATCCCAGTCATGATTGAGAGCAATACAAGAAATTAGCGCAGTCAGTACCAAACACTTCCTCCACCTTATCAGCAAGGCTACATTTTTAATACTACAATTTTCATTTTGCAATCTTGTGATATAAAACGGTTTACATCACCAGCAAATATGACATTGTACTTAGCATTAAGTTGAAGATGACTAAGTATAGAAGTAAAAATTCAAAAAGAACAAAAAACTGCGTGGAGGTATGTTTTCACATACACCCAAAGCTTCTTTTTTTTTTAAACAGTTTCATCCAATACATTATTGTCGTGATCACAAATCTATCATTTCTGTTTATGTGACGCACAAAAGTTTTGTTATCCACAAAGTCAGTCATTATAGATGCTTCACATTATTCTTGTTAAAAATCCCAGCGCACCAAATGTTTAAGGAGAAGAATCAGACTTTATTTTATTGTTTCTTTACATTTATTGTTACAGAACAGTGAAGGTCACCCTGCACGAATGTCTTTCTCAATAAAAAAGCAGTTCTTTACAGGTCTCACTACATTAGCAGCTCCAGCTGCCTGGAGGTGTACTAAGCTAAGTTCAGTCAGTGAAATTAGTTATCAAACTACTATGAGTACATTCACATGGGCTACCACCCAGCAATATCTACGCATTATGGTTATTCGCTGATTACTCAGGCTAACTCAGCCCACAGTGCACAGTGCATTATTACTATGAAAATGTAATGTAAGAAAAGAGCTGCCAGGAGCACAAAGAGGAGCATTAATAATGACACTCGCATACAAAATCCACCTCATTTATCCTGGTTTAGGCTCATGAGCCACCTGGAACACATTTCCCTGTATAGAATTTTTATTTGTGGTTTTGTTTTGTGCACTTTGCTTTCCAAACCTTCAAATAAATCTTATCATCATCCTGGAAAAGCAAATGGAAAGAACACAGATTTAAGCCCTGACCCTTGGCATTAACATGTAAGATCAATTTATTTCATACAACTGTAAAGCAAATGATTGCGCATGAGCATGAAAACATAAGAAGACGAACACAAGCTTCTGCAATCTGTTTTTGAAAAGAAAATAAATACAAATAAATAGAATCAATATAAACGAAAATAAAGTGCAATTAATTCATAATAGCTTGATAACAAGAAATTGCAAATATTTACTGTGCAACGAAAATTGATGTCATTGATAATGATTTGTTGGTTTGTGTCTTAATTACCTGGAATGAGAAACAGTTTTGGCTGGAGTTCAACTGGGTTTGGTCCTCACATTTTAAGCTTATATTACTTACACATTTACCCATCATATAAAAATTTTTATGTAAAAAGAATATCTTCAAGTGTAAACAAAAAGACAATAAAACCTTGTCAATCATGTAAACTAAATAAGACCATTTGATAATTGACTAAATGTCTGAGTAATTGCACTGTGCTTGAAGAAATGAGAAGACAAACTAGTCAGAATCAGAGAAATAAATGTGTCCCCATTTTGTCTCTTGATTTATACAAATGGTGCCTATGCAGTTTCCACTGCTTTATATTAAACAAAACCAAATTTGAGGCATCAGTGCTGGATCAATACTGAGGATGAGTCTACATTTATGTACACGAATTAATGCCATTATGCAGACAATTTAGCCAAACACTGGCTCAATGGAGAAAAAAAAACAGTTTTACGATCTTTGGCTCTAAACAAAGAGAATCTCTAGATTACCTCTGAAGAGCCTGATATCTATGAGGTCTATGAGGTCCCTGCACAGTCTTAGTTGATATGATAGCAGTATTTTTTTTTAAAGCACAGTAAATGAAGACTGATGTCCTTAATGTATATAAAAAAAAAAACCATGTGGCTTGAGGCTGTACTGTCAAACTCAAAATGAGGGTGGAGGACGGCTCCTGTGGAGGCGCTGAGGCTCCTGATATAAGGCATTGTATTTGATGGGCACTTTACCAACGTGCCTGTGACCTGCAACAACAGCCAGTAAAGTATGAGTAAACATAAGAAAACAAAACCTGCAAAACTTTACAGAATTTATGAGACATCCATATACCTGCTATGGCTCACTATTCACAGTTACAGAGACCATCTGACCTCCATCTGAAAACAAAACAGCAAGGCCATAAGAGATGGTTCAGGAACAGTGAAAAGTTGCATTTTGTTTAAAGGAGTGAAAAAAAGGCCAAAATGACATAAACATTTTAAATGTGAGAAAAAGCATCGCACCAATTTTCTCTTTGCCGTTGTCCACGGTATGCTGTATGTTGTTGGCAGGCACAGAAGAGTTGGGCTCCCCATCAGCAGGGCTGTAATTTAAGTCCCATTATAGATCAACGCTCAGCAAATTACTAAAAAGAAAATCACTTTTAAATGAATAAATACATAAACACTAGCCTTTTTCCATTTTGCTGGAGGACACTTTTTGCTTGTTCAGGATCTATATGTACCAATCTGGTAAGAAAAGAATGTCCATCTCCCAGACTGATAAAACAGATATAGACAGCATTAGTGAACATATTAATTTTACTTCTAAGACTGAATCTGCTTATTTCCTCCACTCCAGTAAAGCTTAAACACTTATGACATGTATATAATTTTGTCTGCGATAATGCTGCAGTTATATCAGGGAAGACTCACCTTGAGAAAACAGGAAAAATCCAGTACTTTGCTCGGTCTCCAAACACCTCAGCTACATTTCTGCTAAAGCCGAGTGAAAACCCATTTTTATCTGGGCCATTCGCGAAGACAGGAGCTCTAAAAGCTTCTGAAAGAGCAGAAAAATATCATCACTCAGTGATTAGGGGTGGCTTTCAAAGGACACAATCAACACTGAAATGAAACTACATATATTTTTTAGATTTTATAGTTACCTATAGTGGTCCTGTTCTTGCCTACAAGCCATAGATGATAGCTAAGAAGGGACAGGATGCTGATAAAGAACAGGGCCGCCACAAAAAACAGAAACAAGATGTGGAATTTGGCGTGTGTGTCAGGCAGCTGTTTCTTCACAATGGAAAAAACAGAACAAAAGTGTTAGTCTTGTTACTCTGCATGTCTCCAAGAACACTTCTTGTCCTTAAGTCGAGTTATCTTTGCTCAACAACTGGTTACACTTCATAGACAAAGAAAAACAATATCCTTCATTGTGTGGTTCCATTATCCAGCATTTTCTTCTATAACACAATATATTTCTTCACTGTTGGATTGTATGACAGAAACCATTGTCTCATGCCAAGCTGTATGCTCGAGACTCCACTGGTTAGCCATCTCATGACACACTACACTGATTGGTGGCTGCTGTATCATACGATGCAATCAATAGTTGCAAGTCACATGTCTCACCACAGCCCAACTGCACTTAACTTTATAAGTGTTCCTAATAACTAATAGTGTTTAACAATATATGCTGTCCTGGGGATATAAATTCCATCCTAAAAAGATCCTTCATTCACCCTTATTGAAGTGAGAGCACAACACACAATCAAATGCAAGCACGTCAATAAAAAACAAATATTAAGAGGAAGTTTTGGTACTTACAGTCCAGAATTTGATGAAATACTGGATGACTGTGGCACAAATTACTACACAGTAAAGTGAGGCGTAGGCCAAGAACAACACAAAGTACTTGTAATTTGAGAATCCGACACAGTTATTCACCCTGAAAGAAAACATGATATGGGATATACTGTCTTAATCCTACAATACAGTAAACAAAAGAGGCAAAAGGTGAATAATGTTACTGTAAAGTTGGGATAAATAAGCTGCATCCTGTAAACCTAGATCATGATGAAACAAAGAACAATTTTGATTGATAGTTGAATGAAAAAAATCCTACCAGGGACAATGATGGTCCATTTTGAGCACACACCTTTGAGGATGAGAGTAACAAAAACAAACATCCTGTTAGTAGATATCCCTATGTTAGAGCTTCATAATTAGACAATAGGCAGACCTCAGTTTAAGTCGAACGTTGCCTGTCGTTATGTTGTCCTCTCAAAATTTGTGAAGGTCTCAATTTAAAATTTGATTTAAAACAACTACTTCCAACTGAAATTATCATAGTTCAACCATAACATGCCTCATTGTTCAACAGCAATGCATCTGTATTTTCTCCCCAGTTTATCTGTATAACCAGAGCTCAGCTAATGTTTTCTTGCAGTTTGAGAATATAAAATCAGAAAAAGAACCAGTTTAATTATGTCTACTCCTTCAGGGAAAAGAAAATTGAAAATGGCAGTGTCAATGTTTAATTACACTGCATTCAATTAGAAAACACTCACATTTCACAGGTTGAGCAGTGATGGCAGCGGTCGGGTTTGATTACCTGGCAGCTGTGACAATAACGGATGGCTATTAGGAGAAAAAGCAAGCAGAATTACTATAGTATGAATCTGTATTACTCAGTAAGAGAATATCTTCACACCACATCATTGCTTTTTCCCCCCTGTATGCAACACAGTGTGAGGTAGCCAAACACGTTTGGGTTGTAGTCTGCATGGCTAACAATGTCTTTATGAGTTTTTGTCTATTCCCCTTCTTAAGACTAAGGTCATATTTAATCTTTTTCAAATGTTTTTTCAAACCAAGTAGGGAGCAGAGTGGAGGAGCCAGGTGTGACCTGGAGAGATAAGGAGGCACACCTGAGTTCAGTTTCCTGCTAGGTAGAGCTCTGTAGACACCAGACAGATAACATTGTGTTGTTTGAAAAAGATATACAAAAAGGGAACACGTGATGTAGCAAAACCTTTACACAACGTAATCTGTTTTGCTGACAGAATGGTCTACATGCATGTGCCAAACTAACATGAAATTCTGTTACCTTCCTATTTTTCTAAGGACAGCAGCTAAAGTAGTTCCTCTTTTAAGAGATGACAAGTGGCAGTTTTTGAAGCTGTGGTAAAAGCCTCACCTCCCCCTGCTGTGCGTGTATACACAGGTAAATTCCTTGCCACTTTCTTCAAAATCTCTTGTTGCGCCTCAGCTCGCTCTTCTCTCTCATACAGTTCCTTCTCTGCTCTGGGCAGACAGAACTGACAGGAACACAAAATGAACGAGTCAGAGACAACCAGATGTAATGGGCATGGTAAACTTATGGAATGGAACGTGAACACGGAAATGTCCCAAATCCTTTTTTCCTCTTGCCTTACCGCTTTTGAGGGGCCAGATGGTCTGGAGCAGATGGTCTTCCAGTAAGACCACGTAAACATGAAGAAGAAAATATGAAAGATGACCAAGTAGCTGACTGTTGAAAGAAAGGAAAAGACTGAATCACACTTAAATTGACATCTGTGGAATCAGCTTTCCAATTAATAATAAATCAACAAGTACCATTCATAGGAATGAAGAAAGTGAATGGAGTTTGGGGGATATCACTTACTTCGTTCTGCATTATTAGGGATTGTATCTACAAATAAATAAATAAAATGATCAGTGAGCAGAAACTACTGTCCCAATAATGCATGACTACACATCCCCCCACCCTACAGACAGACACACACACCAGCCCTTTCTCGGCCCATGTGGCAGCAGCCTGGCACGGCCAGCAGTGACCCACCCATAACAGAGAGCTTTGTTTAAGTACCAGGGATGTCCCTATCCTGACCACAGCCACAGTTGGACATAACTGCAGTGCAGATCTATGCTTCTAATGATATCATCAGTAGTCTGATGCAGATACAGATTAAAAAAAAAAAAAATGCATGATCAATATCCCTCTGCTGAACAATAGGCAGTGCATGGGCTATCCTAAATAAATTTGGATACATATGACTTACCACATTTACTAAGAAGCAAAAACAGCAAGTCTTAATTCATGCCCCACTTCATTATGAATGTATATGCAGTTGTAAAACAAATGATTTCATCAAAAACAAAGTCATGAATGAACAAATAAGCACACATCAGTCCCAATCTCCCAATCAATTACCTGCCACAATGTTTTTCGGACTATATTTCTAATAATATCTGTCAACATCGTTGATCTGATCGCTACTTTCATAGATTCAGCCACATTGCCAACAATTATCAGCCATTATCAAACGGTCTGCGCCTCAGTGTCGTAGATGTATCCGTTATTAAGTCAACAATAACACACACACACACACACACACACACACACACACACTTTAAAATGTCTCAGCCGACTTCCTTGTATTTGAGCAGCCGCTGCTGGTTTTGTGAAGGTCACAGCTTTTATAAAGGAGACAGACCACACAAACACCGGAGTTTTACTATATATGGCAACCCGCATTTTATCTCATTTTAACGGGTGCATCACAACTGCCGGGACGAACTGGTAAATCATTCATTTACTGCAGTAAAAAGCCCCCAAGACTCCAAATGTGACCAAAATAACATCTGTTATTGCTGTAATTACATAGATGCTTCTGTCATGAAGTTGTCCCTGTAAGGGAGTCTGCATGTTTACATCCCGAGGGGAGGGGAGAGGGGGGATTTTAAATCCCATTTCAACCACATTATCAAACTTGGCAACCCGTCAAACTGTCAACACAAGTAGATATCCCTTCCGGCCATCGACTAACAACCACGAAAGTGGGTGTACTTACACACACACAGCTCCACGACATAGGCGTAATAAGACCAGCCGACAACCAGGTTGATGAACAGGACAGGTACCCAGTTCAGAGCCCGTTTGCAGCACCTCAGCGCATGAGAGGGCGCCATCTTTAATCCGTGCGGGATAATATCCCACGGAAACGTCACATCCCCGGCTTTAAGGGACGGGACCGATGGGACTACAACACCCAGACGCCCCCAAGTCCGCATGCGCATCTGCTGCTGCTGTTCTGCCGGTTACCGCCCCCTCACAGAGCCAGGCTTTATGCGACTCATTTGTCATATGGAAGTTTAAAGTCAGCAGCCAAATGCAAAGGGCTGGCAAACTGTCACTGTCTGCTCCACAAAACACTGTAATGCTTCCTCTCATGAACTGTTTTAATCATTTAACTTATTTATTCGTATATTTGAGGTGTACACTATGGATAGGACAAAACAAATATTGTGAAAGACTCCCAACTTTTACAGACAAATGAAATCAATCCAGTTAACCATAGAATAATTAGCAGAATGGCAGTGAGTCGTTGGTATGCATCACTTTTATGTATATGTTTTTGTGTATTTATATTTATATTTATTATATTTATATTTATTATACTTCTACTAGAATTACTTTTAAAAAATTGCAACAGGATTTAAACTGGGTTAAAGCTAAAGTCAACATGCTGTTATGTGCGAGACTTCATGCACTGCAATATCTTTGTGTAGCTGCATCATTATTTCTTTTACCATAGACTACATCCATTTTATACCTCTCAAACTCCTCCAACATTTTAACTTAGGTCTCATGAGACCCGTTTCTCCTATCCTTTTGTACAAAGACCTACACTGACTTCCTGAGAGACGTTAAAAAACAAAAGGTCATACACATTTCCCAGGAAATCAAAATAGCTTTCATAAATGTAACCCAATCCCCTAAATGTTCAATGTTCTGTTTAAAAATGGTTTCACTTTTACAATCAGGAAAAAAACACATGCCTTCAGTGCTATGTCAGTTTCTATTTTAAGTTTTATATAAGTCTACTCGATAGGATCTGATCAGGAAATGGCTCAGATCTCCACCCTGAATGTTGTTGGTAACTGAATGCTAGGAAAACATTGAAGACATATGAGCAAATTTACATTTTTTTCACATTCAGTGTAAAAAACACAAATAGAGCAGCTCAAGACCCTCTGCTATATAAAATGGTTTCTATTATTATTCACTTTAAGATTAAGGATTTATTTATTGACACAAATACTGATTGCATACATTTGTGAAAAAAGTGTCCCAGTTGGTCTGTGTCCATTTAATGTAGAAATCATTCAGGCTTTTGGATCAAAACTCATAAGGTCTATTCATTTAACTTCAAGATATATGGATGAAAAAGAAATAATAACAGACAAAGTAAAAATACAATGTTCTACTCCTTTACTTTTCAATAAACTATTATATACAAGATAATGTGTTGCCATTGTTCTTGAAAAAAACTAAAATAAATTAAAGTACTTCCTTCATTAGTTAATCAATAGCCTCCTTATGCATATTATAATCTACTGGATTAATGACCCTCAGAGACTCCTGAAGATAACCGAAGATTTTGGAATTCATTATGCATTTCTACTGTGTGAGGAGGCCGCCTTGATGGAGGAGCGTGTCCCCTTCTGTGAGGAGGGGGAGCGTGGAGATAAAGGAGGGGAGAGAGATGAGGGAGAAGGGGAGGGAGAGGCAGGGCAGGAGTTGGGAGACACTGAATGTCGTCTGGTGGGACTGCTGCTGGGTGAGCCTCGGGGTGAAGAGTAGGGTGACAAGGCCTGAAGCATACGGCCACTCCGTTCCTGAATGGCATGCTAAACAAGGACAGCAGAGACAGGAGACATGTTTACTTTGCTGTTTTCTTCTCTTTTGTTGCAATGGATGGGTGACTCATCTCGTGATGAAATGCTCTGTCATTTCTTTATTGCACTTGGTCTTACCAAGCCAGCTGTATTTATTCAGACTTCCCACGTTAACCACAGTGTGTTTTGTCATAGCTCAAAGGATATAGGAGAATTTTATGGTTTGGGAACTTTTGGGGCAAATTCCCCAGTTGCAATGAAACTATGGATGAATTTGCTTTTGCACCGTTGTCTTAAATTGCCTGAACACTGAATCACCTCTGTGGCAGGCCAAAAGATGTTTCCTTACCTGGTATTGCTTTTCATGTAAGACCACACAGTCTTGTTTTAATTCAATGGGTTTGTAGCAAAGCACTTGTGTGATACAACGGAAACTTAATCCAAATGTTTTGGGAATTTGCTAATTACTTTCTGGTTTCTTTTGAAATTTTGGTTAGCTTAGCTTAGCATAGGTACAAAAAATAGGGGTAGACAGCTGGCATAGCTTTGCCTAAAGGTAACAACATTGGCCCTCTGAAGCTCACTAATCTATGATATTTACAGTTTGACAAAAACAACCTGTAAAAATAACAATTTGTGGCTTAGTGGGCATAGTTCTTTTTTCCAGTTTCAAGAAGTAAAAGATGAATTTCAGTGAGAAATGAAAGATTTGTTATCTGTTTTGGTCTGAAATGGATTTTTCCCTTCAGTCAGCGTGTCCGGTGGATTAACGTAAAATGAAACGTGCCCAAGCTCTGTCAGGTCCAAAAAGCTCCAGGAAGTTGCCAATGAATTCTCGTGACTTTTCTTCCCACTTGTGGATGAGGTCCTGGCTCTTCTCTTCCACTCTGTAGACAAAGTGCTTGGACTTCTCCTCCACTGTACGCACCGTCTCTTTCATCTTGTCAACCTGGTTCTGGAGCCGATACGTATTCTCCTGTCACAAACAGACACTACAGATGAACATCAGTATGTTGGTGATTATATCTATACATTTTAAAAGCCCATTTTTACTTTATGAATTAGAATTTGTCATACCTTAATGAATCCAACATTCAGCTCTCTGGCTGTGTACCCTCTTTGCAGGTTGCGCCGAACATAAATGTCATAGTCTCGGACAATGCGAGTGATCAGATCAGATGTGGAGATGCCCTCTGTCCTCTGAGTGGCCACAAACATTCCTGACCCGAATGCACAACTAATTACTAATTACAGACTAATACATAATGTACAACAACGAATTAATTCACAGTAATGGGTTATATTATCTTCACCTGCTTCCTTAATGTGTTTGTAAACATCCTCTGAGCCAGCAGAGGTGTAAGGAATGTCATCATGGGCCACAAAGTCAATCTGCGAGGGCAACATGAGAGTGTTTAGATGTGTATCTGTCTCTGCGTGAGATTTGAAGACGCTGTGTGTCCAGTGACTGCTTGAACTTTGACCTTGTGTTTCTTAAGGAACTCTGCAGTAAGGGTCCAGGGTGCGTCCCGGACCACCTCATCAACATAACGGCAGTGCGTCAGGGCATCATAGCGTTCATCCTCTGTCATCACCGTGAAGCCCTTATACTTATGGGTGAGTTCATCACTGCAGACTAAATAAACAAGAACTTACATGTGATGTCTCACTTTCACTCCAAGAATTTAAACTAGAATTAAAAAAGCCTTTATTTAAGGGTCACTTTATTCTAAGATTAGGATTCATACATATAGCTAATACAGCTTGAGGTCAAACGGTGTTTTTACTGCAATTTGTTGAGACATTCATGCCTTACCTCCTACTATCAGGTAAGTGTTGGGGAACAGATTTTTGGCTTGCATTAGAGCACGAGCATGTCCCGAATGGAAAAGATCAAAGATCCCATCAGCATAGACTCGCACCGGACGATGAGCTACAACAAATAAGAAATTAAATCTTCACACATAATTTAATTCATGTGGATGTACTGACATTTTATAACAGATACTGATAACTGAGCCGCCAATAAAGATCTTATGTTGCTGTTAATCTGTCAGTCATAAGGCCTGACATATTCCTGGAGTAAAGGATCATAATAATAACAACCTCATGATGAGCCAAATACCTGCCATTAAAAAATGTGCTGATACTGAAATCACATTTTATTACTGATGTCAGTGGATACAAACATAAACACATCCTCTGTTACACAAAATTAACAAGCAAATGCAAATTGAAACTAATAAGAGGTTTCACCTGGTGTACCTCTTCTGGCTTGTGCAATGGTCAGCTTTTCATGGGGGATGTCTGATTCACAACCGGTGGCTTTGGCAAAAGCAGCTGGCTCCCGCAAAGCCTGGACAGAGAAAAAGGAAAAAAAGAAAAAAAAAACGTCATGTGATATTTTATCAAATGGCGTATTTTTCTTCCAAATAAAATCCAATTAATATGTTCTCTAAATCGTTTCTGCACACATGTGATGCACACAATTAGTACAAAGTGAACGAACTGTCATTATATGCAAACAAGCATTTTCATAATTCATGTCATTCACACTGAATGGCAATGTACAGTTTCCAATTTATCGGAACTTGCATGTATTTGGGTCTTGGAGGGAAAAAGGGCTGTTATGACAGCAATATACAACAACAGGTATGTTGCAGAACTTAAGAAATGCAGTTGAAACTTTCAAAATTTAGATTTATTTCAGTAAAGCACAGCACGTCCTTATTGGGAATCCTGTCTAAATTCATTAAACGTATTATCAAAAAAAAAGATAATCTTTAATTAGCCTGAGTGATCTTAAGTAATATGCATCCTGATATGTTTTGGACTTTGTGTTGTGTGTAGTGACATATAGTATGTGCAGCTTTATCTGCTGTGTTGTAACATATACTTTGAACTTTGATTCCGTTCAAACATCTGATGTTTCATGGCTTAAACTATAAGATTGATGAAGTTGAACATCTTAAAATTTTAGCCTCCTAGGACCTGGCGTCCACATATGTGGACATCATTTTAGGTCGTATAGACCACAATACAATTTTTTTCTCAACAAGCGTCTGGTGCCCACATATGAGGCCATTATACTTCCACTCAGTGGTGTTAGAAGACTATAATGCATTACAGGTTAGATTCAAGATGACCAACAACGCGAAAGAGAAATGAAAAATGCATGTCATGCAATAGTTCGGTTCTTTAATAATGCCACTGACGTTAGCATTCTTCATCAGCATGGTTGTCAGTCCTTACAATTAGGATGTGATTTCCAACATGACACCTTTAACAGGCAAGTGCACATGTCAGCATCAGTGCATTGCTATGAGCCATTGCTACATTGTTCCACCCAGCTAATCTGTAAGCTACACTCCTAGCCACGAGTCAAATAACCACAGGAGAAATTCATTCTAAGTCTCACATGAAAATAAATTGATACAAGTTCTCGTTTACAGCTTTTAAATAAAGTGGGAAAACAAGACAAACAGAATCCCCTGACTGGATCTGTGCAACAATGAAGAAGGTGGCCATGTTTCACATTGACAGACGAGAGCTCACCCTGCGAGGGCCTCCTCTTTGTTTCTGCGGGCCCTGTTGTTGGTTGCCATTGCTGCCTCTGCCCCGTCTCCTTCCAGCCATCCTGGATTATTTTGGTGCTTTGTCTATTAACAACCGGCACCTGCCACTCCTCTCAGTTGTTTTATCCAGAGCACATGAGCGATTTCCAAACTTGCCTGTGATTTTAAGTCTGCCTGATCCTGATGACGCGAGAATGGAGTGGCCAAAGTTCAAGCCACTCTGGTGAAGCTATTCAGAGGTGAACATTGCACTGGCCATCAATACTGGCCTTCAGAGGACTATCCCTTTCTTCATCAGATATCACAGCTGAAGGGAAAAATGTTAGTTTTCCGAGGTACACTTTTTATAGCACATTTAGTTTTGGACACCTCCTGCTCACTTGTGTGATTCTGTTTCAACAGGTTAGACACAAGTCTTTCAGAGACACAGTAACCAAAAACATTGTTAAAAGATCATACTGTGCTCGAATTTGAACAAATACATTACAAAAAATGTTTTCAAGATAGTAAAGAAGTTTTAGCCACATTTGCAACAACTTTGGTTTTATTTGATTTTGAAAATAAAGTACAGTTATATAACAAATATGTACACTGAGACATTCACATACATACAGACACACTGTTAGCAACATGTACATATATTTATGAATATTGTGTAAAGTTTACCTACAGGAATGTGGCTTGTTTAGGAAGCAGCCAAGAACCCCAAAGTTCAAGTCATGGCAAAATAATCATGAAAGAAAATGAAAAGGCCGAATTGAAACACTGAGAGGTTGTTGTGACTTTGTCGTTTTTCCTAATGTTGGAGTTTTGAGTGACTCAAGTACATAGTGAAAGTACATAGAGAAACTTTGAGGGGGTAGGGTCCATATCAGCAAAACTGAAATGTCTCAAATGTTTCACTTTCCTTATTACTTTCTGCACATGTGTAAGAAATGCCTTACTAGGCTGAAACTGGGTTATTTTAAAGAATAAAGTCAAGTTCAGTCGAAACACAGGAAACAGTCACCTAACTGGTTTGAGGACTCAGGAACCAGGAGTGACTTCTCAGGAATGTTTTCACCTGTGAACACAATGACCTGGAGTGAGAGGCGTGGCTATCCTTGTGAGAGCATGAACAGTGGGAGTATTGCTTTGCTATGCCTCCTCTCACTTCCTGATCTCTAAACGCTGCTCAAATATGTGGAGGGACACACAGTGTGACAAACAGAGTGACAAATCTGTAATTTTCTGGACCTTTGACAGACCGGCCCGAAAATATCATTCTGCCACAAAGGTAAGATAAATCTCTCTCAACATCGTCATATCTTGGTAGATTAATTCTGAGGAATTCTGTCCCCATAGTAAATATTACGTGTCTACAGTGTCACAAGAAAGTCACAGATATTTGGTTTACTTATAATCACAGTATCATTGGTTGAGATAAATAACCAGGTAAATACAGCTTTTCAGTGGATTGTAGATACAGATACTTTTTTACAACTTATTGATGTCCATAGTTGTGAGGTAGGTGGATGAATAAATAATCTCTTCGCCTCAGTCCAGTGAGGTTACCTGAGAATATAAAACAGCTAGTTAGGAAAACCGTCATGAAAACATCCATGCAGCTGAAAAAAACCTTGCTGTGATTGTGACCATGTGAATAGTTGTTAATCATTTCTGACTGATCTATACTCTAATAATTCTATTTAGATTATTTACCCGGTGCTGGTGTAAAGTATGTTCCCATGGCAATATCTGGCCCTGCTCCTGCTGATAGTAGTTCAAATATGCAAAGGTAAGGCTCAAATAGCACTGTCTACTCTGTCAATAAGTGTATAGCTGTCCCTCTGGGAAACGGTCTCATCATAATAGAGGAACAGTGGAAGTTCTTTGGTTTGTTGTCACCACATTTCCAGCTTCTTTAAATCTTCATAACTGCATGTGTCAGTGAGTTTCTTGTAAATTGTGTGCTTTTTTTGGTCCACTGTTCAACAAACCGTAACAGTGAGGTTACAAGTCAGATCCACTCAGCGGTCTTAGTGTTTCACAAATTTTCCATGTGAACTAGCTCATGACATATTTCTTTCTTGTGGGCAGAGCTGTGAAACAGTTTTATCCTAGATTGGCACGGAATAATCCAGACTACCCTGAGTCATATGAAGATTATATCATTGATGAGAGCAGAGTTTTTAAATCAATGTATCTGAAAACCTCTTTCTCTCTCTCTCTTTCCACCTCCTTGTTGTTGTTGTTGTTGTTTTTTTTTCTCCCTTACCTGCCAGCTCAGAGATGTGATGAATTTACTGACCTAAATTTTGGCCATGCATTCATTGGCACTAGCATCAGAGTTAAGTTGCTGCTGTACACCAGGGGAAATGGCACTTGTGCTACACTTCTGTCCCACACCAACCTGTCTGCCCAGCCCCTGCTCAACTTGTCCAGACCCACCACCTTTGTCATTCATGGGTATCGGCCCACGGGATCCTCGCCGGTGTGGGTCAACAACCTCACAGAGCTGCTGCTGCACAGGGAAGACCTTAATGTCATTGTAGTGGACTGGAACTATGGAGCTGCTAATGTCAACTATCTTAAAGCTGTGGAGAACACACAGAAGGCAGCAGCCAACCTCACCGCTTTCATAAAAATAATGCAGGTATGAGCTGTGTATGAGTCTGTCTGTGGCCATCACTATCACTGAAACGTCACAGACTGATGGCTGATCATTTCAGGAACATGGTGCCTCACTGACCTCCATCCACTTGATTGGAGTCAGTCTCGGAGCTCACATGTCAGGTTTTGTAGGCGCTAACCTGAATGGATCCATTGGAAGAATCACAGGTAGGATTTGTTCATATCGGCACATAAATTCAGATCGCTTTCAAAATTTATGCCATAATTATTATTTATGTCTTACGGGGACATTTTAGAGAACTACACGTTGACATTGCATTGCATAGATGAATAAAAGAAATACTGTACAAATCACACAACCTTTGGACACTAAATTAAGAGTTTTGGCATCCAGCTGAAATGCTTACCAAGGACACTTCATTATAATTGTGACACCCAAATGAGGTATAATTCCTGCATTGGTAACATAACAGTAACTAATAACACAGAGTATTATTGTTTGTCAGATGTTACACAGCATCAAAAGTACTAGGCCAAGGTTTAAGTTGTGGAGTTGCAGCAACATAGGAAAGGAAATCAGCAAATGTCTGGTTTGCGAATATCCTGAAAGGTCTGCTGATGTCTGATGATGTGATGTTTGCAGGCCTGGATCCTGCTGGCCCTCAGTTCACCGGCACACGTCCAGAAGATCGACTGGACTCAACAGATGCCCAGTTTGTCGATGTCCTGCACACAGACATGGACTGTTAGAATTGTTTAAAATTTTTTAATGAATGCATATCTAAAACAAAAGTTATACATGATTAAAATAATATCTTTTCGCAAAATAATACATTCATGAGTAAAACGGCTGTGTTTTTGCAGCCCTGGGCTTCAGAGAACCTCTCGGTCACATTGATTTCTATGCAAATGGAGGAGCAGACCAGCCCGGCTGTCCAAGCACAATCTTCTCTGGTAAGATCTTTAATATTACAACACTTTGTGCTTTAGGGACATGACCATTATGCTAAAATCCCACTACCTATCTCACCCCTGTACAGGAACCTCTTACTTTAAATGTGACCACCAGAGATCAGTGTTTCTCTACCTTGAATCTATGAGACAGACGTGTCCCATCAGGGCTTTCCCCTGCTCGTCCTACAGTGACTTTCTGGATGGAAAATGCTTGGACTGTGACAAGTTTGGTGCTGCTGGATGTCCTGTCTTTGGTTGGTACTACTATACACCAGAAACAAGCAATACACTTTATTTCAGTTGTTTATACTTCAAATTCATGACTATTGTATTATCTGGACTCATTTCCCAGCGAGATACAGGTTTTACACAGGTTTTAAACAGAAATTTTATGAACACACTACTGAAGGAAAGAAAAACTTTCATTTGGATATTGATAGTCCAAAGTACTGATAAACTGAATGTACAGTTTCATAACTTTGAGTTTGAATGTTGTATGGTCTGTCATGATGTAAATATCTTCAGCAGGCTCTTTATTTCTCCAGAGGTTATAGTTTTTACTGGCCCTGACACAGTTGTTTTACTCCTGCTTAGGCTATGATGTCACACAGTGGGAACGTGTCCTTCTGAAGCTCGGCCAGACAAAGACTTTCTTCACAACAAATTCAATGTCGCCATTCTGCAGTAAGTAAGACCAGACCCTAAAACAGTCACAGATGGTCTAATCCTGGATAAACTCCACTTTTATGAGAGTTCGTCAGTTATGACAAAAGATTTGTTTTGATGTAAAAAGGGTGGACAAAATTTTAATAAAATGTTGATATCTTCTCGCAGTCACATCCGCATACAGAGTGGATGTGATTATATGGAACAGGGATGCTCGCTGGGGTTACATTACCGTCAAACTTCATGATAAAGGAACAGAAGCAGTGGCAACAATTGACCAGTAAGTTCTGCTCAAAGTACACTATGACCTCTTTGTCTGCCTGTTGTTGCTTTCCCACTGTAATGTGTGTTGGTTTTTTTAATATTAGCAAATCCACAAAGTTCCAGAAGTACACAGAGACAAGGTTGTTTGCGCAGTTCAACAAAGACGTTAAGTCAGTGGACAAGGTGTCCATCATGTTCTCAACTGGGAATGTATTCAAGCCCAAATACAAGCTCCGTGTTCTCAGAGTCCGTCTCACACATCTGGAACGCAAAGACAGGTAACATCTTTAAGACTGGACACTTTGATCCCTAAAGTCAGCCATTAATATAGTGTCACCTTTACCAGCAGCAGAATTACAGAGGTATGGACTTTGTGCTTTACAGGCCTCTATGTCGATATGACATTGTTCTTGAGGAGAAGACCGAGGTCACGTTCAGGCCCATTCCATGTGAAGAATCCAACTTCTGAGGAAAAGTCAAACTCTCTGTCTAAACCTTCACACAGAGGTTTGGCTGACTCACCCCTCCCTCCAGGACTGTATGGAAAAATATTAAAGACTAAAAATAAATTTACGTCAATAACTTCAGAGCTAGTGACCAAATATATACTGGCATAATGTGAAGGCTTGGGATCTGGAAATAAAGCTGTTATACCTGTAAATGATTTTATGTACGTTTTAAAGAGAAAATATATTTTGACTTTCTTCGTGGTCTCAGTTGTTATCTTTCATTTTTATAAACAAAATGAGATCAACTATATATTTATTTGTGAATTCACCCTTTATATTAAAATAAATAAATCAAGTAAACAATGTTTCCAGTGTCTTTTCAGGACATCATTAAGCTCCCACACTTCAGCCATCAATAAATGAACTGACAGGTTGATCAATTTTCTATACCATAAAAAGACAAGCTGTTAAAAAAACATATGCACCTAAATCATCCTAAAAAAATAAAAACGTCATTGTGTCTCTACATCACAATAAAGACAAATGTGGCTCAGCCCTGAGCTGCTTTAAGTGTCGTCTGCCATCCTTGTCTTTCTGTCACAGGTTTCCTAATCAGCTGGATAAAGGATAATGTTTGAAAACCAGTTTGAAAACCAGTTCATCCCATTCAGGCCCAGCTCTCATTCACAATCAAGGATCAGAAAGCAAGGATTTGCATAGGAAACAGTCTTGCACAGTCTTGGATTTGCATAGGAAACAGGAAATTTTACTGATATTCTTCTTGGAGTGACTCAGCATCAAGAGGCAGTTCCTTTTTTTTTTCTTTTGGGCCACCTGAGGTCTGCTTCCACTGTCACTCATACACTTTGAGCAATGGCTGAGTAAAAACATGAAGTCCTGTTGGCCATTCAGCAGTCTAAGAGAAGTGAGCAAAATTACATCCAATATATATATATGTATATATATATATATATATTTTTTTTTTTTTTTTTTTTCAATAAAAAGGAGCGAGGATAATTTCTTTTTAATTTAGAAAAGCATCATCTATCCAATGGGCAGTGAAACGTTTCTGTCAATTCAGGATGACTCTCACTCATTTAGACATGTGCTTCTTCATACGTTGAATCTCCATCTATGACAAAAGAAAACACACCATGAGAGGAGTTTCTTTGTATCAAGTCATTATTCTCGACCCATTGTGATTCTGATGAGCTTTAGAACGTGAATAAGACTGCAGAGAAATCTTATCTCACCTGTAAGGTCAAGCGGATCCTTTTCTCCTCATCAAGCTCATTCATGAGAAGTTTAATCTCTTTGCTGGAACACAAATTTACAATCGTCAAATTAGTTCAACAAAAAACATTCCTGATGGAAATGGCAGGGGTGGTAACGTCTCATGTCGCCATTAAAGTAACAAAGCCATACTTGTGCTGAGTCTTCATCTGTTCAAACTGGTCTCTCAGGTCTCTCAGCTCTGTCTGCAGCTGTTGCAGGTTTGGTGGGCCGTGTTTGACTGGACTTCTGCTTGGCTCAGGGTCTGACTTGAGGCCTGGGGTTGGATGCAGTAGAACAGAGAGAGCCTTTGGTAACAGAGCAGAGAGGGGCGGCGTGGGCACACTCTTGGATGCTGCCCCCTATGGAGGACAACTCAACATTACAATGCGGCACAAATCAGATCAGAACATCAGAAATTCTAGTTTCTTTTTCACACTCACAGACAGGGCCGACTCATTTTGACTCGTCTCCTGAGAGTTTTCTTGAAGTGTTAAAGCATCCATCTCTTGTCTCAGGCTTTCTTTCCTTTCCTCTTCCATCACAAGCGTTACCTGTAAATTAAATCTAGTTTTAGATATCTATTGAGTAAAATATAAGTAAGAGGGTAAATGTCCCTCCCTCACCCTCTGAAAGCAGAAAAAATGATATCTCAGCTTTTGGTGTCCCCAAAGAAAATACTAAAAATGTCAGTTAGATTATTAACAGATGAATGTAGTGATGGACATACAAAAAAAAAAAAACAAAACATGGGATAAGATAAGAAGATAGCTCATATTGTGTGAAGTAAGGAGTCAAAGCAAATGTCTACGGCTATTTCATGAAGCTGTTTGTGTACAAGGCAGCTCAGAAAAGTTAAATTTATCACAAGGACAGATGGGACTCAAATAGACACCACCAAATAGTTTTTATGTCGGAGTCAGTTTATAGCAATATTGTAGTAGTAGAAATGAACTGGATGAAGGAACAATGAAATGATATGACTTACATATGTCTATTATAATAAATATATACTTCCCAGAGTCTGAAGCTCTGACTGTAACCTCTCATCTGCAACAAGAGCTGCCTGCTCATGCAGCTTCTCCGTGACTGACACAATTGAGTCAAACTCCTCTGTGTCTTTGAGGGAAACGGAGAATAAATGTTAAAACACACCACTCAGAACCAAAGATTCATTAAAACCCATCACTATAGAGATCCTGGTCCATTTTTACAGTAATAGGGCCACTGTGTTTTTGAGATTCCTATGTGTTTGTGCCTACATTAGCATTTGTCCTTTTTTTCTTTTAAGCATGCAAGATTCAAGTGTGATAGCATTTCAAAAGACTTTGTAACAAATCTAACAGCAACAGTTGCAAGGCTTACCAGGAATGAGGACTGAGCTATAGCTGCCCATCTTGGCAGAGAAGAATACAAGTGCAGAAAGACACAAAAACCTGCAGAGACTTTAAGTCTACATCTACAAATGACAGATTGGATCAAGTCAGTGGAGCAGAAATCCACATTCAGCTCACTCTATTCTCATTCTACACCTTTTAGAAATTGAAATGCACTAAAAAAACAGGGGTAGTTCTTCAGCTGTTAGCTGCGCTTACTAATTCAGCAACTTGAATTTGTTAAGTGGTACTTCTCTATCCAACTAAATGTGGGTGTTACAGTAGAGGCAGCTGTTGTCTCTCATACTGCAGCAGTGAACAAATGTGCAACACATGCGGGAACCAATGCAAGGAAAGCTCATTAGTAACCATACTAAACCAATTACCAGATTATTGTCAGTTAGTGAAGGATCTGGTGCGTAGACTCACCTTGTTTTGTCAGTGTCAGTGGTGAGATACAGCAGCATGTGGGGTAACTGGACACCCTCCATTGTAACCCAGGGTGGTGTGTGGAGCATGTTGTGATGAGGAGTGGTACTGTCAGGGCTAAGTTTAGCTCAGGACACAGTGGGGCTCAACTCTGCTCACAAATATCAGCGGGGTAGAGCGAAGGGCGAGAGAGGTGTTTACTGCAGTTATATAGGAACTGATGTTTGAACTGGAAGCAGAAAGATGATGACTCTTCTGACAGCTCAGGACTCATTTTGACTTGCTTTCCCAAAAAGTGCTTTAAAGTCACACTTAATTTTACACAAAGCCCAGTGTTCTCATTGCAAATATTTTCTTATTCATTTGTGGTTTTCTAGGGTCAGACTCATTTTAGCTTGGACTTCAAATTTTAACAGCACCCGGTTCACACCCCCATAGAAGTGAGGCTTACATTACAGGAAATTTAGGACACAAAGGCTTTCAGGGACTAAATGCAGGTTTCTTGGACTCTGCTGTTTCACGTTTAACAGCTTCCGTTTAACTCTTTAGAGTACACCAACTGGAGTGATATGCAACACCAAACTTCTGGAGGTGGAGTCCAATCAGTGTAGGTACTGCACACAAAAACTGAAATTACTGTCATACATGTCAAATTTGAGGCTAAGAAGTACCACTTCAAAGCTTGTATCCTCGCGGCAATCATGTGAATCCATGTCTGCCCAGAGTCATACTGTATACAATAAAGACTAGATCAAGAATATTTTAATGTGTTTTGTGTTGGCTAAGGACACTGAATGGTTACACTGACCATTGACCGTCAATTTTCACCCATTAATTGAGAACAAGGAAGCACTTGTGCCAGGGCTGTTACTGATGTGAAGGCATAAAAATGGTTGACAAGTGAGTTAAAGAAACTGGATTGTTGAAGTTTGTGTTAAAAAAAAGAAAAGAGAAAACAGCACAAGTAATGACTTGAATCTATTTGCTGTACAAATCTACATAACAAAAACAATGCTCATATACAGCTTAAATCAAATTTTACTTCAAGTCTCAAACAGTAAATTGAAGATGATTAAACAACTTTTATAAGTAGTGGCTAAGTGTCAGTTGAAAAGTCATCGTTTCTAATCAAAAAGCCAATAATTACTCAAACAGGACATTGTATGTGTACAGTCAAAAAACAAAACGGGGACATAAAGTAAAGAAATTTAAGCTTAAGCCTGACATTGATTCTAGTAAACAAACAAAATCATTTCAAGACTACTGAAGTAAAATCAAGAGTGTGAAGATCATAAGCAACAACCCCCAAATCAAAATACACCAGAAAAATGCTGGCAGTAAAATATAATGGTATATGTCATAAATACCCTATAATAAAGCACTGTGTTACTTCAAAGATACAACTGAAGCACCAGAAAACAAATGTAAGCAACAACACTTCCATAATATACAGGCAGGTAGGGATTGTAATGAGGGACATTTGTGCAGACCACCCAGCAGAAAAGATCTTGAGATCTTCTCATGTGTTCCAGTGTTGCATCTGTTGAATCAGAAACCTGTGCACATACAGACAAAATTTACTTTACCACAATTAGAAGACAACACTACTGATGGTTTGGTGTCAGCTGAAAATACATTGCTGAACTTTCTTACCAGCGATCATTACCAGCGTTGTTGGTTCGGTCCTCGGTTGTACGGCACACGCTGGCGCATCACTCGCATGTTTCGGTACTTAGACATGATACTGTAACTTTTTCTGAACACTGGCCTCTGATTTGGGAAAGGACGTGGCACTAGGCTCTCCTTGAAAAGCACAAAAAAAAAAAAAAATCCAAAGAGTATTCAATGAGAAAACCATTAAAAAAAATATTTCCCTTAAAAAGTCAAGTGATGAGTCGGAAAAGGTTGTTCTTACCATGAGTGGTCGTCTTATATTTCCGGACATCTCAGGACCTGGTCTCCTCGGACCGCCAATGAACTTTGGTCTCTGTAAAATACAACAGTGAAAAAGAAGTTATCCTTATTTATTCACAACACATTTAACATAAAGCCAACCAGAAGTACAGTGTGCAAAAATCAAAATGTAGAAATCACCAGCATATGTACTTTGTAGTTACACAGAGCAGTGTTCTGCTGCTGCTGCTGCTGCAAAAAAAGAAAAGCTGCAATATTTGAGAACATGAAAAGGGTGTAATTTTTGCACCCCTATATGTTGAAATTCTGAAATGCTATTTGGCATTTCTACCTCTATCTGTGGTTTAATTTATTTTTCTTTAGCTTCTATTCTATTTTATGAAACATTTGAATAAGATGAAACATTTAACCACTGTGATTTTTCAGTAATCAACTGCATAAAAACTCTCCACAGTCAAACACAGTGAGCATTTCACTGACCTGCATGGGTCCTAGTCCTGGTCTCCTGAAGGGTCTCCCAGATCTGTAGGTGTCCTGCATCACATTGAATGGCCTGTAAAAAAATAAACAAATGAGAGATAAGATCAGAAATAGAAAACTGCTGACATATACCTAAGAGCTCACATATGGTGAACACTGGACTTTCTAATGAACAAGAACCTTCCTTTAAAACTACAGCCTAAAAAGAATCTAACCTGAAAATCCTCTTATCCAAATGTCCCCGTTTTCTGTCTTCAATTGCTGATCTGGAATCATCAGTCTTTGAGAGTCTGTTGTTGGATGTGACATCAGCATCTGAACTCCGTTCTAAATAAAACAGACACCAAAATCTGTAGTTGCAACTTAAAGCATTAAAACTAAACACAGCCAAAACAGCAAGACATATGAAATTAAGATATCCAAAAGAAAATGCACCGTAAAATAATTTTTATTGCAGTAGACAAAAATGAGTTTATCTACCTGTCTTTGATTTTGGGCTGCAGTCTTTTGGAGGTGAGTCATCCTTGGAGGATGAGCTCGGCCTGGGGGGCCAATGAGAAAGTACAACAAGGTCCCGTTTCTCTATGGGAGAAGATCTGTGGAGAAAGTCACACAGGCCGTGTTAAGGACATTCCTACAATGACACAGCATCAGGTTTGTCAGTGTACAAACATCTTGATTGTGAAGTTGGATACATTAACATGTCATTCAAGTTATTACTGTTCAAAGAAACGAGCACATAAAACAAACGTAAAACCTGTCAACTCTTAAAGGAAGTCCAATTTAAACCAGTAAGCAACAGCATTGTTTTGCAGGCAGATAAATGATCATAAAGCCACGCATCACACATGGGTACTTACAAAAACCATGGCATGTCCATGCTCCTTTACTCCTATTTTTGTACCCTGAATCAATCTGAGCTCTCTTCATTTACTCAGTGATTGTTAGAGCAGGGAAATCTTGGGTAGGACTTTTTAAGATATCGGTTTAGATCACATCACTGAATCTTCTATCATCCCTCCCTCAGAAGCGCAGGACATTGCCTTTGTTGAGTTCAGTGGTTTTTATCATGTCATTCTTAATTTTTCCTTTAATCGTCTTCCATCATTTACAGCATTAAAGGGTTTCACATCAGAAGAAAGAAAATGGAGGATTGAGTAACCCAGACTTCTGTAGATTGGAATAGAATGGCTGAACACATAAAGGCAGGGGATAATGTCAGCTTCTTCTCCAAAGCTGCATGGTGGTATTAAGAGATGATCCAGTGTTTGTCCACAGACAAGTCCAGGTCAATATGTGATTTTCCAAGCACTTTGCACAACCCTCAAGTGAGATTTCTAGTCCTTTAGCTCTCCTGTACTATTGTGGCTGTTAGGTATGACTCAGGAAAAGGCACGAAGTTAACATGTATGAGCATCTGATTGGTTCTGCAGTTAAAAAAAAAAAAAAATGCAGGAAGCTAGAGTATTGCTGTTTTCTTCTTGTGTAGTATCAATTACAGTGAGAGACGAAATAGCAAAAATGAATTTGAAGAGATGTTTGTTCCATCACGAGGCAATGTCTTCACTGAATGGCGCACAGATTTGGATTAGACTTGGATTTAAGATGCATTAGCCTTGTAGATCACCTACTACACATTTCGAAGACCTTCATTATATTTTGGTCACATGTCAGATTAGAACTGACCACAGAACATGCTGACCCAAGTCCAGTCAAAATGATTTCACCGATTTGAATATCACGTTGGCAAAAAGCAGACTGATGGTGATGGTGGTGGTTTGATTGCAATCTGTCCTCTCATTTTGGCCTTGTATACTATAAATCCATTCATTTAAGATGCTTTGTTTATCCACTTGTGGTTCCTTTTTCAATCTTTTCAGACTCTCAGAACTTCAGCTGAGTTCTCAGCCACTTCATACATAACCTCTTTCCAGCAATTTCAAATGACACATCAATGCCAATATGTTTCAGGGGTGACACTGAAGTGGCCATCTAGTATCTCAAGTGTCTCTGGGTTGACTGAATCACCCTTGGTGTCGTTCATCAAAACGCTTCAAGAAAATCTCCATTTTAAGAGTGTTGTTAATATTAGAAACGGTCTCAAAGCTTCTGTAAAGTTTTTATGACTGCCGTAAGGCTCATAACTCCAGTATTTAAGATGCATTGTATGAAATGCAAGTAGTATCAGTTGAGATCCTCTTCAATTATTGATGCAACGTTTCACACTTCAGTTGGTGTCGCACCAATGTGTTCTATTCAGATGAGAATCCAATTTCCACTTCGGTGTAAAAGACAAATCAGGGATTTCTACATCTATAGCAAATGTGTACACAGATATGCATCCGATGAATGTGATAACACTTCCTGTGACTGATGTGCTCTTAGCTCTCTGTGTTGATCTGTTTAAGCTATTTCAATTCTATAACCACAGAGGAACTTACTGAAGAGATTTAATCATTGGTAATTTGGTGAGCACAGCAATGTTGGAAATGTCAATCTCTGCATGACTTGTTTAGAAGTTTATCAGCAAAACTCATGCTCTCTTCCTCTTCATCATCCATCTTGAACATGTTGAGATTAGACCAAAGTGCCATACTTAACACTAGTTTTGTTTTTAACTTTCCAATCCCATGTTTTTGTTAACGCTTTAAACAATCTCCATTCAGCTTTGGACTTCCATTTCATCCATTTCTTTCCCATGGTCCACGTATCGCTGACATGTTGTCTTTTAAGAGGTACAGTATGGCAATTCCAGCTTAGGCCTTTTTTAGTGCAGTCTTCTCCTTGTCCTTATATTATGTATATGGATATGCTGCTTTATAGGAAATGCTGTAACCTCAGGTTTGCTTTTGTTTTCTACCAAGGACAGCGGGGTCGTCCCAAAATGCTGGAGACCATTTCTTTCGTTCTTAAGGGACTCAGTGGTGACTCACTGAGGAATCCTTAAACAGCAAACATCAACAAAATTTTCCACTCCCCTCATAAAAGTGCATTAAACATTTGCCAAGGTTTTAAAAACAGACTGCCTTTAGTGATATGCTGTGCAACTCAGCACTTTCTCCTCAGCCAACTTGATAGGAAGACATTTTGCATCATAGGCAGCACATAGACAGGGAGGCCTTTCAGAAGGTTTGAAGCTTTGCATCAACTGAATCAGTGTTGCCCATTTAGCCCAGCACGACATCTCCATTTTCCACAGCTGGCACCCCCTTCACATTGAGACATTGTGTCTTGACCTCCTAATCATCATCAAGCCCCTGCGAACAGTGCTACAAGGAATATACCATACCTGTGTTTGTTCAAGGACCGACGGGACTCCACCTGTTCTTTGCTTGTGTCAGAGTCTCTTGAAGACTTGCTGTCATTGCCTTCTTCACTGGGGGGTGACTGTTGCGGTTCTTCTCTCCTTGGTTCCAGATTTTTTAAAGGAACTGGATTTGACTGGAAACGTTTCTTCCTGATAGCAAGAACTGAACTGATGTTTCCCGGTGAAGTGGTGTCGCCCAAGCGAGGCCTGGGTCTCACTGATGGAGGTATTCTGAGTCTCATGAGAGACTCTGCTCTGATGTGTCGGTTCTTAAGAAGGTAACTTTTATCCCTAAGAGACAAAGGTTTACCACCAAATGGCCTGGGAATGCTGAGGAGCATGGGTCTCTCTCTCCTGGAATATTTTGGATTGCCATGCTCCAGTGCCAGGTCCGAGGGGGGCATGCTGATGTCAGACATCCTCCTCTTGCGGGGTCCTGCCACTTGCCTCTCTTGTGGGCTTCTGTGGTACGATGATGATTGTGATGGACCTCCTTTCCATGAGGGGGATCTGAAAGGGGGCAGGTGAGGGACATCTTGTGCCCTCTCTCTACTGTGGGATCTGCTGCCTTGCCTGTCAACTGGACCCCGCTGCCGCCTGGACTCTTGCTCAGATGACCACCTGCATATCCATCAAACAATAGAGAAATCATTACAATGATAGATCCATTGCCATGTTAAGTGGGAGGCGGAACTTTTAACTTTTATCTTAATGCAGCCCCTTTATAATGCCATGACAGAATGAAACAGGCAGCAGAAGAACATTTTCACTGAGTAATTACAGATGTAATTACAGATGGCAGGTGAAACCACATTTACATCAGACCCCCATTATTCCCCACTAACAACTATGGGTTGGGGCAGAGTAGAGGTTATCAATATGACCCCTGTGAGTGGGAGGACTGGGCCAGCTTCAGGCCTCCTCCATAATTTTACCCAGCTGGGATTGCTGCTTCATTCTTGTACCTCTCTGGACATGGGCCTCTCCCATGCATCTCTCTAGGGCTCCTCTGTGACCCAGAGGGCCGGTGGTCTCCATTGTGTGGATGACAGAATGCTCCCGCTTCATTCCACCGCTTCATGCCATGACCTGAGTGCTCATATGGCCTTTCCCTGTACGTCCCACGAGGATCCTGACTGCGCTGCTCCTGATGGGGCGAAGCTGGCTGCCTTTTGGGGCCTCTATATGACCCCTGGTATGCTTGTGTAGAACCTGGCCTCCTATCACCTGGCAGACTACGAAAATGTCTTGGGGAGGGTGACCTATGGCCTGGGGGGTGGCCATGGAAAGGTGGGCCTCTATGGCCTGGGGAACTTTGTCCAGGGCTGCGTGAGGATGACTGATGCTGACCATGGGGGGAGCGGCTTGGCCTAGATGGTGAAGGCCTCCTCTGGTTATGACGTGGTTCCATTTTTGGAGGGTAAGGTTGAAAGGAATCCGGATTTGGAGACCTCCAGTGATTAAAACGTGGCTCCCTTTGCTCTCCCATCAGGGGGACTCTCTTTACAACTGGGGGTCTTCCTCTGCCTCTGGATTCTCTCCAGTGGAAAGGGCTCTTTACTGTGTAGCCTTGTGCGTCTTTTCGATTTTTGTGGTTGGGGTTGTAATTCCCATCACTTGGCGCAACGCTATGACCATCTCCATAGGGTCTGTAGGACACATGAAGAGCAGAGAAAGGGAAATTACAATATTTGCTACTTTTGATAAGTTCATTTTGAGAAACAACAAGCAGTATAGGTATTTTATAATTATTATTACACAGAACAAATGGCTTAACAACCATGAAGATAACATCCAAGTATCAGAACCTGCAGTATTTAAGTGGCAAGTGCACACAGAAAAACAAAACTATAAAATGTCAGAAATCAATAGGGGTGCCACAATTTTGATTGCATATTGGATGTCAGAAGAAATTACATCACAATTTCAACCTTAGATATCAAAGGTGGAATCAAGGATGTAGCCACACCCCCAATATGACTTCTCGCAGGTGCGTCAAGAGGGGAAAAATATATATATGTGTTGAGGTGTGGCAAGTCAACGTGGCCTCCTCTAACCTGAATCTGCAGCTAGTTATAAGACACTGTGGCAATTGCTGATATAGAAAATTAACTGAATCCTCTCTTGAAATCATAAGTATGGAAAATTTTTCTTTCCCCCAGACATAACTTTCACATTATCGATAAGAAAACTACAGTTTGTAAGCTTTGTTATGCACGTGTAGCATACTCCACAGGCAACATGACAAATATGTCAGGACATCTCCACAGATATAATAAAAAATATCTTAATCATAGAAACAATTCTGTTAACACAGTCATCTCTTACATCCTCATTTAGAGACAAACTCCCACAAAATTCAACGCACGCTAAAGTAATCACTTGTTCTAGCATTGGACCTTATGTGACCTTATTCAGTGGTGGAAACCTTTAAAAAATGTAAGCATTTAATTAGTTCACTGCAACAATGCTATGAAATGCCAGACAGGTCACATCTTGCCACAAAGGTATTGCCCTTCATGTGTGATAATTCTCCAGTTAGCAATTTACAGTTTACTGGTAGAACAGGTTATTGCCATTATATTGTTGCTAAATTAAATTTCGTCACAACGAAAAAAAAAAAAAAAAAAATTATAATAATAATTTAAAGTAAATAAAATTATTGGCAGATAAGGGATATCAAATGACATTACCTGGGCCGTATGCGTGGTGGTCCAAAGTGTGGTCGGACCAT
Organism: Echeneis naucrates; assembly: GCF_900963305.1. Classification (NCBI taxonomy): domain Eukaryota; kingdom Metazoa; phylum Chordata; class Actinopteri; order Carangiformes; family Echeneidae; genus Echeneis; species Echeneis naucrates. The sequence goes on from NC_042524.1 coordinate 11,895,331, forward strand.
CTTTGGAAATGAACAAATCTATGGATAAACAAGAAGCCATACTCAGTTCACATAAGACTTTAAAGAATACACTATTTGCCTGCCTACACTACATAGATGAGGCACATGACCAGGCGTTAAATATGTACTTGTGTTGTTCTTGTGTTTTTAGTGAGTCAGTTTCTCTAACTGTTCTTATTTACCTTGTCTGTTTAGTAAAAGTTTAAAGCTTAAACATTAGTTTATATCTGCCAATGTCTATGAAAATGCCACCATAAATCTCAAACTATGATGCATCCATGCAAAAGCCCTTTTATATTTTAATCAACAATAACGGTAATAATAATACATGTTAAAATGCAGTTTAAACGTTTAACTTTAACAGTAAATGGCAATGGATTATCCTTAAAAGTATTTAAAAAAAATAATATAAAATCGGAATCTGGAATATTTTATATTACTATACATTAGAAGTAGAAAATTTTAATTGTGAATTAATCAAATGATCAAAACGCCAAGAAATGGCACAAAGAGAAAAGAAAAGCATGAACTCAGCAGGGATAACAAGATCAATCGGGTTTAATTTAATCAGTCGTGTCTCAGATAAAAATAACATCTGGTACTGTAGAACAGCGATCTGTCAATTATTTGGAAAGTCTTCACTGTACAGGGGACACGCCATTTTCTATTGACTTCAGCCTTAAAAAAGAAAACCACTCAAATAGTTGTATCTGTCCTCAGTGGGTTATCTAAGTTAGCCAGCAGTAACCAGACACGGCTCTGTAAGAAGGCCGTCATGGGAGGCCGAGGCTTCGGTTTCAGCTCTGATCGGTCTCCAATTTATAGGAGAGCGACACACACACACACACACACACACACACACACACACACACACACACACACACACACACACACACACACACACACACACACACACACACACACACACACACACACACACACACACACCAGCTGCTTTAGTGCCTGGCCTTGGTTTATATTTAGTAACACAGACACGCTAATTCAGGCCGAGCTAACCAGACCAGTTCAAGCTGAGCTAACTAGCCGACTGTTATGCTGGTTTGTAAAGCTGCTCCTACAACAATTTGGTTAGCGGGACATCTTAGTGATGAATAAATGGCAAAAAGTCAAATTTATCCGACCACATCCACAATTTTAAAAGACTAATTACTTACCAAAACGGCCGTCGACGGAGGCGAAGATAAGAGCGACTGCGACACAGATTAGCTGCTCTTCTTCGGCTGACCTCCGGACTCTTCACCGCCCCCTGCTGTCCGGAGGGAGGACTGCGCATGCTCAGAGTGCAGGGAGACCGTCTGCCCTCTGTCTGTCCTCTCTGTGTCCACTCTGTGTCCACTTAGACCAGCTGTCTGCCCTTTGTTTGTCCTCTCTGTGTCCACTCAGACCAGCTGTCTGCCCTCTGTCTGTCCTCTCTGTGTCCACTTAGACCAGCTGTCTGCCCTCTGTCTGTCCTCTCTGTGTCCACTTAGACCAGCTGTCTGCCCTCTGTCTGTCCTCTCTGTGTCCACCCAGACTAGCTGTCTGCCCTCTGTCTGTCCTCTCTGTGTCCACTCTGTGTCCACTTAGACCAGCTGTCTGCTCTTTGTCTGTCCACTCTGTGTCCACTTAGACCAGCTGTCTGCCCTCTGTCTGTCCTCTCTGTGTCCACCCAGACCAGCTGTCTGCCCTCTGTCTGTCCTCTCTGTGTCTACTCTGTGTCCACTCAGACCAGCTGTCTGCCCTCCGTCTGTCCACTAAGGCCTGCGGTCTGTCTTCTCTGTGTCCACTCAGACCAGCTGTCTACCCTCCGTCTGTCCACGCAGACCTGCTGTCTGCCCTCTGTCTGTCCTCTCTGTGTCCACTCTGTGTCCACTCAGACCAGCTGTCTGCCCTCTGCCTGTCCTCTCTGTGTCCACTCTGTGTCCACTCAGACCAGCTGTCTGCCCTCTGCCTGTCCTCTCTGTGTCCACTCAAACCAGCTGTCTGCCCTCTGTCTGTCCATTAGGACCTGCATTGTGTATTTATTTATTTAACAATGTAAGTATGCCCATATGGGCCCAAGATCACAAAGCTAATGCTTCTGTATAGCAACAGGATCAAATGAGTCCCAGGTTGAAGAGAAGTAAAGTGTCACAATTCAGGTGCTCCTGCATGGTCACAAGTCTTCCTTCTTGGAGAGAAGGTTTTTCATCTATACCACACTACTACATATCTTAGGCAACATAGGTTCATATTTATTAATTGGCACTCAGTAGAATCTGTAGGTATCTATGGTTTGGCCCTATTTGTACCTATAGCAAGCTCTGTAAGGGTTCAATACAATCATCAATCAATCAATAAGTTGCTCATCTTCTTTTTCCTTGATCAAACATCGGAGTCTACTGAATCCTCTTTATTTCAAAGTGGCCAGCTCACAGATCACACAATCTGATTTCTTTCTTCTTCTATGCACTAGAAAACCCAGTCCTAAACCTCTTTTTATGTTTGTAATGCCTGTAATGCTAATGTCATCATCATTTATCAGGGTTGTCTGTTTAATAGCACAATGACATATTCACACACCAAGAAGAGAGCACAACACAAAACAGAATTCCCTTTTATGAATTTTATTGTTTCGGATAACATTATCATGACCATGCTAACCATGCACAATATATACAGAAATTACACGACTTAAAGAGTTAATCTGGCTGTTAGAGTGCCTGGAGAAAAGGGTACGAGTAGCTTTGAATACTTTTGGAAGTGGTTGTATTAATTACTTCATTACTCATTTGCTCTCCATCAGATGAGTCCTATTTGCAAAGATGTGGAGCATCTGTTGAATCTACTTTGTAAAATATCCAGAAAATCCTATCTTTTAAATGTTATATGTTACTACATGGCTAGTTTATTCAAGACAATCCATAAAGTCTTGGTAGGCTATGCCCTGTCCGAGAAACAGTCTCACTTCATACAGTAACAGGCTAATGCGTACAAGCTGTTGGTATAATTGTTTGCAGCATGACGGAAATTATGTGTTTCAAATCAAGGTTCAAGTATACCAGGACACATACAACAAGTCCAGCGTTCAAACAGAAAGGATAAACTTCAGCAACCAGAGGACTGTAAAATAAAGTACTGACCAGTCCCCCACTAAGCAGCTCCACTGAAATTACATTTAAACATGACACATAAAAGGAAACATTGCAGTTTTTAATAATTTTATGAATCGCTCAACGGTAAGTAATGGGATATTATTCCCATACAACCACAGGGTGCAACATGTTAGACTTAGAAAAAGTACAGCAAACAGCATCTCAGTAGCTACAGGGGATATTTGTAGTTTGGTTGCTCAGCAGATATCCCTGCACCAGTGCAGTGTAGTCGATACCCATTCATCCAAGCCTAAGAACGGTGCTCTATGTTTGATAGATTAATGCATCCATTAGCTTTGTGCCAAGAAAAACCCTCACAGAAAACATTTTAAATGATAAGACGTTGAAGTTGCTGAGCTCTTAGTATTTTACATGTTAATCAATAGAATGATTGGAAAAAAGCAAGATGTCTTGCCATTGAAATACACTTTAATATATGCATTTCTTATATATTTTCCCAAAAGTCCAAGTTAATGACTCACTATGTAGCAATCTACCATTGTTTCTGTTGATACAATGATTTTTATTATGCGTAATAACATTCAAGTTGCCAGCTTGAACTTCTTTCTCACTTACATGCGGTTGGAAAAACCCAGTCCAAGTAAGTTAAAAAAAAAAAAAAAAAAGAATAAATGGAATAATCTCATTTCCAAGAGCAGAAAATGTGCATTGATAATCTTACAATCAGACCTAACTTTAAACCCACTACCTTCCAGCTAAATGAATTATCTGTACATGCAGGAAGAGAATTTTTGACATATTACAATTGGGCTTTCATCTAAATGAAGTGATGCCTTCCAACACTGAATTCATTACAGGGAAAACAGAAAGCCTGTGATACAAATGCACTTATGGATGAGGAGGCTATAGTACCAGAAACGGAGCTGAACTTGGACCAGTTATGGGTCTGTGCAAGGAGTATTAAGATTTCTTACCACGCTACTGTACATTAGCAATAGCATGTTTGCTAAATATCTATCATTTATTGTAATTATTTGACATATCTAGACACGCCTTTGATCACTGTCATGTGCTCATATTACATAGATTTCAGCAAATAATCAAACACAGTCTCTGACCCATGTTGTCAATTGTCACTTGCTATGTGATTATAATATATGAGAAAATTTGTTCATATTGCAAGTCACAGTTTACAGTTTTATTGAAGTCAATCTCTATGGCTCTATTCCCATAAATTTATCAACACAGGGGCACACACTCAAAATGTGGCATACCTGTGAAGAAAGAGAAAGACTAAGGGGCTACTGGATGCTAAGTTTATTTGAGGATGAAGATTTCATCCCAATAATCTTTGAGTCTGATATGGCACTAACAACACCATCAATGAGATTATTGTTGCAGTTGCCTACGTTGACATCAGAGGACAGTTTTGGGTAGGCGATGCTGCCTGTCAGGTCCATCAGATCTTCTAGGGCTCGGGTATGACTCATGCTACTGAGCTGGACTTCATTGACTGGTGAGAATTCAGGGATTGAAATCAGTTCTTCTTTTGAAGCTGGGCTGAAGTATAACAATTAAAACAGCGGTTACTTGTAACATTCTGGTCCTTGTGCAGATTTATGGAAACGTCAAATCAACTTGTCTCAGCTCAGAATAATAAAGGTTAACTGATGACTCACCTGACCTCCATGGACTGCACCCCATCACATGACCCAGGCCCCTTTACATCTAGTGGCTCCAGCTTAATGATCGGTGGTGATAGGTGTCCCACAGGTGGGGGTGTCACTGAGGCTCTAATGACCTCCACCTGAGGTCCTTGTTTAACCTTCTCCACAGTGGCTGACGTATTCAGGTTTTGTAGTTTGCTTTTGTCATCAGTTAGGTGGCTGCTCTTCAGGGCACTTCCTTTGTCCTTCACTCCTCCATTCATCACAGCACCCTCCTTTTGGTCGGCTTTGGCGTCTGCTTTTGACTTAGTTGACTCTTTGTTGTTCATTTGGTCTGTGGCTTTAACGTTTGCTTTGTGCTGCTTGATTACATTTACTTCCACTTCTCTCTCCTTCTGCTTGAGGACACTGGCTTGGGTTTCTTTATTGAGCTCATCACTTTTGTTAGTGTTCAATGTCTTATCAGGAACACTGAACGATGATGTCACTGGAGTGTTGTTTTTGATTTGCACACTCTTCTGACTTTCCATCTTTGCTGCTGCTGCTTCTGTTTTTACACAATCCTTCTTATCGACCTGGATTGTGACCTGCTCTTTAACCTGAAACTCAATATTTTTGGATGGTTGCTGGTTCACCTGAGCAATAGTTTGAACAGTCTTTACATCCCCTGGAGAGAGTAAGAAAAAATGGGTTTCACTTTATCTGGAATGTCCAGTTATGTCTGGAATGTCCTGAATGTCACACAACTGTAATTTTGTCCCAAATTAAGATTCAACTTGAGTGTACTCCTGCTGACCCTGGCAAAGTGTCACCATTGTTTTATTTTGCATCGGCGAATGTGTGACACAAATGATACCAAATAAGAGCATTGGCTCAACTCTGTACACAAATGAGTAGAGAGTTAACACAGGGAAGTTCAAATAGAGTGTTTGTTCATACTTTACATAGAAGTCTCCTACAGGGAGAGTACCAAGTAATTCTTCCAAGGGCATTTTCAAGAGCAGCTAATTTTACAGCCAGCTCCCATGGTGCCTTATCAGCACCAGAAGTATAGTCCTTGGCTGCTACTCCTATTTCCACAAAATAGCCACCAAAAGGGTTTTTGATGCCCACTAAAGGACAAACAATATAACAATGCAAGATTCATTTCTGTTAGACCAACTGAAGTTGATATAGACAAGGAACATTGCTGTTCATCATTCTAAACAGCCAAAACCAAAGCATCAGCATTATGGGATAACAAGACAGTAATAAGGATACTGTAAAGAGATTGCCATCATCCCCTTGCGAGATTTCATACAAGCCAACTCATAAAAAAGATCTCTGCAGTGCATGCTAAAAAGAAGCTAATAAATGGATCACAAACCGCACATCCTGTTTGCATTTTAACAGCTGCAAGGCAAGCGAGGGGCAGGGTGAGCGCAGGCAGCAAGCAAACTCAAGTATTCGCTGGGTGACTACTAACCTGGTGGTGACTTCGTCTCCACCTGTTCCTGAGCAGAGATGATCGAGTCAATGTTTGTATTAATCAGGAGACAAAACCCAAGTACCACCAACAGCAGAATTTAATAAAGATAATAGCAGGAAGTCAGAAGTTTAATAAATTAATGTTAGAAAAAACAATCTTGATCACATAATCAGCAGGATGCTTAAAGGAAGCAGGTCTGTACGAGAACAGAAGGTGTCTCTTACAGTACCTTCAAGTCAGCTTCACCCTTCCTAGTTCTCTTCATGATCTCTTCAATTCTCTGCAAGAAACAAATCATCATTCAATCACTATGTGAACATTACAGAATTTTGATTGAAAATTTTGATTTGCAACATGCAGTCTGCATGCAGTGAGTGCTTGGACTCTCCTTTCTGCAGGTTTGAAATAACCTTTTTTCTCAGTTGTCTTTCCTCCTCTTCCTGTTGCGTCTGCAGTTCTCTGTCTTGCCGTTGACGCTCTGCATCCTCCTGAGCCTGGACTTTGGCTTGTTCTCTCTGTCAAAATCCAGATGAAATATTTCTGACCAAGACTGATGACAGCAGTGAGTTGACACAATTTCACTCGAGACTAATTTATAATAGTCTCTGACCTCTTTGTCCATTGGGATCTGTAGCTCCCTCTCCTGGTCGTCTTTCTTCAGCCTGTGACCTTCTTCCTCATTTTTCTCCTTCTGCTTTGCTTGTTGAGCCTCTTTCTGTTGCTGCTCCTGCGCAAGTTTCTTCATTAGCTGCTCCTCCTTTCGTCTGATTTGCAAATACATACACACATTTAAACCCATGAATTTCAGTTTCTAGCTAATTCTATCTCCAGCTGATGATGTAATCAGTGAACCACCTCTCATCTTCTTCTTGTTCTCGTCTTTTCTGTTCTAGTTCCTTCTGAGCTCGAGCTTGGCGCCTACGCTCTGCCAGCAACCTGGTAGCCTCCTCTGCGTTTGTTGTGCCAGCTGCCACTGCCACCTTCCCTGTGGATGTGCACGGTGCTACTTCTGTCACACGCAGAAAGACCGAAGTAAGAATCATTTAAACATTTTTAAAAATAAATGTGGAGTAAAGTAACAAACACCTTTTTTCGTGTCTCTGTCTTCAACGCTGCTCTGTGTCTTCAATGAGGAATCCACTTTGGGAGACATGTGGTCCTTAATGTCAGGGGACTGTCTTTTTTCAGACATGTCACCTTTCAGGTGCTTATCAGAGGTTTCACCTTTGGATGATCTTGTTTTAATGATTTCAGTGTTAACCCCATTCTTCTCAGTCTGTAGGGATGGATTTGTGCTGCTATTGACCATATTCCTGTTCAGTGACATCTCAGCTTTGGATTGTTCACTGTGTTTATCCAGCTTTTTATCTTCTGCTTTCTCGTCACTTGACATGTTCACATGATGTCTTGTAGGGGAGTTATGGTATTGATGTGCATTGCTTGGAGACTGGGCACGAATCTTAGATGCCAGCCTGTACACAGATAAAATAAGTTGCATGACATAACTAATACCACATGCCAGCCACTTCTGCCCACCTTTTAAATCAACGCTTACTTAGAAGTAACTGGGGAAGCCAAGTTCTTGGTGAGACTAGCAGGGGATTCGGATCTTCTCACAGGTGATCCACAACCTGGTGACGCAGTTCTTCTGTCTCTGCGCAGCCGTTGTTTCTGTAATTAGTGTTTTTAATGAGACATTCAAGCAATAAGTTCAAAGACATGATATGTTAGCTTGTCTAGTTATAAGGTCTGAGGACTCACCTTGGGGGTGTTGGGAGTGGACAAAGAGCCTCCCTGAAGTCCAGTTCTGCTGTGATCTGCAGCGTTGTTGGAGCCGCGGAAAGGTGACCTATGAGGACTGCAGGGTGCTGCATGATGACAAACATGATGCTAATCAAACAACATGAGGCTAGATAGCAAGTGAAAGTGGAATACATATACAGTAGCCAGGGGAGGCTTGTCCGGACAGTGTGTGCTGCATTCAGCTGAAGCTTACAAACTCATTTTCAAACTCATATCAGAAATGATATGGCAATACAAAGTACAAAAATATAAGCTGTATGTTTGATGAGAGAGTTTCCCTTTTCTCGTTGAAACTGCAGCAATCAGCTTTGACAGAAAAGCTGCAAACTTACAGTTCTCATGTAGAGAAGATATCTTAACATCAGATGTTAATCAGCACTTAAAATTGTGTATATTTACTTTTTTCAGCAATGGATAATAGTATATCATGATCTTTGTAGAGATCAACTCCCACTCAGCTCTGTAACACTGGCTTCTTCTCATTAGATTTGGCCTGACTGGGCAGGGTAAAATATTGAACACATTTGTCTTTCCACTGCCAATATGACAGTCACACTGTGCAATAGTTGGTAATTTTTACAAAAGAATCCCTGAGTTTGTATACTACAACGCAACATGCTACAATCACACACATTATGGATGTGAGCACTAATTCCACCAACAATTCCCACTGGTCCACGACCACAATTACAACAAATAATAATAAAAAAAAAACAATAACAACAACAACAACAACAACAACACAGACCATCAGCAAACTCATAATCACAATAGCAAAAGCGCTAAACATGGAAAGCATATTTTCTTGCCAACTCTTGGAACTTGTCATCCATTTGTCACCATCAGCAAAGAGTAATCCCTAAAGAGAGCAGTCATCTCAGTAGGATGTCTGCATCTATTTTAGTGCACATACTTCAATATTCTAGGTCATTTGCAATTAATCCCCAAAACTGTCTGATCCATGGACCAAGAGTCAGCACTGCTTAACTGTGTTCATTTTCAAACTCCAATAGATTTCATGCGCCTTATGCACTGTGATAATAATAATAATAATAATAATAATAATAATAATAATAATATCCCCTGTCTTGAACATAATTTTATTGTATCCAGTATCCTTAAGCCTGCTTGTAATTACTGGAACAACTAATCAAGAGTGTTATGTTGGAAGCACATGGTTAATATAACAAATATGTCACATAGGTATACGTGGCTGATGGCGGTGTGTTTAATCATGGACAATGTTTCTGCCAATGAGTTGCATTCTGATGTCATTTTCATACTGCAGAGTCTGTCTCATGACATGACGGGGGACGTTGAAAAGTCTGATGAGAGTGGTAGCCATTGTTTTGACCAGTGCTGGTATAATCACTACGAGCATTTCTTTTGTTCAAAGATAACTCAAAAATCTCATTCCAGCAGAGCACAAACACAGCAAACATAATTGAGCCTGCAGTACATACATATTATTGCATGTGTACAGTAAATCACAAGAAGATGAATAATCCAGAGCAACAGAGCGTCTTAGTTTACATGCATCAAAGAAAGACAACACGTTTTCCTGTGGTTTAAAGTAGTTTCAGCTTATCCAAAAACAAACCAACACAAATGTGGTTACTCTTGAATGAGGAGAGGAGGAGATAAATTGGGGAGGCAATGGAGGGAGGGGGTGCTTAACTTTACCAGATTCGCTGACAGCAGGAAGGGGGTAGGCAATGCCATGGGAAAAGGCGGAGGCAGCAGAGAAAGGGAGTGGGGCATTCTCACTGTCACCTATAGGCAGCAGGCGGAGCAGAGCAGAGCAGAGCAGACAGAGCATTATGAACTGTTTATCTGAGCACTACCTCATCCAGCTGTACACACCTGGATAGGAGTGCACATAACAGCAGGGAGGTTGTGCTGTACTGTCACCAGTCCGTAAGTCATTTATGTCATGATTAAAAGCTCGTGCAGTTTTCCAAGAATCTAAAATATCTACATCATATTTATATCTACATGTATGTGTATATATGTTTATTTAACAGACAGCAGTACAGCACAAATACTGTATGTAACTCCATCCTGCCTCTGCGGGAAACCAGGAACAGAGTTCTGCTCATGCGTAGTTCAGCAGCCCGGCTGTCAGCAATAATAAGGCCAAGAGAAAGGATCACACACACCCACACACAATCAGCTGTGTCTCCATGACTTACTCACATTGACTAGGATCTGTTACTGGGGGACTACTCTCACCGTAAGCAGAAATGGTATTTCTGCTTAAAATGCTGTGGTTTACAATGTTGGGACTTGCCTTTTATCACCACAAAGAAAACAAACTGTAAATGAATAAACTAATTTAAATCCCGAAAACACTAATCATACAATCATACCTCAACCACAAACAAATACACACTTTTCATAGCAATACCTCACAGAGATACTGCAAATTGCAGCCCCTCTGAGAAAAGAAAGCAATTATTTTTCCTTCAGTTTCAGGTCATTCACATTCATCTGGAACTCTCCCGTGTGTCCAGAATAACATTAGTTTGCAACAGTAAGACGCGTCCTTACCTCCTCCTGTAGGGCAGCCCCTGTTCCAGCGTTTGGTCCTCTGCTCCAGCTGGAGGCTGCGCTCAAGAGAGCGCTTCATCAGGGCCTCCAACCGCTCCTGAAGTGAACAGAGGAAATATCTTTTATTTGAATGCTGTCCCTTCTTTATAATATCATATATACTGTACATCACAGTCCAGCATAATGGCATGTTTCATGTATTTGTAGGCATTGAGCCTTTTGAATTTGTCCTTATAATCCTAAAGTCATATTTACACATTTTATACTAAAAGTGATAAAGTGACAAGAGGAAAGCTCAAATCTGTCCCCTGTAATTTACAGGAAATAAATGGGAAAAATCAAAATAAGCTTGGATCACTGCACATGACTGCATTTTCAAATGGCTGACCCTCTCCTCCTCCAGCTGCTGCCTCCTCTTCTCCTCCACTGCAGCTCTGCGGAGCTCCTCTTTCTGCCGCTGCTCCTCCAGCCGCCTCCAGCGTTCCTCCACTGTACGTTCATATTGCAGCCGAGCTCTGCGCTCCTTCTCCCTAATCAGCTGTTCTCTGGCCGCTGAGAGAGGTAAGACAATATTTTGACACAGGTTCTTGGGAAAAATAAGAGTTAATGAGTCAGTGTTATTGCCACTTTACTCCTGAGTGTGTCTTAAAGAGGCCAGGATATGCAAAACTGTAAAAGCCATTTTGAAACAACAATTTCATCACTACTTTTAAAACAAAAAAAAATTGTTGCTTGCTATAGTTAACTTATTTCTATATTTAAGGGTTTTGTATTTTATTCTGAATTAAATTTGAATCCAACCTACAGACTAAACCATGAGGATAGAAATATTTGTCTCTACAAGGAGTCAATACTTTAACTGCAGTATCCAGAGGATCAACTGTGACTGTGAGACCTACTTTTGTCGACTGTTCTCAGTTGCTGCCAGATTCTCTAAGGTGACAAAGCTCATCTTATCAGAAGCTCAGTGAACTCAAAATGAATCCTCTGATAGCAAGCAAAGCTCTTTACATGGCCAATGAAACTATCAGGACAAAAGAACTTTGCTGCAGAGGAGCAGAGAACTACAGGCAACTCAGAGCTTCAGAGTTCATAAAATCAGGCGCTTGTGCCAAACAAAATCAGGGCATCACCTACCCAGACTTCTTTCCCGCTCCTCTCGTCTCTCTTTGGCTAATCGCATCCTGTCATCGGTCTTCATATAACCCTCCACAGCTGAGAGATGAATGAAGATGAAGGCATCGAGGAAGAAAAACAAATGCAGTGGGAAATAACCCAAATTAAAGGGAAGAGACAAAGAAATCTATCAGGAGCAAACAGTGAGACTTACTTTGTTTACCTGCGTGGTTGTTATTGATGTTAGCTGCTAGGTGTGAGGGGGATGCGTGTCCATTTATCTGCAGCTTCCTCTCATTGTTGGAAGGAGCTGGAATCATCATGATAGTGGGAAACAGAACACATTCAGCTTTTTCCAAAGAGGCATGACATCAGCACCACAGTGCCAAACTGCAGCGTTGCTTTCTTACCACCAGAGGGGAACATTTCTTTGGCCTGTGCTAAGTGCATTATCTTGCAAAATGCCAAGCATCCTAATGCCAAAGGCAGAATGCAGCAGTAGGCAGGAGAGGGGTGTAAACTGTCCTTGATGTGGTAGTCACTCCACATATGCTGAATGTCACTTTTATTATTGCTGCCTATATTGCTGCTCTGAAACACACTTTTCCTGTAATATTAGAGCACACAGACTCCCATTATGATGTCTATAATGTTCCTCTAGAAATTAATAAATACTCCAAATGATTTTATCAACTGGTTTTGCAGTAAGTGATTTTCATCCGGATGAAACCACTCCAAGGAAAGTGTGAATTACGTGACAGAAGCTGAGGAGGATTACTCACTAGCTTTCCCAGTTCGGCCCGGAGAGCTGTGGCCATTTGTTGGAGATCTCTTGTCAGGAGGGAGTGTCAGGGATGGTGGTGTCATCTTTTCACCTGCCACAAAAAGCATATAAAATAATTTGCAGGGTATTAATTAACACATTCATCTATCCTTTTGTCACATCCATTTGTTAACCCACAACGGTTATAAACTGTGTGATAATGTGTGTGTGTGTGTGTGGGCTCGTCACCGATGAGAGAGATTGACACATCACACAATCTGGAACCCAGAGAGAAAAAGATGTTTAAATTGGCAAGAAATGTTCAAAATCAGTTTTTTTTATGAAATATTGAACACATAAAGCCAAACAAATGTTTAAAATGACTATAGTAGTTGTGATAAATTAAATGAATACCAAACAAATTTATCATGTAATAGGGACATAGGAGAAGGAAACAACTACAAAGTTAAATGGTTTATGACACAAAGTCACTTACGTTACTTAGAGTGAATCACTTTCTTTTGAGTCGGGGCTTTTGTGCACTGAAACCTGGCAGACAACTCTGGCTCCCACTTAAATGTGGTTTGGCAGTAATGGGAGCTGCTGCTGTTGTATTTCATTAAGCTCAATTCAACCTGAACTTTTATATTCAGCTGACTAAACATATCAGGCATTATTTTTACCTTTTAACAGTCATCATGTTCCATAATAACATATTTGAATGATTTTTTTAGTGGCCATGTGGGCAGTACATGTCTGATTAGCCAAGGATGTATTTACAATGACTTTTACAGCTTTGAGGGGAATGCTGCTCATACTATATCTCGATTATTTATCTCTACAGCTACTCTCTTCATAGCATAAAATTACTTTACTATAAAAATATAAGCTTGATCACCAAAATTACATTTACTTAAAACTAAAAGCTTATTTTCGGTTAATTTGTTTTCTCTTTTTTCAGAAGGTGAAAGGTTCAAAACTAAGCAATGAAGAGAAAGATTGGTTTTCATTTTGCTTTGCTTAAAAAAGAACAATAGTCCACTGCACAAAGTCTTCCAGTCTTCCTCTCTCCACGCAGTTTGAACCCTTTCATCCGAAAGGGTCGCGTCAACCCAAAAAAAACTCAATCATATTCTGCTTTTAAAAGACTTCAATCTATAATGTTGGTGTCTACATACAGTACATATGAGAGTGTACAGGGGCACACAAAGAGACACCTCTTCTTCTGTTTGGCTCAGATTATCTCGTGGCAATTAAAAAGACGAATAAAGAAACAAACAAGCGACACAAACAATTAATTCATTGGAAACAAAAAAATGTCTGGTCATCTCAGTAGCGGGCAGACCTGAGTCCAGTGAAAATAACCTGCGCAAGAATAAAAAGAAAGACGCCAGATCATCACTGCGCAGAGAAAGCGGTGCAAATGTCTGTTGCGTCATTCATGAGTCTGCGGCGCAGAAACAACAACACAGAGTCCGGAGCAATGATGCGCTCAGCCCCGGTGGTCTGCACATCCAGCTCGGTCTCACCTGGTAATGCGCTGGATGGTGCGGCTGCTTTGGCCATGGTAGCCGTCAGGAGCACGGTGCGGTTGAGATGTGCGGCCGGGCTGTCACCCAACACTGTCCGCAGTGATGCCGCTGCAGCACCGCTGTCCGCTCCTCTTTCCTCTCAGCAGACACACACACGCCCGGGCACCATTCAGCTGAGTGGGCTGAAGGTCGTGAGGTAGACCGTGGATGGCGCACCGACGGGCGGATGGGAGAGGGAGATGCTCCCGGTGGGACTGGAGCCGAGAAGATGGTGCGCAAACAGCCGAGTTTCGACCACAATCCGATCAATCGTGCGTCGCAGCGTAAACCCGCCCAGATACACAGTAACACACCCCCGGTGGATGGGGAGATTTCCTTAAACTAAAGGTTATGTCAGGCCTGTTAGTGTTAGACCAGTGTTTACACGTTTTGGATAACTGCACAAACATGTGTGCAGATGTTTAACGACAAAGACACATAGGCCCAGCAACATCATTTCACCACCTCAATTCTTCAAGGCTGATTTTCAAGTGATTTTTTTTATGGTCTGTGAGTATTTAGGGGTATTTAAGGATTCAGCTGTCGGCTGAAGGTTAAACATCAGCGTTTAAAACAAACAAATCTGCTTGGGGTGTCATAGATCCTAACTTTTGAACATTTTCAAAATAACAACATATTTATATATACACATATGTGCGATAGAGCAACATTTATTACCATCATCATCATCAAGAGGGGGGCAGTAGCGGGTTTTCGTGCCGTTTTTGGCGGCAGAGAAGAAGAAGAGGGGCCGGATGTGGAAAGTCAGGGGCGGACAGAGCGGCGGAGTGACACTGGGCAGGGAGCCACATCCGAAAAGATGCTGACCAACATCTCTAATCTTCTGAGGGCTTGCGCTCATAGACATGTAAGTACAGAAAGCTGAAGTCGTGATCTGTCAAAGCCAACGACAGCATCGGAGTCGTCCCCTAAAAGCCCCAGTTTCTACCCGATCACAGACAGCCATCACCGCTCTGACATTGTCAGACCTTGTCAGGCCGAAAGGTAGCCGGCTTGGCTAGCAGCGAAAAGGCTTTAGCCTCGGCACTCAAAATGGCCTGAAATGGTGGGAAAGTAGCATAACCTAAAACAAGACTCTTTTTTTTATATATCTAAGCATGCTACTGGTTGGGCACCGTGGTTACTACTGAGCTATACTTGAGCCAACCACATTAGCATTAACCAGTGATGAACAGTCTGAAGTCTGTCTGTTGTGCTGTGGTTGAAACTTTTCCCTGCTTTTCTTTAATTTGCAGTGTGATACCTGTGAAATACAGTAAGTTGTTTAACTGGTGTAGAATGTGCATAGTAGTTTTATACTAGATACTTGTTCATTGGCATATTTATTTATTTTATTAGTTTATTTCTGATCTGGTAGTTATTCTAACACATTTTAGGTCTGGCCATCAAAGTCCAAAAACCCATCAAATCAAACGTGTGGTCAGACTCATAGTTATTGATTTGAATATTTTTTTTTCCATTAAGCCAAAGCTTTTGTACAGCTTCTTGTGTTTAAGCAATAATTAGTCAAAATGTATGCTTATTTTCCTGGTTGTATACATATTTGTTGCTTATTTATTCATTTCTTTATTCATATTTCAACCTTTAGCAGATGTGAAAGCATTTTCAATGTTATCAAATTCAAAATCATCTTCTCTCCCATGTTAGGGGGCTGCAGCGGTTGTGTCAGCTCGGACATATGCTGACTTCACAACCCAGGCTACCTTTGAAATAAAGGTAAGCTTCAAACTCCTAAGTGTAATATTGTTCTGAACTGTGAGAAACAGGTTCTGTTGTAAGCGCTTTGGTGTTTTTCCTTTGTTTTTAGAAATGTGATGTCCACAAGCTGGATGAGGCCCCAGCCACTCAGGTGGTAATGACCCGTGATGAGGGTCTGCAGTACTACCGCGTCATGCAGCTCATGAGGCGTATGGAGCTGAAGGCAGATCAGCTGTATAAGCAGAAAATCATCAGAGGATTTTGTCACTTGTATGATGGCCAGGTTGAGTGAACTATAATTTTCTTAAATCTATACAGTGGACCAGGGCAGCACGGTGGCATAGTGGTTAGCACTGTTTCCCCACAATAAGAAGGTTGTGGGTTTGGTTCCTGGGCCTGGGGCTTTTCTGTGTGGAGTTTGCATGTTCTCCATGTACTTGCCTGAGTTTCCTCCCACTGTCCAAAGACATGCATGTTTAGGTTATTTGCTGACCCTGTTGTCCGTAGGTCTGAGTGTAAGTGTGAGTGGTTGTTTGTCTCTGTCTGTCTCTGAACGCTGGCCCTGCAGTGGACTGGTGACCTGTCCACAGCATGACCAGGAAACAGAAAAGCGGTAGAAGATGAATGAATATATATTGGAATAATAAAGAGATTCATCCCAATTTAGAGTAATAAGACTACAGTAGAAAATAGACTAGCATGATGGATATTTGCATGTGATCAGATTTTTAATGGAAAAATCTCTTGAAAAACAGATGCACATAGAGACAGAGTATTAAATAAAGGCATCAAAATACTAAATGTTCTTTTAGTGTTCACACATCCTCACATTTGTAGGCCTGCAGAAAACACGTCAAGGATTGTTTTCTCTTTGTAGGAAGCTTGTGCAGTTGGCATTGAAGCAGCAATTAATCCGACAGACCATCTGATCACTTCATACCGTGCTCATGGCTACACTTACACCAGAGGAGGGACAGTAAAGGAGATCCTGGCTGAGCTCACTGGTGAGTCTACAATCTTAAAACAAGGCACTTTCAATTTGCAGAGAATTTTCATTCCAGTCATGTTTGTGGTTCACATGAATTTCAGTCCTGCTTTTATTTTACCTAAACCCATTACGATTTTGGTTTTTGTGTACAGGCAGAAGAGGTGGTATTGCAAAGGGAAAAGGAGGCTCTATGCACATGTACTGTAAAAACTTCTATGGAGGAAATGGAATTGTTGGAGCTCAGGTAAAACACCCAAGTCTGTTAGCAGGCCTTTTGTAGCTTGTCAGTGCTTCTTGTCCCTTGTTGTGTCTGAACTGCAGATTCATACCTTAAAGGAAAGGTCATCAGATTGAAAAAAAAAAACAAAACTTTAGCGTAAACAGAAATCTACATGTGCTACCAGTATGTTGTCAGTTTGACATAAATATTGAAGGTAGTTAGCAGATACAACTAGACTAGATCGACAGGTTTGCTGCTAATCAGTTGAGTACATTTTGCTTGAAATGAGTGAAAACATAACTTCCTGATTGAGGCAGTAAGTGAATCTTGCTTTCTGGTGTTTATGAATATACACTACCAGTCAAAAGTTTGGACACACTTTCTCATTCCAATGAAAGGAAAGTGTGTCCAAACTTTTGACTAGTAATGCAGTTGATAAATAGTGAGTACAATAACGTGACATTAGTCATAAACATGTTTATTTGGTCTGACCCATGGGTGCCTCTGTTTTGTCAGAACTCGTAAGACTTTACAATGCTCAGGTCCATTGGTTACTAATAGCAATGTTCAACAACATAAGATTTACTTTGTACAAAAAGAAATTATTTTATTCATACCAAAGATATCAAGTCAGTTACTAATGCTTACTGATGCAGAAAACACTGCAACTCCACTGTGTGAAAAGTTAAATAAGTTCTTTATATGTCAAGGTCAATTGATTTAACATCAGACATCTTGATTTTCCTCAGGTTCCACTTGGTGCTGGTGTGGCTCTGGCCTGCAAATATCAGGGCAAGAATGAATTGTGTGTCTGTCTCTATGGTGATGGTGCCGCCAACCAGGTACATCACGGAAATCACAAAAGTTTTACTCGGGCTTTGTTCAGTTACTGGTTGGAACCAGTAGCGACTTCATTCAAAAGTTGTGGAGTCTTTCTCCAAAGACTGTGATAATTAATACTACTCATACTTCAGTGATATGTATTCATCATTTTCTGACCAGCTGAATTTGCTCATGTACAGTATTGAGATATGAGTTTCGTGTTGATAAAACAATCCTGCGTGCACTTCACAGGGTCAGATCTTTGAAACCTACAACATGGCAGCACTTTGGAAGTTGCCCGTCATCTTCATCTGTGAGAACAACAGGTATGGCATGGGCACATCAGTGGAGCGAGCTGCCGCCAGCACAGACTACTACAAGAGAGGAGAATTCATTCCTGGTCTGCGGGTACTGTTCTCACTTTTGTCTCTGATAAACTGGGAAAGTCCTTTCAAAATAAAGTGAATTAAGTCGCTTTCAAATTATAGTTACATGTGGCATTGAACTTAAAAGTGAGGGTAGTCCCCATGATCAGTTAAGATAATGGTACCTTGTGTTTTGTTTTGGGTTTTTTTTGTTTGTTTTTTTGGTTTTTTTTTTCCCAAGAAAGTACATATAGTAAGTAATGCAATTCAATTTGGGATATTGTCTTTGTGATCAGGTGGATGGGATGGATGTCTTGTGTGTTCGGGAAGCAACCAGGTTTGCAGCTGATCACTGCCGGTCTGGAAAGGCAAGTAAAAAATATTGAATCATAAAAAGACGGATATTTTTTACAACTTGTGTTTTATTTTTTCTCAGCTAAATTCCCTTTGACCTATTTTATTTATTTATTTTTTTTTTTACCAGGGTCCCATTATCATGGAGCTTCAGACATACCGCTATCATGGACACAGTATGAGTGATCCTGGTATCAGGTAATCAGTCACAGTTCTCAGCCTTTCATGAACTTGAATTTGTTACAATTTAGATCATTCCTTATTATCAAATTCCTTTTAAACACCCTGGATGTTAAATTTTTTAATTGACTTGAGAAATTAACAATATTAAACTGACCAACAAATATTGTCTTCACTGTGCTGCTACCCCTCGCTTCTGCCACTGTCCCATAGTAGTCTTAATCTATTGTCCTTCCCAAAGTAGTGGCCTTGCAATGCCCTGACCACACACCAGAGATGACTATAACAGACTTGATCAAATTGCTACCACAAACAACCAGAAAGTGACCTCAGTGTTTTTCTGTTAATGTACAAAAAATTGTCAGATAAGAGAATTTTTGTGCTTTTTTTTTTTTTTTGCACAACAGAATTAGTTGTCTGGTCTAAATTATGAACAGCAGTAAATAAAACTGCTAATGTAATGCTGACAATCAAGAGTTCCACTTTTCATGTTGCAACACTTGGATTTGATGTAAGCTCCAAAAAAAAAAAAGAAGCATGCTGTGTAGTGCTTCCCTCCAACGTCCTGCACCAATCTCTCCCCCCTCAGTTACCGCACACGTGAGGAGGTGCAGGAGGTCCGCAGTAAGAGCGACCCCATCTCTAACCTGAAGGATCGCATGCTCAGCAACAACATGGCCAGCGTGGAGGAGCTCAAGGTAGGAAATTCTTTCAGTGCGTAAAATGAAATAAATCTTGATCGGAATACTATATGAGGATTTGGGTTTCAGAACGTTATGTAAATGTAAATATGTATGCCAAAAATGCTACAACATCATTAATGGTTCACTGTTGTTGACAGAATTACTTGTAGATGAAAACTATTAAGGAAAACAACATATCATCATGAATGTCACAATTATTGATAGCCATTTAAAATGTTTCATTAGTCTGCAATATAATTAAAGTACAATGTTATGTATTTTTCCTCAGTGGTCATGATACAGCAAAAACGTCCCTTCCACTTTTATTTTCAAATTTTAATATACTAAAACACATTATTTAATTTATTTGTAACAATTTAACAATAGATTTGCTCAAACCAATGCCCTTTGTTGTGTATAATCCACTGCCTTGCTCTCTTGTCTCTGTAGGAGATTGATGTAGATGTAAGGAAGGAAATTGAAGATGCTGCTCAGTTTGCTACCACAGATCCTGAACCCCCTCTGGAAGAACTGTGCAACCACATCTTCTCTAATAATCCCGAAGTGGCGGTGCGAGGCACAAACCCCTGGTCCAAGCTGAAGTCTGTCAGCTAAAGTTTCTTTGTGCTTTTTTGATAATATCCAACATTTTGACTCCCCCCAACAATCTCATATACACACATGCCATATAATGTTACATGAACTCTAGTGCCTTTGACCCAGAGCTTAAAGCATAAGCAAGGGATTAAAGGATTTCAGCGCTGTTTCTTTAAACAGTGGGGGCCATATTTACAAAGATGTTCTGAGAGTCACACTAACAATAATTAGAAGCCAAAGACATCAGGGTTCATTATTCCTTCCCTCATCTTCAGATGAGAGAAAAAGTCAAAAGTCAAAAGAATACTAAGGGAAAGGTTTAAAATATTTAAATTTGTTTTGCCAAACCACACACGTCTGGTAGACTGTGTGTTGTCTGGAGGGTTAAAGTCTCATGTTTGTGCCACACTCCAAACAAAGGAGGTGATCCCCTGTGTGTACGAGTCAGATGTGTGAAGACAGATGTTCAGAGTGCTTATATTCACATGGTTGCAGATACTCAGGTGACTTTGAGTTTCATGTTAAAAATTAACATCTTATGTAGCTATATTCAGAGAATCTCTTATGTGATGTATCATCTTGAATATGTTTAAAAACCACAATCTAAAGTAACTTTGAATGTAAACAGTGTGAGCGTGTGTCTTCTGGTCTGAGTGTTTCCATCAGCCAAGCTTCACTATTCCAATTTTTGTTGGTTCAGCAGGTGTTGTGTCAGAAGTAACGTGGGTCACTTACTCCACACCTTTTCTGTAAAACCCTCACCTATCAGCAGTGCCTCATGGACATTTTGAATTTCAGCCTGTTTTTCAATCAAGTTTTTGAACACATCATTGTGACAACTGGCACATCAGGTAGCAAAATACAAACAGCCTGTATATCAGTCTTTATTTCTAGCAGGAAGCTACCAAGTCTTTTGTTTAATAAGAGGACAGACTAAAACTTACAGTGTCAGGGGAAAATGGCACCTGGAAACGCTCCATGGAAACATTGGTTTTATGTGTAAGCGGCTGTAATAAAGACAATGTCAAGTGTTGTACTTGTGTACTCCTCTTTGTCAATATAAAGCTGTTAGGTAAATTATTTTCAATAGTGGTCACTGCTCATTACTTTTCCAGGAAACTAGTTTGATACGTAGATAGGGCTTACAACTTTTACCTTTTCATTCTCTTGCCATTATATTTTCCATGGCTGCTGATCCTAACCATCCTGGTCCTCTGTCTCACTGAAGGTATTAACAGCCATGTGAAATGACTTCAATTAGGTCAAGTCAGTAAGTTGAGTCTGAAGTGATTGAATATATGAAGTGGGGACCTTTCCGATAAGGTCAACAATTATTTTGTCCATGAATAAATCAGGTGATAATTAGCCTCCAACTCCAAAGGAAAGTCAACCACAAGTGTAGTACACAGGAGAAGGTGTATGTCAGAAAGTTTGGAGTATAAACCCACAAAGGTCTGAAACAACAAAGTCACTTATCTTGACTGATGTGTACATAAACAATGTACTGTGCATTTTTCAAAACCTGCTAGCTTTTTCACAGCACGCATGTGTGTGATGATTGGATTTGTACTCTGTACAAAACTGCAGTTTTGCAGGTATCAACTAAATGTAATGATTGAAAAGACCACAGATCGGGAAAAAATCATTTTGAGTATTCGAGAATTAGTGCATGATGTTACGAGAAAATGGGATATATAACAATACGGTTGCATATGACTTTTTTCACATTTTAACGCAGGGGACTACTAATATAAAACCTCTCTTCTAAAATACACCACTAAAATTAGGACTTTGTTCAGATATTTAAACGTTTGTTCTCCTACAATAACACTTTCTCATAAAATTACGCTATTTTTCTAGTCATATTTTTTAGTTTATTCGTGTAAAATTAAGAGTATTTCATTGTACTATTCTGACTTTATTCCCTTAATATTACAGTGTTATTCGCATACTATTATGACTTTATTCTCATATATATAAGACCAATATTTCCATATATCCACCTTTTTCCAACAGCTGACAAACAAAATGACTGCGGCGCTCAGAGGACAGAGAACGCACCATGGACTGATTGGTCCAGCAGGAGGCAGTAATGCGTCACTGTGATGACGTCATCTGGCGCTCGACCTGAGAGGAGCAGAAGAAGAAGAAGCGGAGTGAGGAAGGAGGCTCCTCGGATCCTGACCAAACTGAAGGCAGTAAGTCGGTGCTACGTGCTCTAACAGCGACAACACGATGGAGTTCCTCTCCTGCAGCAGCCTGAAGCCGGAGCGGCTCTGCGCCGCCATCCTCCTCTTCCTCACCATCACCTCCGCGGAGGAAAGCGCCGGCGGGAAAAACTCTCAGTGCCACAACTACGCAGGAGGACACGTCTATCCAGGGGAGGCTTTCCGTGTTCCCGTGTCCGACCATTCCCTGCACCTCAGCAAAGCCAAGAGTGAGTCCCCCCCCCCCAACACCACAACCTCAACATCTGCTGTCCGCACAGCTGGATAGATGGTGCCAAAGTGCGCTCTAGCTGGCAGCAGCTGGCAGACTAATGAAACAAGAAGCTCTCAGGTTCCCCACCGATCGTCTGTCACACAGGCCACTCCACATGTGCCAGGCTCAGGTCTTCGGTTTAGACCGGACAGGCTTTAGTAGGACACGTAGCTCTAATATCCATGGGACCCCTCCCCCTCCAACACACTGGCACCAACCCCAGAGGATTAGACAAAATACCAGATACACTCACAGCCTGTGGCCTCTGCCGCTCCTCACCACCTCAGTCCGTCTCTGGTGAATCATGGGCCATCAGGAGTTTGGAGACTTTATCCAAAGTCTGCAGTGTCACTGGCCCCTGTGCTCTTCCACTGTCATGTTCACTGAAGCTCAGACACTCTGCAGGATGAAGTAATGTATACAACCTGAGAAGGAAAGGCAGAAGATAATGATGAGATTATTGTTGACATAGTAAAAGGGAAGAGGGGATGACAAAAAGTCTTGGTATTTATACATGTCAGGTACAGTCAGACTGGGGTTGGAGCTAAAATTGATTTGTATAATCATTCTTCCCAGTATATTTGGGCATTTTTCTGAAATCCCTGTTTTACTTTCCACCAGCCAAAAGTTACATCTTCAGACATCAGTCCAAAATATATATATATATATAAGATATTCAGTGGATCACCATGTGATGGTAAGAAAAGCAATAGATCTTTTCTTAGACAACAGAAATATTTTGTTGCAGCCCTGGACACAAAGGCCAAAGCCTTATGACCTCAGGATTCGTGCTGTTGAGTAAAATCAGTCATGTGCCTCTTGAAAAGTGAAAGTATTGTTGTAATCTCTGTCTTTGGAAAAGCGCAAACAAAATTGAATCATTTGCAGTCACAAAACACGTCAGCGTCTAAACCATATTTTTCCTCCCTCTTCAGTTTCGAAGCCTGCACCACACTGGGAAGGAACAGCTGTCATCAACAGAGAATTCAAGGAGCTGAAGCTCTCAGACTACAGAGGCAAATATCTTGTCTTCTTCTTCTATCCCCTTGACTTGTGAGTGACACCTGAGTCACACACTCACTCGCTTCATTTATAGTGGGTTGCAGCACATCACATTGTGTTCCTGTTTGTTAATGTGTCTGGGGTTTCTTCTGCAGCACCTTTGTCTGCCCCACTGAAATCATTGCATTCAGTGACCGTGTGCACGAGTTTCGTGCCATCAATACAGAAGTGGTCGCCTGCTCAGTGGACTCCCAGTTCACCCACCTGGCCTGGTAAGACAGCTGCGAAAGACACTATAATAGAGTTACAAATGTGGACTCTTTGAGAGTGGAATCATTGGAATTTCTTTTTCTTTTAATCTTTTTTTACAGGATCAATACACCCAGGAAGCAGGGTGGACTTGGAGAAATGAAAATCCCTCTGTTGTCTGACCTCACTCACCAGATTTCTAAAGACTATGGAGTCTATCTGGAGGACCAAGGACACACACTGAGGTACAGCTATACCGTCATAGCTATTGTCAACATTTTATAGGCAGTCATAAAAATAAAATATGTCTTGTTATAGCCAACTTAGATCACTCTACAGTACAAAAAAAAGAAAAAAATGGGTTTGTCTTCCTGTAAATTCAGTGAATGATTGTGCATTGTATCTTTCAGTACATACAGCACTTTAGTGAGTCATTAATAGGTCAGTATTTTAACAGCCTTGCATAAGTTCACAGTAAACAAACAGGACTGCTGGAATCTCACTGGTCTGAATGCATCTCTCTCAGGGGACTCTTCATCATCGATGACAAAGGCATCCTGAGGCAGATCACCATGAACGATCTTCCAGTAGGAAGATCTGTGGATGAGACTCTGAGGCTGGTTCAAGCCTTCCAGTACACTGACAAACATGGAGAAGGTACAAGAGGCTCACTGAAACAAAGCATGTGCTTTTTATGCACATGTTCATTTATTGTTCAATATGTGAAACTTATTTATCTTGATTTTATGTTTCAGTGAAGCTTTTATTGTGCTGACTGGAATTTTTTTTTTTTTTTTTCAGTATGTCCAGCAGGATGGAAACCAGGCAGTGATACAGTAAGTATAAATGCAGCTGAGGATGATATAGATACTTAGTTACTAGCTGTAATTGCCCCACATTTCGTAGAAGATAATCAAGATGAGGTACCATTAATTTGCAAATCAGCCTGTCCCTGTTCACTTACAGGTACAGTACCAATTTCTGTGCCTGTCCAGGGCACAAGCTGTCTCAGTCTGTTTAGATAAATAATTTTACACTACAGATAAAAGTTAAGGGAAATTGACTATATGCATTGGCTGATTGTTTCAGATGAAAGGTCTCAGAATGATGTTTCTAATGATGTGCAAAATGCTTTTAGGTTGAATTTGGCTCCAAACTAGTCAGCTGGGATTTTTGTTGAGGAATTACATTTTTTCATTTTGAATTGGTAAACTCAGAAATAATTAGAATAGGGAAGATTAGTTTGTATATTTGTAATGTCTAATGTGTTTTCCATGCTGAAATACTATTTTGATTAATTTCCCCCCTACAGATCATTCCAGACCCTTCAGGAAAGCTGAAGTATTTTGATAAATCAAACTGATCTGTGTTGCTGTGAAACCCACCACTTCAGGAAAGTTCAAATAAAACGTGTTTTCATAAAATGTTGTCTGGCTGGTCTTGTAGATGCACGTTCTCTTTACTTTCATGCTGAAGGTTTAGGAGCCTCTATCGTACTGGGAATGAACAGCTGTCATTTATGTGAATTCACCCAGTGGCTGCAAAATGAGCAAAAAATATCAGTAGATTTAACTTTTCACTCTACCACAATGTTTTTTCTACTGGTCATGGTGTTGTTTGTCAATGTGTCAAAATGCAAATGTATGGCTAACAGCATACGCACATTGCCTTGGAAAGTAGCCTCAGGCTCGTCTTGCATGGTTTCCTTGAGCATTTACTTAAAGGATTAAGTTTGCAACAGCAGCTCTCTCAGAGTAAATGGCAAACTCGAAGTCAGTGTTGGCTGTTTAACTGCTGCACCACTTGAGAAGAGTGGTAATGTGTGGTAATAAACACCGGGAAATGTGCCAAACAACATGCATATGCTGAGGTCTTGCACATAGAAACATAAAGTCTAGCTTTTATGACAGCATGAACTTTCTACATTGGGCACAGGTGCACTTCGGAGCAGTCTGCAAAGAAGTCATATAGCATGACTGATTTGTAGCGGTTACATGCATTGTCTACCAAAAGTATGAAGCTGGTTCCAAGAATTGATAATGAAAAGTGCTAAAAGAAAAATTGACATCTGAGCACATCAAACAATCACAGAATTTAACATAAAAAATGGAACTGAGTCTTATCGCTCAGGTGCCACATTAGATTAATCTATCAGCCTTTCCTGACACTAGATGACACAAATCCCCAACTAATTATACTTTTTTTTTATTGGAACAACCAGAATCAATATGTTTAAATGGGACCGCGAGCAGACTGAAATGTCTGTCATGAATGTGAACATGAATGTGTTTGCGGAGCAGACACACAAATGATAATAGGTTTAGATTTAAATGTTAAAATGTGGTTTCCTTTTTTACATGTGGGTTATTGTTTGTACTGCCCTATAGTCATTAAGTGCACCAGTCATGTTTTTTCCAGGTCTGGTTAATATTTACCTTTTAAACAACATTCTAGTGAAAAACAATCTTTGACAAAAGAATAGAGCATCAATAGAAATGAAGAAGAAACAGAACGGAAGGTGCTCTTTGCCCATATACGGATGAACAATCGGGTTTGCCTCCCGCCCACCTCGACCAGTGATACATAAAAGAGAAGTACCTGAAGCTGTGGTATACCACTCTGTGCAACGCATCCAATGCTATTCTGTATGCTGATATCGCCATTCTTTGTCGGGGGGGTAAACTCCTGAGGAGCGGATGAAGAAACAAATTTTGCTTTTATTCACATTCAGAGGACTAGTAAGCAAAGGTAAAAAGGGTAAAAAGAGAAAATGGCCAATTTTATATTACGGCCGGCTGAACCCAGGGATGTATCCGATATCCTGCGCCTAATAAAGGTGAGCCAAATGCTGGAGTCTAATATTTTAACAACAAATGGGACATTTTGAACATTTTACTTTATTAATTGTATTTTTTAATTCTGCATTTTAGGAACTTGCTAAATTCGAAGAGATGGAGGAGAAGGTTTTGCTGACAGAGAAAGGTGGTTCAGTTTTGTCTACATTTTCTTGAATTACTTACATACATGCATTTATGTGGAAATTATCTTGTCTTCATGCATTCTTACAAAAAAATAATGTCCCACTTAAAGAGCTACTTGAAGATGGCTTTGGTGATCACCCATTCTACCAGTGCTTGGTTGCAGAAGTCCCGGAAGAGCAGAGTTTATATGGTAAAAATGCACATTACTGCACAATTTAGGAGTCACAGATTTCTTCCCTTCCGTTTAGGTTCAACTCCTTTTGTTTTTCTCTAGGGTACACTGTTATTGGTTTTGCAATGTACTACTTTACATATGACCCATGGATTGGAAAGCTCCTGTACTTGGAAGACTTCTTTGTCATGAAGGAGTTTCGGGGTAAGATTGTTGACATGTGCTGTTATATGATGGTGATAAAGGTTAATAAGTTACAGTAGGTTTCGCAACATTGTTCAATATTCTAACAGCCATTCATATAAACTAACAGCACATTGTACATTTAATGTTTCACCAGGTCTTGGTATCGGTTCACAGATCCTGAAAGTTCTGAGTGAGGTACAATTACATCTTCTATAGAGACAGGTTCAACTGTATTCAGTCCTATGTTTGTCCTCATGTTTCACTTTGTTTTTTTTATTCGTTTTCCCTAGACGGCTGTGAAGACTCGATGCAGCAGCATGCACTTCATTGTAGCAGAAAACAACACAAAGTCTATTGAATTCTACAAGCGACGTGGAGCAGCCGACCTCTCCTCTGAGGAGGGCTGGCGTCTTTTTGAGATTGAAAAAGATGACCTACTGAAAATGACTGCCAAGTAGAGGTTACAGTTAGTTGACTTCAACTGACTGTTGATGAAAGTGATGTTTTAGTGATTCGGCACACTGAATTTACTAATCAGCTGTTACCTTGGATAATTAATAGTTTTTGCTGAAGCCAGTTAATCTAAAATTGCAATTTCTGGTAATTATTTAACTTTAACTTTGGAAATAACTATTGCTGGTAGATATTGCTTCATTTGAATGATTTTTGTTGTTGTGTATATGTAATGAAGATTTAAGAATTTAAGTTACAGTAAAATAAATAAACTAAAACATAATTTTGAGTATTAGCATTTACTATCATATTAAGCATCACACAATACTTCCATTTCATCTCATGACTCCCAGGGAAAGAACTGCGGGAGAATTATTTGCAGACAGTATTTGCTTGCATTCATTGTTTCATTCCAATCAAGGCATTTTTAAATAACAATAATAAAGAGTAAATTGTGGGTTGTAATCTTATGAATACTGTTATCACAAAGCTTGAAGATCTCAAATTGCTAAGGTCTTAAATATGTTAATAATGTTTGCTGTTTGACTGCTATGGTAAATACAATGTGCGCTAAGAGCGCTACAAATGATGCTCAGGTAGTGGCCAAGCTCCCTATACTGTTCGAATTAAAGGTGACGCCGGTTTAGTTGTATGGTTTGAAGACTGCTTTACTTGAGGCCTGTATATTCCACAAAGGCCAGAAAAACTCACACTATTAAGTTATGCAGTGTTACACTATGGCTGAGTAAGACGTGTTGGACCAGTGATCCAAGGACAGACATAAGGTTTTACTTTGTCCACCCAAACAGGAAGAGGATGTTTCACCCTGGATTTACGCTGTTGTTAACCGTCCCTCTCAGTGATAACTCACCCTTTGGTGATCAGTGTCTCCTTGGAGCTGCATCTTGTAGTTCTCTGCGGCCAGTATGGTACTTCTACATCCCAAAGAGGGGATATACAGCCTGCTTGTATTGATACTGAAGTTTCAGTCACGCACATGTCAAAAGAATTCATCTTTGCAATACTTGTATTTGGCATCAGCATGAAAAAAGACAAGCACTGGATAAAAGACGTGGCCTTTTAGGATGAGTTAGAGGCCTTGTGGCCTTGCATTTGGCTCTGTAGTTGGTAAATATCCCTCCACAAGAGAGATAAAAGGCAGCACAGCAGATAAGGATTCACTAACAGACCCAGACAGAAGCCTGTAAAAATCTGATTCCCATTTTTTTTGTTACTATGGATGGTGTGAGTTTGTGTCACTATCACCACAGTATAGAACCTCATGAAGACCAAATAAGTGTAAGCAGTGAAAAGAAGCAGCCAATATCAAATGGAGCATGTTTGAGTTGTCTTCAGTGCCTATATCCAGGTACCAGCCTTGGATTGCTGTGTAATCTTACTTCTTTGAAATATTATTAATAATAATTATAAGAAGAAGAAACTATTTGATTGCATCAGACGCACTCAGATTGTTTGTGTATTGTACTGTAAGTTAGATAAAGTGTTTTTCAGGACATCTACTGGCCTTTCTAAAGAATTTCCTGCAACATTGTCCTGTGTGAAAAGTGTGTTTATTTTATTCTTCTTCTGCACAGGAGGTTTTCATTATCTTGTTCTAAGTTCAGAATTTGTGCTTTTTTCCCCCTCTTGTTGATTACCTAGTAATTGGTAGTCGTTTAATGACAAAACGGGCAAAATGTAAACTGCTGCCAGATCAGAAAGCCCAGCCATAAAGAAGTGGCCGGGTGTGGACCTCCAGAGGGGCAGACCGGTGCAGTGATGGGGTCTTCCATCGGAAACTGACGGGCGGTTTGTTTAAATGTTGGAGGTCACAGTTTAATCACCTTTTATTGACCACCCGGCGCTGCAGATTGTGTGGGGAGGTGAAGCAGCGCTCAGCCCGTGCCTGGCTTCACCCACCCCGGAGCCCGATCGGACGTGAATTCACGCCAGAGTGGCCGTTTTGCCACAGTCCTCTCCATCGGCGCTCCTCAGATCATGGCCTGTTGGTTCCTGCCGGTGTGATCTCCACCGCAACCCTTCCGCATTTTCCTGCCGCTCTCGGGCTGTGACGTGTCGTGCTGACGGCGGCCTCGGAGCTGGAGGAGCGGGGGGCTGTAGCATGACAAGATCTGGCTCCAGACGTCCTGCTTTGCTTTCAGCGGAGCTCCAGAAACAACCCCTAACCCCTCCTTCTCTGCTTTTCTCCGGCCCGCCCAAATAACACAAAATTCCCGACTGAATCCAGCCCGAGTCTGGGGGAACAGGCGGCCTGGGAAGCCGAGGAGCGGACAGAGGCCATCCTTGCAGCACAAATCTGGTATGCGGCTCGTTTTTGCTCTTATGGTGCCCGTTTGCGGGGTTGTGTTTTCATTTGTGTGCGTCCGAGGCTCTTTGTGTTTGCATGCGTGTGGTACACGGATTTATTTCTTTATTCTGCCGGAGAGGCCGCACAGGGCTGGGCCTTTTCTTCTCGGGCCCAGGCCTGAATAGAGGCCGTGATTGGTAATTCAGGCCTATCCAGTTAGCTAACCAGCCCCGCTGACGGCTGCGGCTTTTTTTGTTTGTTTGTTTTGCTTTGTTTGTTTGCCAGCCGCAGCAGGCCAGCCTCTTTTCTAACCAGTTATGACACCTGGTCTTCGGTGCAGCCCTCAGAAGAAGAGAAACCACCATTTGTTACTCGCGACGCGCGCTTTTAGTCAGTGTCAAAATTAGCTTTCGCCTGGACACCATGCTAACAAAATGGCGGACGCTGGTGTGATGAAAATCGCTTGTAGAAAAGGAGTGCGCGTTTATCCCTCCTCCGGCTAACCCCATCAGCGTAGCCTGAGCATGGCTTCCCTCCCTTTTTCTTTACTGCTTTTAATCACACTGTTGTGTATGTCGGTTCAATCGGCCGATCACAAATGTTTCGTTTTGGCCGTGACAGTCGGACTTTGCGTTGCGTTTAAACGGCGCTAACGCTTCTCCGGCGGCCGGGAGGAGACGGTGCCGTTAATCTTCTCATCGTGCTTTACGCTGCAAAGCGTTGCATGAATGAGATGCTGCTTCAGTCCAGTCTCCGGGACTGTGGTGGTGTTGTGTTGTTTTTTTTTCCCAGCACACTGGTGCACCGTGTTGTTGGGCAGCATCCCTGCACACCGTTGTCATCTTTTTTTTTTTTTTTTTTTTTTTACACCTGGAGGTGGGGGATGGTGCATTCAGTGGAAATTAAATGGCACCCCGGCTGCATCGTCCACGCCACTGTTTACATCCCTGCACCCACAACACCGACCCCTCCTGTGTGTGTATTCTCACATTATCTCACATTCATCTCCGTGACGAATGTGTTGTATTCACGGACAAACATTTGTCTGAAATTGGGAGCTGAAGTAGTGATGTAGTTGTTGCCAGTTATGCCACTGGCTCTTCTCATCACTTTACATGCTGTGCTGCAGACACTGCAAACATTTTTTGTAGGATTATTATTATTTTTTTTTTAATTGACGCCCTTCCCCAATATTTTAGACCGTTTACTGTACAAGTAACCTCATCTTGTTTGTGTGAATAAAATGTCAAAACAAATGAAGCCCTCCACAAAGAAACTGAGCTCAAAAAAGGTTCAGCAAAAGCAACCACAAAAGGATGTAAAACAAAGCAATTTTTGTGCTGTATAATATAACTTACACATAGATATGTCATATTCTTAAGGTATCATTTGTAAAGCTTCTACACAAGTGTTTGCTTGGGACAAGGAGTACTTAGATATAGGACCCACAGCTGTTCCTTGTAGGAAATGTGCACAATATTATCAAGCCTATGGAGATACATTTTGACTTGTAATGGTAGCTATGCATTCATTGTTAAGGTGATGTGAGGGCAACCGTAGTTGTAACATCATTCCAATATTTGTCCTATGAATCACACAATGACACCAAACTAACAACATACGCATGTTTTTCTTCAAACATCAAAGGTTAACACGTCATTGTACTTTTTCTCTTAATTACACTTAACCTAATTCTAATTTATGTTATCTATTTGTTTCAAATCGGACAAATGGTCATGAATACTTATTGGCCACTTCATGTGTTGTGTGAAAAAGTGGCCTGTGTATGTAAGCATCAGTATGAAAAGTCTTACTGCACTCACATGACAAGATTAGTGACAATATCACAACAGACTGATTTAAATTAGTAACAGCACTTAATAACTCGTTTATAAGTTGACCACATTTCTGGGTTTTGTGTTGTTGCTCACCGGAGATCTAAGACTGTTATTTGCTTTCAGCTGTCCAGTAACAAATGCAGTGCGAGGACAATGGATGAGGATGTCAACAGGCTTGCAATACATTCTGACGAGCCTAAAATAATATTGCACGGATCGGGTAATTAGCCATGTTTATATCAGCACGTTTTTACTTAATAAAAGTGTGATTTTTGCTAATTGTAAGTTCAGATGAATGTTGTATTGGGGCAATATCAGGAAATGACATTTTTGTGGTTAGGCTGATAGTTCCTAAGTATTTGAATGACACAATATTGTATGACTGAAATCAGAAACAAATTTGCATGTAATTTGAATACATTTATATACATTGCTCTTGACTGTTATCTGGTCAACTGGCTTATCCTGCTTCTTCCAGATGAGGGTGGTGCCAGTGGGCAGGAGTTTGTTGTGGAACTTCAAGAGACTGTGTTGGTGTCAGAAGGCGAGGGCGAAGGCATGGCAGTTCATAGGTTTGCCCCGGACGAGCTAGTCATCCAGGATGCTGTTGAGGATGTGGTTTCTGAGTATGTGCACTGCGATGAAGATGAAGATGTTGCTGTAGAAACCTGCGTGATGGCTCTGGAAGGCGAAGAGGAAGGTGTTGCCATGGGAGACATTCCTGAAGATGGGCTGGACCCAGAGCAACAGGAGGATGAACAAGATGGCTGTGGCGATTATCTAATGATATCTTGTAAGTTTTCTATACTTTGGTGCTGGGATTGGATTGAAATGTTCAGTTGCTCATATTAAAAACAAACCTAGAACACATTTGGGTGTGTTGGGTGGGAAACATAGCTGATATCTGATCTGAAAAAAGACACCAAGTGTAAATGTTTTCAGGACAGTTTAAAATGTCGTTGCTCATTCAAGTGCAAATAATAAGTCTATGGTCTACTTCCTCCATCTGCATCTTTATGTGAGGTTGTGAATAGCTACTATGTTGTGCATTATCTGAGATTTGCATATGTCGCTAAGTTTAAAAAAAAAAAAAAAACAAAAAAAAAAACTCATCTAGATTTAAAATGAAGTCTAAATGTTGCTTCATATCCACAGTATATGAACAATTGTGCGTACAAGATACATTTTGAGAAGCTGTTTTAAAATTATGTAGGCCTTTTTTGAGTTATTTTAGTGATTGTAAGGTTTCCTTGTTTGGTTTGATTGTTCTCTTGCAAGAACTGTTCAATGTATTTCATTTTAGACATGAAAGGCAGCACTCTTCAATTAATGTCAACATAAAGTAGATATGCCAATTTTTAATCTCCAGTTTGTGGGCTGGTTAACACTATTAACACTAATTACAACACTGCTCAGTGAGATATTGATTTGTGTTCATTGAAGTAAGACAAAAAACAATTTGTATCCAACATATCAAATGTGGTTATGTGCAGTTTCTGTATGAAGTCATGGAAGATACATTTTGTGCATAGACCATGACTACCTAAATACACAGTGCTCAATGCCCTGCTGTATATTTGTCTTACATTGCTTCCTTTCTTTACCTTATCTCTCTGTCCTAAATACAAGTGTGTTAATTGACGGTCATTAACATCTAGTGATATACTGAATGTGACCTTGGTGTGCTCAAACCTCAAGATTGTCTTTAGCTACTGATGCTTTAATACACAGTTTCTGGCCATATTTTAAAGGCCATGGGATGTTTGCCTGAAAGACAGTTAATGGTGAATTCAAACTCAGCTTCGATTGTCTTTATTTATCTGCAATAAAACCTTCCTAATCAATAATTTTGAGGAAATTTAGTTTAATTACAAATTAATAAATAAAAAATAATCATATAAATTATTACACCCACAAATTAATTGATATACTAAAAAGCTAAAATTAATTTCAGAGTGAATGCAAATGGGCACAAGCCTGTCACACTTGCCTATCCTTAATGAAATGTGATGTGTTTGTGTCTCACTAGTGGATGAAGCTGGTAAAATGGTGTCAGAAGATGGAACAGAGGTAACTGTGGAGGGAGCTGTGGAGGACCAGGAAGTGGAGAAGGATGAGGATGGGCAGGAGGTGATAAAGGTGTACATCTTCAAGGCTGATTCTGGAGAGGATGATATGGGTGAGTTTTTAAGAGTGCTTGTGATTTACACATGTTAGATGTTACATAAGCCACTTAGAACAAATAATCCAAATATTTCTTTATATCCAAAATCTGACCTGTGGGAAACTGAGCCCCGAGTTTGAGAACCAAGCAAATGTAGCAAATGATCCTAAAAGTACAGGATTTGAAGTGTTTTCATTCTACAGGAGAATCGGTTGACATCAGTGATGGAGACACAGAGAGCGTGGCGTTAACAGAGTCTTCAGGCCAAATGCTCAGAGAGAAGATGGTTTACATGTCTGTTGGAGATTCTCATCACAATCAAGGGAACCATGGTGAGTCATCTACACCTGACAAGCAGGGATGACTGTCATGAAACTAAACGTCATTAGTATTTTGGTTTTGTACATGTTGGGCTCATCTACAGGTGGGTCCAAGGTGACTGATGAGGTATATATGGAAGTGGTGGTAGGAGGTGAAGAGCCAGTAACTCACGACCGCTCGTATGACAGCGTGTCTCTAAGCAAGGACTTCATGCCTGTGGCCTGGGCAGCTGCTTATGGTCAGCACCCCTGTCTATTAAATTGCTTCTAAAAAAAAAAAAAAAAAAAAAAAAAAACACCACAAAAAAAAGAACAAAACAAAAAAACACTGGAAGCCTGTGCATCCTCCACGTCTCTGAGTGTCTTGGCTTTAAACGCCACAGATCCTGGTTTGGTTTAGTTCAGTGGTGAATACATATTGCTTCTCTCGCAGGTGCAGAGGACAACGAGAGTTGTGAAAACCGCAACGGCGCAGCCAGTGCACTGCTGCACATCGACGAATCAGATGGGGTTGATGAAATTAATAGACAACGCAACAAGAGCAAAAGAAGGTCAGAGCCTCGACAAGTCCAGACAGGTAAGGGCATCACAAATGATATGGAAGTTTGTTCCTCAGGCCAGTTTTACATGTAAATTGTCTCTCATTACACCATAAAGAAGCTATGAGATTGTAACTGCTGCAGTGCAGCTATGTAGGAGGGACACTGCAGCAAAATATATATTTTTTTTATTTACAATAAATAACAAAACCATTGAGAATGTCTAGATTTAGTAGTCTAAGGGGCTTATTTGTTTTATTTTCACTCTTTCTAGCCGTGGTCTTCCATTAGTTCATATTTTGAAGGTGCCCCTGCATGTATATAATCATGTGAAAGAGGAATCCTCCATTCAGTGTTAATCACAAGCAGAATAAAGAACTGTACACAATGCTACATATTGCACCATGTAGTTATGAGTAAACAAACCTGTGTGTGTCAGCACAATATTTCCACCACTCTGCCTTATAGCAGCAGTTAAACTTATCTTATGTACTTTGCACAGAATTATCAGCAGTTTGTGTGTTCGCCCCTGATGATTTTCTCATATAAGCAAGCAGATTTATAATTTACCTTTTAGTAATAACTCTCAACAAAATTTTGTCACTAACAGTTTGAGACAAAATAATTTTGCTAAAGGAGACCTTGAAGCCAGGACATTTGTAGACCATCTTTACTACATAAGTAAGACATTTGCTCTGCTTTTCATACTGAGGACCTTGGAATTTGGTAAATACTTTGTGCTGCTGTACTTTGTATATCTTTGACAGTTTTTATTTATTTATTATTCTCTTACTCCTTATCTTTTATTCTCAAGACATTTTGGCTTCCACTTGTGTTGCCATGAAGTTCACAGAATCAGAATGACTGAAAGCTGAATTTAACTTTTTTTTTTTAATTTACTGACATGTATTTTGTGTATATATTAAAAGCCAGGTCAAACTTATCATTGATATCAATTGTTTTTTGTCATTATCTGTAGCCATCATCATCGGTCCTTATGGACAGCCTCTGACAGTTTACCCCTGCATGCTTTGTGGCAAAAAGTTTAAGTCGCGAGGCTTCCTGAAACGTCACACTAAGAATCATCACCAGGATGTTCTGACCAGGAAAAAATACCAATGTACAGACTGCGACTTCACCACCAACAAGAAAGCCAGCCTCCATAACCACATGGAGGTGCATGCTCTGAGCAGCAAGGCTCCTTTTGAGTGTGAAATGTGTGGTAAGGAGTTTCACCAGCAGGCAGCGCTGTTCTCTCACAGACTGCAGCACCACCACCGGGAGCCCAAAAACCAGCCACCTGCACCGCCCACCAAGATGCATAAATGCAAGTTCTGTGATTATGAAACTGCAGAGCAAGGACTGCTCAATCGGCACTTGTTGGCTGTTCACAGTAAAAGCTTCCCCCACATCTGTGTGGAATGTGGAAAAGGCTTTCGACACCCCTCAGAGTTGAAGAAACACATGCGCACACACACGGGCGAGAAGCCTTACTCTTGCCTGTACTGCGACTACAAGTCGGCTGATTCCTCTAATCTCAAGACCCACATCAAGACTAAACATAGCAAAGAGATGCCATACAAATGTGAGCGCTGTTTCCAGACCTTTGCGGAGGAGGAGGAGTTAATGCAGCACGGACTAACACACGAGGAGAACAAGACCCACCATTGTGCCCACTGTGATCACAAAAGTTCCAACTCCAGTGACCTGAAACGCCATATCATATCTGTGCACACCAAGGACTATCCACACAAATGCGCTGTCTGTGGGAAGGGCTTCCACCGGCCGTCTGAACTAAAGAAGCACTCAGTATCCCACCGCACCAAGAAACTCCACCAGTGCCGGCACTGCAACTTTAAAATTGCAGACCCTTTTGTTCTTAGTCGCCATATCCTGTCTGTCCACACAAAGGAGCAACAGGCCTCTCCTGAAAAGAACGAGGGTAAGAGGACAGAGACACACACTCCCGTTGTGACACCCAAAAAGTCTGCACCTAGTGGGTCGGGTGGCTCTGGTCCTCCAGCTAGAGTCAGTGCAGCCAGCTTAGCCAGCAGTGTGACTGTCGTTATTGGAAAAGGACAGAAAGAAAGGAGAATTTACCAATGCCAGTACTGTGACTACAGCACGGGGGATGCTTCAGGTTTCAAGCGACACGTGATTTCCATTCATACAAAAGACTATCCGCATCGCTGTGAGATCTGTTCGAAAGGCTTCCGACGACCATCGGAGAAGAACCAGCATATCATGCGCCACCACAAGGACGTGGTGCAGGCAGAGTGACTCTGACCGAGCCAAATACTGTGCCACAACCAAGAACAATGTCGAAGCCACCATCACACCCCAATCACTGCACTCTCAGCACAGCACCCTTGTGTTGTGTGTGCGTGTATGTTCTGCACTTAGTCCGTTCTGTTGTTTTCTCTCTTTTTTGATCCTCAGCCTAACGTTTGTTCTGAAATGTATACACGTGTACATAACATTAATGCTCCATCAGAGTTAGCAACAGAACCCCTCTGTAGACTTGCACTTTTTAACTGCATGTCCCTTGCTGGTGACAGTGTGCATGGCAGATTGTGCAGATGTCTCTTTGTAGATACACATTTTTGATTTTGCAGGCAGCAATCAGTTCTCCGTCACAATGGTCCTAATTATTTGTCTCAAAACTGAAGTGTAGTTTGCAAAATGTTTGCATCAGTTTGTTAAAAATGTACTAAATGCAGCAGTAAGGATTAGCAACCTGTTCCCAGTAGCACTTGCCATCTTGGTAAAAAAAAAAAAATCATGATTACTGCAGTAATCATCATGTATGGTAATTGTGAGTGTATATGAGAGAGATGGAGAGTGAGTGGCAAAAAAAGCATCTGTTGTGCTTCCTGGTGCACTTAACCCCACCACTCTGTAACATAATGCTTTTTGTTGTATTAACAAAAAGACATGGCCAGTGGTGAACAGCGTCCAGGGAAAGGGCACAATCATTCTTGGTTTTATCAACCGGGGTCTGCGGTCATTGAAATAACACAAAATACACAGTGAAGTAGTGAATGTGTCAAGATGGTGAATTAAAGTTCACATCTGCACCTGTATTGCGATGTTATCATCACCTCATCACTGGATTATCACACACTTGTCCAATGTTTCTGTTTGAAGTTAAGCGTACTGCAAATTGTCCAGAACAAGAGCCCAAACCAGCAGAGGTGAAGCACTATGTGACAGTATTTTTAATCTACCTGGAGAGTGAAATCCAATTCATTTGAGGGGAGGAGAAGAAAAATGAGATTTTTAACATTATTACTGATGGCAGCCTGTTCATACAAATGGTTTGTTAATCTTTGAACAAACCTGTTTTTCATATGAATTGATATCTATTAATTTGCAGAAAAAGCTAATTCCATGAGGATCAATTTGATGCCAATATTGGACTGGGTAAAAAATGATCTTGCGTGTCCCAGTTGATCCCTCTGGCCTGAGTCGTGACCGTGCAGTGTATCTGGTGCTTCTGTTACGAATCCATGGACTGAACTCTACTTTGGCCAATTCAGATGTACTTTTGCCAGTAGAAAGGGAAAATGTATATCTTTTTAGATGCAACTTCAGAAGACAGGTGCTGGTGGTGTACTTGTACTATGGCTTTTTACATTTTTGTTATCACCTGTGATTATTTCTGTTTTTATATTTATTTCATTTACACGTTGTATAGTTAAGTGTAACTAGACTTCTATGGGACGTAAATTATTGTTTTGTATACAAATCTGTAAAAAGCGTGTAGATGTAAACACTTGATAAAAAGGAAATCTGAACTGTGTTGTTATGGATGTACTTCAACGTATTTGTTAAAAAAAGGTAATAAAAGCAAAGTATTTTAGCTCTTTGTCTTTTCGTTGCTCACACTCTGCTCAGAAATGTTTCTGCCTTATTGTTACTTCTTTATCAGCTGGAGATGAAGAGTTCATAAACTGTGGTGTTTTTGTGTGTATATTCAGTGTTAGTGTCCAAAACAGTGACCTTTAATTCTGACTAATGGATTATATGTGTTCTTCCTTAAAAGAAACAAAACTGCAAAGCTGAGTTTTCTAACAAGTTTGCCGTCTTCTTCCTGCCTTTTGTTGGTCTGTGCTGAATAAGAAAAAGCACAGGAACAGTAAATCCCTGGAGCTGACGTACACATGCCTGTGTTTCCTACTGTCTGTGCATCAACCCGAGAACATGGCATCCCTTAGCACCATGGCAGGACATAAACCGCACACAGAGCCGCCAACATGCACGCGTGATCTGTGTGATCATCTGCTGTGGCTCAGTAGGAAATTGACGGACAATTTTGGATGAGAATACTTAAAATCTTCAGTGCAGACGCACAGAGAATCAACTTGTTTAAATCTTTCATTAAATCAACAGTATTTGTATTTTCATAGAACCTGAAATTCCCAAAAGAATGAAAGCAGAGCATTTTACATATACCAAAGCACATCTTCAGAGATGTTTTTACTAGTTTAATGGTATGAGCATTTGAAAGCAGTGTAAATAAAGTAGGGGCATGGGGCAGTTCTTTGCAGTGAGCTTCATAGATGTAGAGTTTTCTTCACGGGGCAGATGATTAGGCAGGTGGGCACTCCGCTGCAGATTAAAAAAAAAGTCAGTCGTGCATAATGTTACTAATGTCACATTTTTCACATGAAGCCTCTTCAGTTGTTGTAATTACCATTTTTTGGAAGGAAAGCAATGTTTTCAGGCAGGATGCCAGTGTCCAACGAGAACTGCCTGAACTTCTCCAGCAGGTCAGGGCTGAGTTCATCTCCGCGGCCTGTCAAAGCACATCCTATTAAC
The DNA here is from genome assembly GCF_900963305.1 of Echeneis naucrates. NCBI lineage: Eukaryota > Metazoa > Chordata > Actinopteri > Carangiformes > Echeneidae > Echeneis > Echeneis naucrates. Next base: position 11,934,806 of record NC_042524.1, read on the forward strand.
ACGTAGTAACATGCACTGACTGGCCAGAGAGCAGCATCATGGGAAAAGACCCCTTTACCATATAGTTTGTTGACGATGGTGTTGTCGCTCCCTTTGGTCTTGATGGTGTGAGTCAAGGCATACTCGTCATACTTCACATCAACCATGCTCATGTAGTTCTGATTGCCCCAGCCTGAAGGGAGGGAAGTATATCATGTGAAAGCAGAAATATTGCTGATGGTTCAGTTGTGCGTGTTGCGTGCTCCTGTGTGTCTGCACGGTATGATGTGAGTGTGGGGGTGTACTCACGCTCACTTGTGTATGTAAACTTTCCAGGCACATCAGTCTTCTTCGCCAGGTTGTTCATTCTCCAGCAAGAGCCGTCTTGGCTGCAAAGACACCAACGAAATATGATTAACTGCAATCCCTCATCTCTCTCTCTCTCTTTTTTTTTTTTTTTTTTTCGAAATCTCCTGTCTTCCCGGCCGCCCTCCCTCACTCACGAGAGGCTGGCGTATGACATGTCAAGGTCCCCATCAGCAGTTGGGATTAACATAATTGTCCCCATCTTCATGCTAGCTCTGCGGTTGACGAACCACTGGGCATTAGTGGCAAATCCAATCAGGTACCACTTCCCTGCCATCTGTGGGCACAAAGCAGGCAGGTTAGCAGTGTTCTGGGTAAAACCAGGTCCAAGAGATACCCAGCAAGGACACAGCTGCTGAGACGCTCCAATGCATTTCAATTCTGGTTAAAATGCATTCATGGAGCAAACAAAGTATTGAAAAAGAATGAAATGGTAGGTCCAAATGATTACTCAATATTTCCTTCTGCAAATGTCTTCCCTACTTGGACAGATGCAAGTATGCAACAAATTCAACTTCCACAGCTTGCATAAGCTGCATTTTGCATAGTGAGGAAATACAAACAAATGTAAACCATTGATCCAGAGCAAAAGAGTCTATTTAAGCCAATTTTGCATTCTGCATTAGCCTAAAATTATGTCTTTTGACTTGATGAATTAACGTGTCCCCTATCACACAGCATGCATGCTGTCTCCAGAAACACATGCTCCAACTGCACACAAGCAAATTGCATGTGCAATGAATCTATATTGTGATTAAAATGAAAAGAGATGGTAATGTGTCTCACCCCCTGCAAATTGAAGTCTGGCTGTGGCATAATCTCAGAAGAAACCATCAAGGAGCAGAACATCGCTCCCAGCGCAATCAGAAGGAGAGTCATGTTGCCTGTGGAGGCAGCTGCAGGAGGCAGGATGGAACGTGGGTGAAGATTTGGAGGTCTGTTGCTGAAGTTCTGCCCGACAACCCTTTATATAGGGGAGAATGAGGTTACCATTTCCCTCCCAGCCAGCGCACACACACACACACACAAACGCTGGAGCTGGGATGGGTTCAAACGTGTAAAGCTCCACATAAACACAGGTACAGTCCTGCAGCCACAAGGTATGCTAAGTCCTGCCAGGACAGACTTCAATCAACTGTATGAAAGGTGAGTTTGTGACAGTAGCTTGACAGGCAGGAGAGAAAATAGCCTAGAAATGACATAATCACATAACCTAAAGAAGGATGGGCAGAGGTGATATCCTGTGTGACAGTATTTCCACACATTTGGACATGAACTTTAAAAGAGCTGCTACCAAAAGTGGTAAACAAAGCTGTGGCTGACCTCCAGTGCTTTCTGTGGCAGGGAGACCACAGAATCAAACTCAACAGTCAGCAGTTGCCATAGCAAAACAAGTGACAACACAAATGCCCTTGCAGATTGGATTCCTAATCACGCAACACCATGTGGTGAAGTGAAATGCTTTCCTGGGAAGCTGGGAAACTCTTTCATGGCTTTAAATCAGCATGTATTTCCCCCTTCTCATTCGTCTTACAGGAGGAAACATATATATAAAGATATATATGTCCCAGTTCTGGCCCTCGTTGTACGTATGGCCTTCACTGGCTGATAGTCAATGGTGAGTTCACTTGGTATCAGCTGAACAATGGAATTGACATGAAGTGTAATTTGACCTCATCACATAATACGGCCGAAAGTCCCAGAACAGCTTGGCTACTAAATGGACCGTGATGTGAGATTGTTAGATTGTTAGACTTTTCCTGCAGCGTCTGCTGCCGCTGCCGACCAGCTACCACCCACGTTATATAACTGCTGCTAACCTCCTTTCACAGACCAGCAACTTTTTAAGATCATTCACATTTCACGCGTTGGTTGACCTTCTCTCCGCTGTCGGATGGCTAAATAAGCAGATCTTTTCAGGCAGTTCAACACAATACCAAGCTGTTATGAAAATGTCACAGACATGTTAAGAGTCCAGTCTGACTGTCCTTAGCTTCCATTAGCAGAGATGTGTCCTGTCTGGCTCCTGTGTCTGCTGGCTGTCCAGGCCCAGAGGACACTCAGAGGGGGCTAAAACAGCAGCAGGCTGGACGAAGTTATCCACCGAATGTTTGGTCAATCTGCCATGACTGAAGTGCACTGGAACAAAATGTTACAAAGAGTAATGCCGAAGGCTACATGATGGACAGATAGTTGTGTGTAATGTGTTGTAGCGCTTATAAATAAACAGTACATCCTAAAAACGATCAGTTCCAACCACTTTTCCACATTTTATCATGTTGTTGCAGCTTCATGTTAAAAATGGATTTCTGCTTGGTAATTTACAAAGTGCACACAACTTGCCTGTTCTGAGGACATGCAATGTGTCAGAACACAACACAATCTGGTCTTAGTTTGAATACATGGCTAAACTATAAGGTCTTTCCTTTGCTGCACAGCTTCAGATATAAATCAAAAAGTGCTGATGAGATGAATTAGTCTAATGAGTTGGAAACCGACCAGTGCAGGCAGACACATGCCGCAGAACAGGAATTCCACTGTCCTGCATACCTCGCCAGTTTAAACAGGTTTGTTCTGAGAAAACAAATATTTAAGGTAATGTGCCAGGAAAATGCTACTGTCACATTTTTACATTTAATGAGTCCCTCAATCAGAACTCTGCAGCTGCTGAAATCACCTGCTTACTGCGGTTAGTCACACTGGAAATGCATGTATGTATCATATTTAATATGAAATGTCATTCATATTTTGATAAGCTGTTGATTTATTGGGCAGCAGCTGTAGATCTGATGGGGTTGTATGCAGTGTGTTTGATCCCCAGCTCTTCCAGGTGCATTTCTATGTGAGAGAATAAAGTTAAGACTAGAAATTAATTATAATCATGCAGTATATGTAGAAAAGCATTGAATTGCAAATATTTGCAAGAAGAAAAAGAAAAGTGGAAACTGTATATGCTAGAAGATGAATTTCTTGTTTTCTAACCTGATCTTTACTGTTCACAGAGAGAGTTGGACTGAATGGCTTGTTAACTGCTCATTTCCCCACGCAGTTATAGTCTTTCAGCGGAGGCATCTACTCTGCTCATCTACAGAGGAAAAGAGTTTGAAGGCAAACACACACACACACACACACACACGAGGGGAAAGTAATTGAAATGAGTCATATGTGGTGAGTCATGTTCATAGTGTCAGAGTGCAGCAGTGGTTTGGCATCGGGGAAGGAGGAAGGCAGAAGTGTCCTGCGCACGGTCTCAAATCTGACTTTAGACTGTGAAATGATTTCTTGTTGATTGGCTGATATCAGCCCTGCTGTTGGCCTGACGGTGGAGCTACAGGACCATTCAGGGATTCAGTGTTTGCTCTTGGGGCATGTGTGAAATTTCTGTCCTCTGCCCTAAAAATTCCTTGACTTGGACAGTTTTGAAGGTCAAAGAGAAATTTTCAGTGAACAATGAGATTGAAAAGATCATTGCATGCCCATCAAAATCATTTCAAATGATTTTACTACAGTCTGATCAGTGCTCGGTTACAAGGTTTTGCTTTGAGCCAAAACTCTAAAAAGACAGACTGACATTGTTATTAGATGTTAAAAGTAGCCAGGCACAGCAGAGACCATGAACCTATGTTGAGGGAATTTGATGTTGGAGCTGCACCATATTATTATATTTAAAATTCTATAAAATAAGTTCAGGAAGAGATGGAAACTGATTTAGGTCAGTAGAATGAAGTCTCAGAAGTTGCCACAAAACACCTGATTTGCATGTTTGTATCTCAATAATCCAACTCAACCTTCTTGGAAACAGTTGTATCAGAATTATGGGTCAAAATATTCATCATAGTGTTGCACTGTCTGAAATATACACAGCAATATAATCACATGGCTGCACGTGAAACTGAAACTGGAAACTAGAATAAAATAAAATAGGAAAGAAAAGAAAGTGTTTTGTCGGAAAGTACGATGTTGCGATCAGCTCACCATCCCACAGTTAGGGCAGGTGAAACGGCACTGATGTAACATATTATTATTGAAACTGAGATTATGTGAAATGGTGTGAGATGTAATACAAAACGAGTTGTGGGAAATGCACAGTTTGCCCTGAGGGCGGCACCACAGGAGAGAGTGTTGAACCAAGCATAACACCAGCAGTAAGCAGTAATGGGAAGTGGAGACGCAAATAAACCTTTCAGCTGAATCATTTCAATGGAGGAAATGTATTGATTTAAACTGTACCATCGATCATTTCACTAGATGTTCATTATGAGACTTGATTATGGGAATTATAGGGACGTGTATGGAGGGAATCACAGCAGTCCAACAATCTCCGAACTCAGTGTGAACACACTATACTTTGGGAAAGGTGATAGAAATTTTAACATTGTACTTTTTAATATATATGAGGTTTCATATTAAAAACAAATAATATCTGTATTTGTATTTTTGTCTTTGAACTTGTATGTCTGGACACCACCCACTCCAACAGAAAGCAGAGGAAAAACATCAATAGGTTTTAAAAAATCAATGATGCAGAACTCTCCAGGGGAAAATATGGAGTAAAACAGGGGAAACTACATTGTCTCGGGCAGAGCTGTAAAGAGGACTACTGCCAGAAGTTATTATCGCATATGCCAAACACAATAACACGTTTAACATTTTACTTTCAGAGCAGCGAGGTTGGATCTCAGCCTGAAAAATTAACAGTACAGTTTACAGATGAAAATACAACCAGTCAGCAGACAGGAGGTGGACGAGCTGAGATGAGCCACAGAGGACTTACACCTGTTCCTGCGGCGCCACCCTATGGCCAAAATGACTCCCTGGACCTTGATGTTTCCAGTTTTTTGTCCACCCAGCAGTTTTCCTTCCTGCACTTTAATGACCATTAGTGCTTGTAGAAGTAAAAGCCTGGTGATTGTTCTTTTAGTTTAACACAACAGAGTACCCTCTCATTTACTGCAAGGTTGATATCCATTAGTGACATGTGGTCATAAACATGTTAAAGTCCGTCAGATAATAAGAATTCTGTTCACTCTGTGCAGAAAGAGGAAATATGTAAGGTAGCATGGCAGTGCATACAGCTTTTTCCACGAGGAGACGGATGTGTTACAAAGTCTAGGTAACTGCAAAAACTGTATTTGTTCCTTTTAAAGCAGTAACCAGAAGATTCTTATATTCCCCAGAAATGTGTTCTTAGTTAAAAGAAGTTTTGATGTTGTTGTTTTTTTTTAAGATACTGAAATACAATAAACTCATCAGCTGATATTACACTGCTTACAATACATGAGTAAAGTTTCCTGTTCTGTTTTCATGATGTAACCAGAAAGTATATTGTGAAACTAAACCAAGTCGGTGAGGTTGGATTGAGGAGAAACGGTGGCATCTGTCATGGTGAGGAACTCAACCCAGTTCTGATAGAAGCCACGGGAATACTCTTCGGTGTCGATGACGAGTCCCCACAGGCGGCTCTGGCCCGTTTTGTTCCTCAGAGCCAGCTGAGCCTCCCGCTCCGTCACATTGAAGCTGATATTCAGCACTTGCACCACTAACAGGTAAAGCAGTCCAGCTGTGACGATGCTGCTGTACCAGGCGCAGGTGAAGCAAAGTGCTGTGCTGCAGACACAAAGGAAGGAGGAGAACAACATCACACATCCATTTGCAGCACAGGGCTCAAAGAGAAAGACTTCATATTTTTCACATTTTAACTGTATCGCTTAGTAAGAACCAAGCTTAGCTCACAGTCACTGTGGCTGAGAGGACAGTTTGCATAAAGAAAGCTGTACCTTGACTGGCTGTAGACGCCGGGGCAGTAGAACAGAGCTGTCATGAGATGCTGCCGAGGACACAGGCTGCAGAGCACCAGTCTGATCCCGTACAGGGAGGTCAGCACGAACACACCGAGGGTCAGCAGGAAGCTGCGGTGGTTTCTCTGTCCGACACAGCTGTTTATCCTGTAACGCCTCAACACCAACACACACCACCAGGTACCAGTCAGACCCAAACTGACAAAAACACCTGCTGATTAATATTTGCATTATTCTTTTGCCCTTTAGCCCTTTAACCTGTTGCAGACAACAGCATCTCAATTGAACAGTTCTGCGTCAGGTGTTAAGTTTATCAGGATATAAAACTGGCATCTTCTTTTATGGTCTTGGCAGCATGCACTGCAGGAAGACATCTCAGCCTGCCAAAGCACAAAATTAGATAATAAAACAGCTGTTTGAGGCAGCGACGGCCTTTTGCTCCTGGTTGCCCTGGGATGAACCCCAAAGTGCCTGCTTTCTACTTTAAACTCACATTGGAGGATGTTTTGGTTGAGAGCAGTTTTCACTTCACACACATACAACCAAACTTATCTGAATATATAGATACAACCTTGGGTAAGGGGGAAAAGTATGCTTTCTGTTTGTTTGTTTGTTTGTTTGCTTGTTTTTTTGATAAATGTAATGAGTGGTTACTGTTGAACAAACACATTTGCTCCTGCTGAATAGTATGAATGTGTCTGCTTATTAGTGCATGAAAAGGTCGGACACATTCAGGCTATTATGGAGCAGCAGTAGGTCAGGCCTTGGGTGTATGGTCAAATTATTAATGTGAATCTTTCCCATTTTTCTCAGAAAGGTTTCCCAGGAGGAACAGGAGGAGGAGTCTTTGTCTTTGCTGAAGATGTGAATGCTTGTGTGTAATTACAAGACATAAACCTCACCCATTATAACTCACTATCCACTTTCATGATCTGGTGCATAGAGTCGATGTTTGGATGTATGAAGGACTTATACACACATACGTTAAATCCAACCCACCAGACACAGTGGTGGTCCAGACGCAGGACGCAGGATCCGCATGTCCGACAGTGTCCAGCACGTGGGGGCCGCATTATTTTGCATACAGGACATTTGCTCCATTTTCCTGTCAGGGTGGCCTGTGTGGCTTGTGGCTCTGCTGCTGGTTGGATAGATCCATTAAGGTGTGCAGAGTCTTTGTCAGCTTCCTGAATTTGACTGTGTGTCTCAGGAAGGGAAGCGGTAACAAACCCTGGACCTCTCTTGGTGTGAACAAGAAAGCCGATTGTGAGGATCATCCCAGCGGTCACAGTACATACCTGCAGGTGGCTAACACCCCCACGGGGCAAAATCTCTGTGATGAAGAGGTAGTACATGTAGGCCAGAGAGTAGAGTGCAAGAGTGAGGAAGAAGAGGGTGCGTCTCCTCCTTCGGTGCGTGGCATAGTAGTACCACAGGACCAGGCCCGGCAGAGTTGTCAGGATGGTGATGCCCAGCAGGTAGTGCAGCGCTGCAACCCAGAGCAGGAGAGGTAGCAGCACCAGGACGGGGATCATTGAGATCTCCAGGTTGTCAATCACGGTCCCAAGAACTTGAGACTGACATCCATTTTTGTTTGGTTTGTCTTTGAGCCACCTAAACAGGACAGCAGTCATCAGGTCCCAATTACAAACTGTTGCTCTTTTCAGTGATAGAAAATGTTTTTTTTTTCAAGCACTCTAAAACCAGATCCCTCAGGATTTTTATTCAAAAAATAATGCTGCTGTTGTAAATTCATGATTTTCATTGTGGTTAACGTTGATGATAAGATTAGTCTTTCTTATTTACTTACATGGGATCTGGGAGAGGTGTGTTATACTCAGACCCAGACTAACTCTGGTCCCTATTTCTGTTGTGCTTTTGTGGGTCTCATCAGTCAAGTTTGCGGCTCATCAAACTGTTGAAAAAATCAACCCAGCATGGAGCTCTCAGGCTTCTTGGAGCATTTGTTAAATTTGACTTAGTTCTAATCACTGGCTCTGTCTTGGTAACAAGATATTACTGAGGGCAACCTTTAAAACTGGGAATAAACTGAGGTCATTTGAACAAAAGTGCTATTTAATAATAAATAACATTTGAGTCAGGCATCACTAGACTTCTTTTACTTTCCGGTTTTTACAGCACCTCAGTATAATATAGTGGCCCTTTTTCATCACGCCCTTCATACCTGTTGAAGGCTTCATCCAGATCTTCACAGTCACAGCAACATCCGTACTGGTAGATATCACATTCACAGCAACACATAGGATCATCTGGCTCTGGAGGCTTTAACTTCTCCCATTTCATTATGGCTGGCAAAAGATGACTGATGTTTACAGGCTGTTATTTTAACACAGAAGGCCAGCAGTTGTGGCCTTCACAACTGTGAAGGTGGTGCACTGTGCTGCACAGCAATGCTCACCACAAAGAGGTTTTTATTCATTTCCGTTTTTCTTATAATGGTGTGTATTATTTTTCCACCAAAACCTAAACATACAGATGGCAGACACACACTCACACTCATTTAACACTCACTGAGCTCTCCCTAAACTGAGTAAAGACAGAAAAGCACGAAACCTGTCATAAACCTGACACAGGACTTACTTCACAAGACTCGCAGAGCAAAAAGACATGTGACAACAGCAAACATGTGCCCGGAGTAAATATGATATGAAAATGGATCTAAATTGGCAGCAATAATGCTACTATTTTTTTTTCTGACTATAGTCGCATTGATCCTCTAAAAACAAAGCGGTTTACACAATATTTATAAATATGAAGATATTATTCAAGTTGTTATTATACCTTACTGGGCCCAACCTGTCCTGTAACTTAATCTAACACGTTTTTGTGTTTGTAATAAAAAATGTATCAGCTCCATAATCAGAGAACGCTCGGTACCGTTTCATCCCCCAAGAGCTTCAAATGTAATTTTTTGAAACAAGGCCACTGTGTCCACAGGGACAAACTAACTGGGGCAACAAACCGAAGTCCTCAACACAGAGATGGAACTGAGTTATTGTCACTATAAGTTACTACTTAATGTTGGAAGTTGGTATATGGAGCCTGATTTGTATTGATACAGGTATTAACAGAAAAACATTTTCCATTTCAGTGAGCTTATTATCTATTATCTATCTACCAATAATCAATATGAATTTCAAAGAAATTATTTTGAATTAGTTCTCTATTGTCTTACCTTTTGTCTCTGCAACAAATACATAAAACCACCAAAACACGTTGGCTGAATAGTCAGTGACTCTTTCCAAGCAAAAGTTATGTGATCTTCATCAAGAGAATGAGTCCTTGTCAGCAACCTCCTGCTGTGAGTGACCGAGAAAGAAAAAAGAAAACGGGAGCTGTGGTCCTCATCCGTCATTTATGTTGAAAAAAGAAATTGGCAGGTTTGTGCTGTGGTGGTGCTGCGACGACCCTGAATCAGTGCAGTGGGATGGTTTTCATTTCTTGGATTCCCACGGTTGAAGTGTCCCGGCAGAAGGCAACTCAGATTCCTCCCGACAAGTGGTTTGATACGGTGTTGTGTGTGCCAGCTCACTTTCCCAAAGACTATCTTCCTCACATATCAATAAATAGCTCACAAGTTGTTCTCTGGCATACTCAGCCTACTTCTGTTTTATGGCTGCTATCAGTTACTATTTTAGGTTTTAATTCTGACATGCCTGGTAAATATAGGTGCTACCTCAACTCGTTGAGGTACCAGAGGGCCAGGGTGCCTTCATTCCTCCTCACACGCTATGTTGAGGTGTTCAAAAGCTGCTACAGCCGTGCTGATAATCCACACTGAGGCTGTATGAGAGACATGACAGGCACTCATAGATGAGAAAGTGAGCAGCGATCCACAGGGAAGCCCCACCCTCTGGGATCATATTTCCTTCTACATGCAACCTGATCCAGCTGCTCAAACACAGAAAACTCTGGGAAGGTGTGTGTGTGTGTGTGTGTGTGAGAGAGAGAGAGAGAGACACCTGTGTTTCTACATATTGAATATTACATTTATAATATTTGTTATGAATTTAGTTGAACAATCTGTGAGCGATGATCCCTGCATCTTTAGAGACAGTCAGAGCTCAATGTCAAAATCATATCGGCACCCTGCCCCTCTCAGGAACTCGGGCTAAGATTCTTGCTCATGAACACTTCCAATGAGAGCGTGGCGCTTAGGAGCTCATATCCAGGCTTCAAAAATGAAATAACACAATTATTTTGTTGGTGGAAAAACAAAACGTTCAAGAAATGTGGAAAGTTTTTGTGTGGATGGGGGTCAGAGGTGACTGCTTGGTGAATTGAGGTATATCAAATCAAATCAAATCAATCATGAAATTTATTTATATGGAGCACCAAATCATAACAAAGTTACCACGAGGCTCTACACATAGAGCAGAGACTGCTAGATCGAACCCGTTATGGAGTTGTTAGAGACCCAACGTATCCCTCCAAGAGCAAACACTTGGTGACAGAGCCAAGGAAAAACCTCCTTTAAGAGGCGGAAACCTCGGGCAGAACCAGGCTCAGGGAGGGCGGCCATCTGCCTCGACTGGTTGGGTCAACAGGGGGAAAAGATTGTGGGGGTACTTGGTAGCGGGGTGGAGAGAGATGGGATGGACACCATCTCTCGTTATCAGACCGTCTCTCCCCTTGAAAGTCTTCCAGTTATCGATGCAGCCCACATTGTTTTCTGGACACCACCTCGACAACCAGCAGCTAAATGACTGGTTAGATTGGGCAGGATTTCAGAGAAAACTACTAATTTCACAGAGTCAATATCTGATGGAGGATTAATCTGTTGTATTACATCAGAATAAAGTATAAAGAGATTTAATGCAACTAAATTAGGACTTGTATATACTTGAGTATTTTCTGTAGAGTGGGTACATAGTGAGTTCTATTATAACTGACAGCAGGTGAAATTCAGCCATGGCTGCACAAAAGCTGCACAATAGATCAAATGACACAAAGGCAGCATTGACTGTGCATTTGAAAGTGGAGACAAATGTTGTGCATGGAGTGAGAGTCATGGCATGTGCCCTCCTCCACTTTAATGATTAAAGCCATATAAAGTTTTGTTAATGTGTTCTTTACACACACACACACAAACACTGTGTCCTTCAGTCATTACAAATTGAAGAATAAGAGGATCGGTACATTACTAGCTATAGGACGGTATTCTGAGCCCACTGAAACCTCTTAATGTCTGAAATGGTGTGAGTGTGGCTGGATACGATCAATGCCGAGAAAAGATGCTGCTCTTGCTCCTGTGGGTTAAGCTTCCATTAGTCTTGATGGAGGCCGGAACCCGAGATGGCAGCTCTAATCTATTTTGGAGGAACTAATGATTTGGGTTGTAGACAATAGACTGAGCAAACAGTACATGATGGAGATTACACATCACCAAAGTGCAAAGATGCTGGATTTGCAACAAAGCATGATGATTGATGGTGGTCATCATACCTACAGAAGACAGCAGCTTTTTCCTCTCAGACCAGACAGGAAACAGTCACGTACACGTCTAAGCGTCTATGAAAGGATACTCCACCCACTGAATAATCACTCCACTTTCACTTGGCCCGATTACTAAATATTGTTTTGTGTTTATATTATTAATTCAGTCAGATTTTTTTTATTACTTTGTTTAAACTGATTACTTTGAACTTGTGAACTGAAGAGGGCTTTAGCTTTGACATGATAATCTGGGTGGATCTGTGTATTTTTTTTAAAGATGTTTTCAATAACTGATTTTTTTTTGCTATAATTTAGTTTATAATTCCTGCTCAATGGCTTCGTGGCTTTAATGGTTTAAACACAAAGCAGCATCTCTCCCTAGTAACAACAATTTCTAAGATTAAATATTCAACATGACACTGATGGCCACATAAAGCTTTAGAAAAGCTTAAATAAATGTACAGGGAGAACTGGAGTTCAACATATTTTGTATTGAAGCAACATGTGTGCCACCTAGAGGTCAGAGTCCTTAAATGAATATTTGTGTGGTCATGAAGTTTTAACAGCTGAAGTCTGACACTCTTATTCAGGTGTTTCAAAAGTTAAGAGTAAGTGATTGTTAGTGTCAAAAACAGATTAACTCTCTCACCTCCAATTAAATAAGAAAATAAAACAAAACTCTGCATAATAAATAAACTATTCAGTGCAAACTTCAGTCTTTTCTTTATATTTATTCCAGACAACAGTAATTTACCACAAATATAATAGTTAGACATCAGTTACAACGCAACTCTAACAGACTCATTCATTCACATTTTCTTAAACATAGTATCAAGTATATAGTCCACAACATCACTATCACACTTAAGAGGTCAGAGGTGGACGAATGCTTCAAACCCCCTGTTGGAACAGTGTATCTATCCCTTTAGCCATATGCATGTTCCCAACTGATTCATAATTTGCTGTTATCACTGTCTCATCTGGCAGAAAAAAAACCATCTGTGCACTCATTGTTGCAGCTGGGAGATGTGTGCAAGTGCAGCACCTGATTGTGGCCCACTATGATTTAAACCACCGCATGTTGGTGCGGTAGTTTAAATGTGCTCCGTAATTTAATATTTTCATGAAGTCTACAGAGGACTCAGTTATGTGTTTTTGAGTTGGATGAGCCACCCCAAAAAAAGGACAAATCGAGAGAATGTAATGAATTTTGTCCAAATAATTTGTCATGGAATGTTTAAGGGGATGTAAACACAAAGGAAGGATACACTCATAACGTGGGCCCTTTAATCTGCGCCATGTTGCACTGCACTGGGGTTAGGGTGTTTGGGAGAGGACCTTAGAGATAAGAAACTCATTCCTCCAGGGTTCGGAAGCCGTTTTGCATGTCCTCCAGCAGCTGGGCATAGTCAGCTTTGATCTTAGCTTCACCATCCTTCACGGGGTCCTATTGTGTTATCAGACATTAACAAAGAAGAAGTTAAGTTATTTTGAGTTATGAAAAACAGACAGAAAAAGAAAGAAAAACTAGATAATCTCCCCTAATAGCCAGGAACAGTCCTTTACCTTAAATTTCATTGAACTGATCTTATACAGAATCTCTCCCATGTGCTCCCTGATCATGGCCCAGGTGATTTTGTTGTCACTCTGTGCTGTTGACTCCACTGCGTGCCGGGCCATGTCATAGAAGGCAATCATGTTAGAGAGGATGCCAACAGTTTTGTAAAAGGGGCAGAACCTGTATGTTGGGATAGAGCAAAGTGTGACGCTCACAGTTCATGCAACAATCAAGTAACAGAAAATACAGATCAATCTGCTCTGGCTGTATATCAAAGAACCTTATTACTAAAACAAAACAATATGTACTGGATGGTTAGCAAGTTTCTCTGTTCTTACCTGTCATAGGGAGTATAACCGTTCTGCTGCAGGAAGTCGTCTTTAATGAGTTTAGCAACTTCTAGAGTGATTTTGTCAGTCTCAGCGAGAGAGGCCTGTGAACAAGATGAAAAGATTAGCCTCCTGTGGATGTTGAGGGCAGCAAAATAACCAGATGAGTATTTAAATGATCAAGAAACCAGTTCTGACACTTCGGTGGATAAATTTCAGCTACAAAAAAATTGCAATTTGTAAAACATCTTTATTTGCCTTTGAGGTCATATCATTTTCACCATGTTATAAAATCTTTAATTTGCCTCACCTTGCCTACAAGCTGCACAATTTCAGCCAGATCCTCTTCCTCCTGTAGAATCTCTTTGGCTTTTGTGCGGAGAGGAACAAACTCAGGGAAGTGTTTGTCATAATGTTCATCCAGAGCTCGTGTGTATTTGCTGTAGCTTATGAGCCAGTTTACAGATGGGAAGTGCTTCCTCTGAGCCAGCTTTTTGTCTAAGCCCCAGAACACCTACAAACAAGACAACAGAAGATACTGGATGTTGCACAAAGGAAGAAACACGGACAGGGAGGGGAGAATTAAGGGAAGTGTTACAGTGCCCATAAATTACCTGAACAATTCCCAATGTTGCTGAGGTTACAGGATCTGAGAAGTCTCCCCCAGGGGGCGACACACTAGGAAGAATTAATAATATTCAAGGGAATGTCAGCTTAATAATTGACCATGTATCTTGCATGGCTAATAGGTTGCCAACTTTTCTTCTTCTTCTCATGAAAAAGCTACCCAGGAAAAATGCAAAACATGTTGGAAACTATAATCAATTTGACAACACATGCTCTGCGAATACTCACAACAGAACAATTTTAGGGAAAGTGCTGGACCCAGCTGGATACAATTGCATGAAAGGATTAAAAAGCATCCATTTACCCCTGTTGCTCAATGTTGACCCCTTGAAACTTTCACCATCCAAGTTTCAAGTTTCTACTTGAAGCTTAGATGATGAAGTTGGGCGAGCTTCAGAAATATAATTTATTTTTTAAGTAAAAGGGTTAAAATCACTATACACTCAGCTACTGAAAGCTGATTTCATTGTGTGCTCAAAAGATGATATCGGAGAAGAAAAAAAAAAGTTTTTCTGAGATTATATGCAAGTCAACTCACGCGCCTACGATGCTGACGCTGCCTTCTCTCTCTGGATTTCCCAGGCACTTCACCCGCCCGGCACGCTCGTAGAAGGAGGCAAGCCTGGCCCCCAGGTAAGCAGGGTAACCGCTGTCTACAAAGGACGACACACAACTGTTGCAGCTTCTGTCTGAGAGTGACTTTTCAAACAAAGTTTGATCACATGTAACTGGTGAACTTACCAGCAGGCATTTCAGCCAATCGCCCAGAGATTTCTCTCAGAGCTTCAGCCCATCGAGATGTTGAGTCAGCCATCATGCTCACATTATACCCCATATCTCGGAAGTATTCTGACAATGTGATACCTGCAAAGACGATTGCATATGATACATACATGATTTTTTTAATCAAATAGGAAAGTCATAAGGACATTACTTAATGTTAGCTAATTCAACAATAATGAAAATTCAGTTTCAGGATGTTTTAAGTTGTCATATCATGTGCAAATACACAAGGAAGGGAAATTTTACTTGTTATTTTTAAGCATTTATAATCAACAATGAGACAGTTCTCTACAATATGAATGTTTGGTACCTGTATAAATGGAGGCCTCTCTGGCAGCCACAGGCATGTTGGATGTATTAGCAACCAGTGCTGTTCGCTTCATGATGCTCTCAACCTTGCCATCAACTTCCATAGTAAGCTGTTGGACAGTTTAATCCAAGTCATCAACCCTGGTGCTAACATTGCTGAAGCTAAACATTCTTATTTCAATGTAAAAGTAAATGAACCTTGAACAATTTCACGTTGTGGTTAGATATCTACCAACCTCTGGGAAATCTCGTAACACTTCAGACATTTCATTTCCACGCTCTCCGCAGCCAACATAGATAATGACGTCACTGTTGGAGTACTTAGAAAGGGACTGAGAGATCACCGTTTTTCCACATCCGAAGGCTCCTGGTATAGCGGTGGTGCCTCCCTGCACACAACTACACAGCACAAAATCATACAGCTTTCAGATTTTCCCACACAGTTTTAAATAGGAGGCTTTGCACATGTGAACACACATATATGACACAATTTACCAACGTATCACAAAGTTTAAATAGAGAAAGTCAAAACACTACATTTGAGGTGCAAAGCTTGAGAATTTCAAAACTCAGAAAGAGACACCGTAGAGAAGTAAACTATCACTACTGGACAGGCTACATGAAAAAGTGATACATACAGTATTAGAAAATACACTGCACATCTGCATTGCTTAACATTTTAGTTTTGAAGGCAAATGAGAGCATTATTTTATTTTGTTTTGAGAGGATAACTCACGGGAAAAGTGCATCCAGGACTCGTTGACCGGTCAGCAGCGGATGATTTGCGGGTAATTTCTCTGTTACTGGGCGGACTTGTCGTACTGGCCACACCTGCACCATTGTGAACTTCTCCTTCACACCTTCAAATTCAAGCTCCAAAACAACATCCTGATCCAACAAGAACACAAAATTAGTTTCGGGGAGAACAGCATCAAACAAGGTGCATTTTGATTCAGGACACACTCACAGAAAGGTCATAGTTTCCAGGGGGGGCCAGGTAAGTGACAGTGCCTCTGTTACGAGGCGGAAGCATCAGCTTGTGCCTGATTAAGGAGTTTTCATACACCATGCCATAAATATCCCCGCCTGTGATATGACTGCCAACCTGGAGAGGAGATCATGTCACATTAGTCAGAACTATTGCAGAAGAAATACATCCCAGTCCACACCACAGTGAAAATGCATTTTCCATACCCGAAGATTCTGGCCAGGGGAGAATTCCCATTTCAAGTCTCTGTTAAGAGCGCCAATATTTACGCCTCTTGGGATATAGATACTTTTAGTGAGGTCATTGATGTCTTTTAGTGGACGCTGGATACCATCAAAGATGGAGCCCATGATACCCGGTCCCAACTCTACAGAGAGAGGTTTTCCTGTTCGAAGCACAGGGTCACCAACAGACACACCGGCTGTAGGATGAAGTTATGAAAAATAAACCAAACTGCGAACAACTTGGTACACTGCTCATTAAATGCAGAATAATGGCATGTTTTGTTGCATGTTTGAATGCAGAGAAATGTAAAGGAATAGCAGAAAGGATACAAGTCTCCTCATAGACCTGGATTGTTGCCATGTCTCCTTCTAAACGGATGATTTCTCCTACTAGCTCACTGTGACCGACACGAACCAGCTCGTACATGGCAGCTCCCGCCATTGCAGTAGCTGTCACCACTATTGATTGGATCAGTTTGAACAGGAAAGAAAAATATAGAAATATATTTATAAAAGGTCAAGCATTTTTATATAAACCTGTTATTTCAGAAAACAATATATGTGTTACTACAGTGACATGATGTACAGGTTGACAAAGATGGAAATCATTGGATTATTTATAGTTGTTCCAGAGAGTATCAATGGGTGACTGCAGCGTATTTGCACATGCTTTTACTGTAACAAGCATGAAAGGCATTTAAAACTCAATGCTATTTCATTTAGTCGCTAAAGCATAAGCTGATACAAATATATGTACTCATATGTTGCATAATTTATTCTATTGCAGTACCTTAAATATAACTTTGTGTGATGATTAGAGCAGGAATTTGCATTATTGATCAGAATAAAAGTGTAAAAATAGATGTAGAGTCATGGAGAACTTTATCCATACAACGGGAAGCTACAAATGTAAAACACAAGTATACAATCCTTATCAAGCCTTTGGCAGCTGGAACTTTGAGTTCAGTGTCCTTTGGCCATTCTGACACTTAACAGTGCAATCTTATTCATTAAAAAGTAAACAGACCTGGTCCAGAAACCCCGTGTACATATCCAAACTGGCTCTCACGCTCCTCATCCTGGATCTTAGGAAGCTTTGAGGTATTCATCTTGATACTTTCTGTTGTGAAAAATCCATTTGAGACACACATAGTCAGGTTTTAAAAGCACAAAAAATGTTCATGCACTTGCAATTATTTTAACTAATAATACCATGTAACACAAGCAGGGCATTTAATTCTCCACTGTGGAAATAGACGGGCTAACATCGAGCCGGGTTACTTGTACGTCTTGGGGACACTGAAGCCAGATGGCAACTGTATGTTTGTTGCAACACGCACGTAGCGCTCAGAGCAAAGCTGATTTGTGCGTGTGCACGTATAAGGTCAGGTGACTAGCTAGCAAACAGTAGCTGTCGTCACATCATCATCATCATCATCATCACGGACAGGTTAAGCGAAACTACTGAGCGTTGACGCAGCGTTTGAGCTTAGATTGGTGTGAAATCTTAATCTGCTGTTGATGAAAGTTTTTATTAAAGCGACCATATAAATTCCTTACCTCTTTTCTATGCAGCCGTCCAGGATTGTCAGTGTCGTAGCGGGCTGAGGGTGAGCTTGGCTGTGCTAATCACCTGCCAGGCACTAAACTGTCACAGGAAGAAAACATCTCCATTGCGGCTCAATGGGCTGCCCCTTCTCCGGCGTGATTGGCTGATGGCAAAGCCAACATGGCGTCCAGTGAGCGACAGTTTCCTAGTGGAGAATAAGTTCCGCCGGTGAAAACACTGTCACTAGGCGGAGCACTGACCTCTGTTGGATAATAAATAAAGGTTCGCCGCAAAGCACCAAACAATAATGGTGTCCAACAGTTTTAAATTGGTTAACTAAATTTCAGCGATGAATGAAGCGGGAAATGACGTTTTAGATTACACAAAATTAATACATACCCTTTGTAGCTGTTTTGCATCGTTATCTTAACATATATAATCTCTATGTTAGCCTTATTGGCTAATGGAGTTTACCTTCTAATCAATTTACTGTCATTATATCATTTGTGCCCATAACTGTTTCAAAATAAAATAATAATAATAATAATAATAATAATAATAATAATAATAATAATAAGTGTCCTGCCATCTGGTATCATCTCCCATAAATACGTAAAATACTTTACATCACGACAGTATGTTTAACCCCACTCAAAAATACGTTGTTAATATCATGTGCACAATCAGAAAATGACAAATTTCAGCCTGCATGTAACTACTTGATCACAACGCTATGGTTTAATGGTTTAATGTTCAGACTTAAACTCCAATTAAAGCCGGACTGTCCAATGCTAGTCGCCATCCTAAACCCAACCTCATATTCATTTTTTATTTGAAATTTTATTTACATTTTCCTTTATCAATAATCACGCTGACATCTATAAATCACGTCCATCACGTCAGGTCAGGTGACCATTGGGAGGTAATGCCACACGACAGAGAAAGTCAGAAACAACAACGAGACGGAGTCCATAAGTCGACCCTTTTTTGTTAGCATTAGCAAAGAGAAAGCACGGTGCTAACTTACCAACTGTTGCTAAGGAACCTTAACCTCAGACTCAGAGTCAAAGATGTCGGGCGATATTGAGGAAGGTGGCTTCAAATGAATACGTTTAAGGAGGTTTTCCTTTGCTAACGGGAGCTCTCGTTTTCTCCACAAAGCGAATTCAACATAAACTAAGAGCACAGAGGAGCCATTAACCCTTGAACTCTGTTCAGGTGGGAGTCTGCACTCAGAGAACTTGGCTGCCATGATGAGATGGAGTTTTCTATGTGAGAAAGGCCAAAAGGAGGAATCCTCCAGTGAGGTAAGCCCTCTCTTATATTCTTACTCACACTTTATGGACTAGCTTGATTTTTTTTTTCTCAAGGTGTTGTGTTCATGCACTGTGAATCAGCACATGTCGGCTGTGATTGGAGAACATTTGGCTGTTGTGTCATTGTGTCTGTATGTACGTGTGTGTTAAGGGCCACACATTATTTGTTAGAGGACAGAGCATTATGTAATGTTGAAACACTCTTAGTTAACGAATGAGGTCTGTAATGGCGGAGTAAGGCATGAAAGAGAAGATTTTGTTTATTTCATTCATATTGGACGTTTAAAGCACTGATGTTGCTGTCGCCATTGTGTTAAAATCAATCGGTGTAAATCCTGTATTATGAGCTATATCTAAAGGTGTTGGTGTGATCATCCAGGTTGTGGTCACAGGCTTTTGCCTATTACTGCAAACCCTGTATATACAGTTGGCCCACCTGTTGGTGAGAAACTGTAATTCAAAACCTGGATTGAGTGTCTGTAGAGGGCGGGACAAGGTTTTGCTGCCAATAGGCTGCACAAGCCTAATTTAGGCCGAACAAGATCATCTCACCGAATTAAAAGTCATTAAAGGGCAAATAACCTTTAGGGACTACTTACTATAAGAAAACACAGGATCATTTCCCCATAATGTTAGCAGCTTGAATTCAGAGTCCTTAAAGTCAACTGGGTTATGGAAGTAATGTGAAGTTTGGTCAGCAGTCAAAAAGACATGAAGTTGAAGAACTATAAAGAAGATATGTTGTCAGGCCATTCAAAGCCTCAGTAGGGGTAGCTCCAACTATAATTACAACCAACTTTTGCCCTGGCCAGTTTTCCTATTTGATATTACTACTGTAGCAATAACAATAGAAACACCTGGACCCACAGTAAGTGTTCAGTGACTTTTGGTAGAAGTGGTTTTGTGCTGTATATTGACTCTACAGATCATGGTGTCAGTCATGAGCACTGTGGTACCTCTACAGCCATAAGATATTTAGTGGGAAAACCTGAATCTGAACATCGTTGGCATCAACTCCTACATGTTTTACAAACCTTATGGTTCATACAAAAACTTTATATACAATACAATGGATCAGGTTAGAGTAAAAAAGATGCTTAATCAGAGTCAACCACTAGGAGGAGGCAAACAGCTTATAATGAGGCAAAAAGTGAATAGGATTCACTTTCTCAGTAGGTTCTCACTTAATGTTTATTCAACCATCACAATGTTTTACATCCCAACAGAGTAATTTCAAATCACTTCAGCCTAAATCATGAAGCAGAGAAAAACAGAAAGTCTACAAATTTGTAACTGAAGAATGTTTAACGTTTATCAAAAATACTCTCAACTTATGTTTTTGTCAGTTGTTTAATAGGTTATTGTTTCAACCCTACTAATAAAATCTGTCAAAGCCTTCTCACCTATTCTGAACCACTTCAGTCATTTTGTGACATACTTTTGTAGTTTTCAAAGGAGAAGTGGGATATAGTTTTAGTGTTTATAGTTTTTGTTCCCAGTAAGTAAGAGCATTAAAAGTCAATACAAGGACGAGCAACAAACAGGTACTGACGGAGGAACAGTAATGACAAAATTGTCTGGCTGATGCTCAGAAATGTTTAATATGTTACATTTCTAAAGACAGATAATGAAAAAGAATTTAAGAGCAGAGTGAACATGCATAATTCCCCAAAACACAACCGTTGGATAGTGGAATGTGACAAATTGAGGTAGAAATTATAAAATATCCAAAACAATTATTATTCATCAAACTCTCACAATAGCAAGTTTTATTTGCTAATAATGCACTCATTCATTCACATTCATATTACCATGATTTTTCTTTTTTTTTTTTTTTTTTTTTTGGAAAACTGTATACAAGCTGGTCTTTAATACATTTATACATTTTCCTTCCACAGTATCAGTAGCTCATGAAAATATTTGTCCTCTGGCCAGTGTAGAGGCCACTAGTTGGAGCCAATGAGTTATTCACAATTTTGCCTCATTTGCAATTAACTAAAGACCCACAAAGTAAAATTCTCACTGTGTGCTACAGTTTGTGTTTGGTCAATCTGACCACTCATTTCCATCCAACTCTGAGTCGTCTTCAGAGTCACTATACTCAACAGCAATGCGTCTGGATAGGATGGTGGCGACATCGTTCCCCACCGGCTCCCACTTCTTTTGCTGTTCCTTTTGCTCTTGGACTTTCTTCAGCTGAATCCCTAATAAGGGCACACATAGAGCATGTGGTTGCTTGTTTTCTGACCAACAGAGAATGCCTAAATAAAAAAATTGATAGTACAAATACCCCTGACTCACCCATTCGAATGGCAGACAGCAGATCACTTCTTGCATCTCTCGCAGGTTTAGTGTCAGCTCGGCTGCCTTCACTGTAGCCCAGTAAGTGTGAGGGAGCAGGTGGGGGAGGGAGAGGTGGTGGAGGTGGGCCTGGAGGAGGAGGGATGGTGTGTGGTCCCGGGGGAGGCACAGGTGGAAGCAGGTAGGCTGGGCCTACGTATAAACCTCCATTATGTGGTGTTGGTGGCAGTGCACCCATGGGAAAATCAAAGGCTGTTTGTGCTGAGGGGATTGGAGGCCCTGGGGCAGGGGGTGGAGGGATGGAGCTGTTTCATAGTGAAAGAAAGAATTGTGTTGAAAAATGATATCATATTCAACAGTTTTCTTCAATTATGCAATTAAAACAAACATACTTGTAGTCTGCAGGTGGACGTATTGAAGTGTGAGACTCTGCTGCAGCATAGGTTACTCGCTTGTAGTTGACATCAATGCTGTGGTATTCATGCTCCACAGGTGGTGACGGATGTGCGTTCCCAGGGACATAATCATGAGACTTGGCATAGTTACAAGCAGCGTGAGCAGGCAGTGGTGGCACAGGGTAGTCTGGGAGGTCAGGTCTGGGTAAACAATGGATGACAGAGAACTTCTTAAGAGAGAGAGAGATCCTAATTTGCATCGCGAACACAGGGGTGATGTGTTTGACTTTAAGAATATAAAATAAGGCCAAACACAAAAAACACTAACCTGCCGTCTGGGGAGAGGGAGCCCTCAGATGATGCCCCTCTCCGCAGGGTCTGTGGATGGTGGTGGTCTGGGCGAAGCTCTTTATCAAAAGCCATCATGTTCCACTCTTGCCTGCGGTTTCGAGCCTTTCTTACCTTTTTCACCTCACGCTGAAGGGTGCTGCTTTCCACACATCGTTTCTGTTCCTTAGGAAGATGAATAAATGGAACATGAACATGAGAATGAAAAACCATTTGCTTAAGAAGTGAGTAGAATGTACTCACCCTTTGCTTCCTCCGTTCTTTCCTCTTGTCCTCTGTGTCCTGAAGCATTTTATCCCTCCACAAGTCAAAAAAATACGATGGGTCTGAGTAGAATTTCATCCCATCAGCGGAATCCTCCCTGTAATTCAAAATTGAAAAACAATTTCCAGCATAGACTTAGACTTAAGTGACGTTATTGTCATTATCAGAAACAATAGAAATACAATTCGGCAGCTCTCAACATTGAACACACAAGTCAAAAATATTCAGATAAAGACGAATCAACAAATGAAGGTCATCATAAATTTCTAAAATTAGTCTGTATTTGGGGATAGGGGGTTCCACACACTTGACTGCCTGTGGATAGTATGAACATGAAATTTGATCACTTTGTAAAATTCATGCAGTACCTGTAGGCAGTGAGGGTGCTGAGGGGAGGAGGCCTGTCACTGCTGGAGTGCATGTCAGCCACAGAGTTTGGCATGCTGTGCTTGGACAAAACCTGCTGATCCTGGACAGTAGAGCTTTTAAATGCCTTCCTCATGTTTATGTCCTGAAGAGAGACTGTAAAACACCAAGGCAGAGGTATTAAGTTTAATATAAAGGATAAGAGATTGACTGACAGAGCAGAAAATAAGATATTAAATCAATATGCAGATGATTTCTAGTGAACTCACCCTCCTCTACGCTGGAGTCCAACTGAGTGACCTTGATGGCCAAGCGGTCGATTCGGTCCTGGAGAGAGTTTGCACGCACATAAAATGTGTTGGCTTCATTAAAAAGCTCCCCAAATACATTTTCTGCATGTTTACCTGCAGCCAGAGCAAAAATGACAAGTAGAGGAAGGATGAAGTAGAGCTGTTTATAAAGGTTTTTTTTTTAAACATCTCTGCTTAAAAATGAATGGCGGTATATGGCATGACAGAAGGTGCACTTTTATTACATGTTGCCTAATGTTTTCTGATAGTAAAGCCTTAATAGCAGCCGAGTCTAATAATAATCTAATAATAATAATAAATAACTGTGCATTTTCAATTTTACATTTTGGTACGCTTTATATGCACATCTCATAACACAGGAAGTCTTGGAGTTTTGCATTTCTGAATTTATTATATTAATCTGGATTATACAAAAGCATTAAGTGTTCAGTCCGTGCATATAATAGCATGAATGGCCCTGGTCACACAGCTCAGATCCACTTCGTTTGGAAGCTGTCGTTAGACTGCCTGTGTTTGTGTCCCCGCCCACCACTCTCCGTCTTATCTGCCTGTGATACAAAGCTTCGTGGTAAGCTCTAAGCTCCTCTAACTTCACTAAATCCACATGCATGCACACACCAGAGTCCAATGTCCAAGAATAAATTTGCTTCCAAAAAAATTTCACCATCTTAATTTTTCTATGATATCTCAATATGACAACTTTTGTACATCAACACAATGCTGCAAAAATACTTAATCAGAAAATGCCTCACTGAAACAACACTCCTATTTTTGCACAGTAGATAAGTGTTATTAATTGACTAGAATGATGGATTGTGATGCACATCTCTGACACTGATAATTGCTTTGTTGTTAATGTGCTTCATGAGGTGTAAAGCATGCCAGTGACATGACACTGGGCTGTTTGGTTGCTTTTTCATAATCACCTTTTCAAGGATTAAGAACATGTAGGCACTCCTAATGCAGAGTAGATGTAAGTCAATATGTCCAGGACAAAAGATGTGAAAGTCTACACACACTGTGACTGACTGCTAGGTTTATTTCGTAATTTATTAAGACACTAAAAATGTTGGCTCTGTTTAGTGCTTTTAAACTGTCTGAAGCATTAATAGATGTGATGGTACTTGATAAACAAGTTAAGAAAAAGATGAGAGGCCTGTAAATTCACTGTTACATTAGTAGTGATAGTTACTGGGAAATTGGGTCACACATGACCGTTACAACATGCGGTAATAGAAACACATCCTTGACATGAGCAACTGTAATCTTACTCAGGCTGCTGAGCTGGCGGATAATGGCTGATAGCGTATTGTTGGTTACACATTCCAGCTCGTTGCCAACTCCATCCGGCACTGTACCGTGACACAGATGTCGAGGTTCAATGTTTCTTTTCACCAGCGGCATGATCCTTTCTCAGATCTCGACCATAATACCTGTTAGGAGACACGACAGACCTGTAAAATCTCTGGACATTACAATCTGCAGGATACAATTACTGACACATTATGTCGTGTTTGTGAGGCGTCTAATGTTTAGGTTACACTAAATGTATCTATTATTTGTAATAACACTGTTCAGTGTACTTCACTTCAGTGTACTTCTCATTCTTCAGTACTAACATCATACTAATACAATACATAAAACATGAGCAATAACAACTGCACGTAAAAACACATTGATTTCTCTCCTACCATGGAGTTGTGTTTGTTTGATCCTTAGTTCCATCTTGCATTTGCGTTTTTATCATGTCATCATGCTGGGAAGGAGCAGTGACAGTTGAGTCGAAGCTGTCTCATCCAAATTAAACAATCGTTTTGCTGAGCTTCTGCAGACCTGTGTTGGATTGTGACAGCAGTCATCTCTGTAGGACTGAATTCACTCTGAAAACAAATCTCTTTGGTCTCAAATCACAGCTTGAGCCATGAGGGGATTTGGTCAGCAGATTTACTTGTGCTGTCCAATCACGGTTGTCATGTCATTCATTTGACATCAAGTGTTTTCTTTCAGGATGTGTGAGTCCCAGTGGTCCTCTTTGGATTTGTAGCTCATTACCTTCCTTCTATGTGGCTGATATTAATTTCTAATTATTAATAGCAACAACTAATTAAATTAAGGATTCATTAAGAACTACTAAATACTTTAATCATCAACGACTGTAATTATCGGAGCCTGTTTTCTTGGTGAATCTCTGAGTGTAGTCAGTTCTAAAACTGCTTGCTTTGTCTGAAGCAAATCCAAATTTATTGAAACACAGTAAACACTAAATGTTTGACACTTTTACTGACACCACATTATTTGTTTCATTTCTTGCAAGTTGTTAACTGATGAATTAACTGTGGCTTTGGCATTGAAATTTTATTAAAATGTTCTTCCAAAACCACTTCATCTATGTTCATGCAAACTTTAAACTTAAGTCAGTTATCTCTGTTTTTTTTTTTTTTTGGGGCGAGGGGGCACAATGGCATGTCCCAGCCAGTCCATTGCCATTTTAGAGGAGATGACCTGGATTTTACACACACGCACACACACACACACACAGAGGCACACAAACACACCCACTGCTCTTTTCCTCACAGATGGCATCATCAGGATTGTGGAAGGGAGTGGTGTAACCCAGATATGGGGCTTAAATCTTTAGAAGCAGTACACCATGAAACTATAACTTATGATGGATTTAAAAGACAAGAAATAAGAAGGTGTTGGCCTAAGGCATGCTTATTTCTGAAATTGATATGCTATATGCTATTAGAGTCTCTGTCTGTGTAATCTCTTATTGTGGCTGTACGGAAGGTGGAAACACATATCCTGGAAAGGACAGTAAACATCTATCAATCCAGAGAAACCTGACCATGTAATGCTTTTTATTTTTGTTGCTATTAAATCAATCCTTAAAGTGATAGAGAGCAATGCAAAGACAATGAAATACGTTTTAGTGAAGAATAGTCATGGAAACACAGGATGGTAGAGTTGCTTAATCTATTGGATTATCCTGAGGCTCCAAATCCCTATTGATTAAAAAGGGAAATTGCTAACATAACAGAAAGCAATGTACATTACAGTGATTGGCACAAAATGGCTTATCGGAAGACTAACATTAAAGACTGCCAAAAACTGCCATGGTTTTACATGTAGACAATTTTGAAGAAATGCCACGTAAAATAATACTTTAAAGGTTAAATTGACTGCATTTACCAGAAAATTATGGTAAGTGAGAAAAGGACCACAATAATTGCAATCTTGTAGATACACAGCGACCAGCTACATCACAATACCAGGCAATTCAATATTTCTACATCCATTGTAAATAATGATGGTCTGCTGTGCTGCCTGGCAGAATATAAAGGAATTAAATCCACTAAATTGATGAAGAAGCTGTGGAGAGCAAGGCATTTCACTGAGGGGTCTTCAGTTTTTGACAGTGCCATAATCTCTTTCCAGCTCAAAAGTATTAACCCCAATACAGTATTTACCCTGCCCATTATCGCCATCTTTGACCCTGCTGGTTTCATACAATGTCGCCAACCACCAGCTTACCGCTCACACAGACCCAAACACGAACACCACCATCATCCATTAAAACGTACACTGCCTCTCCTCTGATATTTGTCCTCCTATTATCATGATCATTGCCAATGCCTTGCCAGTTATTATCCAGTGAGTATGTGAGTGATTCCCCCCCCCCCCCCCCCCCACCCTAAATCTTTTGTAGGGTCTGAATAACACTTTTGTAAAACACACATGACAATTTCACATATATTATATTCAGGTGTTGTGTTGTTTGGTTGTAATGGCTGTAATTTTAAAATGGTGTACACTAATAATTGTATACAGTAATAATTCAATAATCATTAAACTAAAATTAATACACTTAATCACTAAATCACTAAAATTTATTTTACCTCAATATTATAAAGCTATCATCAAGTAATTATCCAATAATTTTCTTCTTGTCTTGTTCACAATGGGTCTTTCCAAACTCTTAGATTTTCCCATAGCAAAGCCCAGCACATCACATGACAGTGGGAAAAATAATCAACCAGTGCTTAATGCTGTATCAAAAGCCTCACAGATCCTGAGCAGCCGCCTTTCGAGGGGGTGACTCTTAGAATGCCTCAGCTTGTTTGTCTCATGGTTTTAAGTGGTGCACATAGCCATGGAAAGATCATTAAATCACTGTTTTACCACTTGGCTTAATCCCCACAACAAAAGGGGAAGATACAAAAAAAGAGAAAATGGAGAGAAAAAAATGGTGGGTGAGATTAAGTAGAAACTTGATGGATCTAAACTGACGGCTCTGTTTCCCAGCGTTGCCAAGGGGAGTTAAGAATCTTGATTCCACATCTCCCAGGCTGGAGAGTAGCTGCTGATCGGACATTCCCCGTTATCCCTGAAGTGGCCAGCCGTGCTTGTAGTGTCCGCTGCTGTGGCCATCTGCCGGATTACCCAGCAGGATGTATTTTTATAGAGAGCATCCTATTCATATCCTGCCTGCAAAGGTTTACATTAAGGTTGAACTCGGGTGCACTTACAATGGCAGTTGAAGTAAGCTCTATCCTTCTTACAGCACCCCTCCCCATCTTCTCACTGTTTGAGAGACTGATAGCACTGGGTTGAAAGGGGCTGCTTCACCGTGGCATAAAAGAGGATCTCATGCAATGCCACTGTCTGCTGCTGATTTTTTTTCAGGCATTGACAATAAATTAGTGCCCAGCATGAAAAAAAACATTTGTATGTGCCAAGTGCAATTGTTTCTTCTAATAGGCATCAACAGACCAACATCTCTGTGTTACCATACAGGTGAACTCATTCCTGGGAAAATGTTTTTTTCTTTCTCAGCCTTGTAGGCGAGATGGCGTCCCCCTTTTTCCTTGGCCTAACGGGATTAGTCGTGCCAGTGCTACCCCGGCTGTCACGGTACTGTCTACTTCCCATCTCTCTTCTGGGCCTCTAATGTGATTAATCCATTCCCTGTGGTCCAAATGGTTCTGGAGGGTGGGTCGAGGGGAGGGACTGGAGGAGTGGAGAAGGGGGGCACCTCCTTGGCATGTTCCTCCCCATGCCTAACTCACTATCATTGGCACCTTTGTCAGGCAGGAAGGACTGAGGTTGAAGGTCTGTTAGATGTGGAGACGAGTACAAGTGGCTGAGGAAAGAATCCATCGACTCTGACAATTACAAGGGAAACTTGAAAGTTATAAGATGTATAAGATGTAACATTAAATTAGGGGGGCCTATCTTGAAATATTATCCAACTGATAGTTTACCCATTTTGAAGCCAGTCTCTTTGCCAGTCTTGTATTTGACCTCTTCGGACACTTCAGTCATTAATGAAAATCTGTTCAGACCGATTTGTATGGTGGTGTTTGCTTTCAAAGCTTTCTCCACTGAATATTTACTGCTTGCTTAAGTGGAGACAATAATGATTGCCTACACCCATCATCTTGTCAAACGTCAGTGTTGTGGGGCTTTGCCTGTTTAACACATGTCACGCTCATTTTCGACTCATCTGTCGCAAGTCTTCTTCAGGGCATCTGCTGCACGCAGAGGACTACATGCCCTTTGCCACCGCTCAGAGGGAGAAGCCTCAGATCCAAGGGCTACAAAAAACCCAGAGCTGAAATCACCTTTACAGTGGCAAACACTTGTCACTTCATATTTTTATCTGTGTGTGATGATGAACAGCAAACTGGAGCTTCTCTCTATAATGAGTACAATTAATTAACGTGCATGTACACTGTTAACAAATCAAACCTTTCTTCTCAAACCAGATGACTGAAGACATGAAAGTTTTTTTTTTTTTTTGATTCCACGCAGCAAAATTTTCTATTGCTATTTTCAATTATTCACATTATATACAGACACACACACACATATAATTTATTTTTGCAGCAGTTACCATTTTGATATAGTTTGTAAGAACAAGCACACACCTTTCTTACATTTAATGATTACATATAGATTTTCCTCACACTCTTGTCTCAAAGCAAACACAACTGTCTCTATCCAACATCTACCCTCACATTGTGTTTAGCAGCGCTTCACGTGAGTGCACAGCCCTTGGTCAGGCGACGGCATGGAGAATTAGGAGTCTTAATTAAGATTTTTCACAACTCTGCATGTGCTGTTCATATGCGAGACAACAGGCTTGAATAGGGTGGGGTGTGGTGGATCTGTAAACAGCTGCCTGCACTAAAACAAACTCGAAAGTTAACATGAAGATCCACAGTATGAAGGAATGTGCTATTTCAGTTATATCTTCAAAGATATTCTACAATGTAGGATTCAATGCAATGCAAGAAAACTTCTATGCATTTATGTGTTTATATTTAGGGGATATATGCATATTTTATATCTTAGTGAAAGAAAAAGAGAAAACAATTCGACATTGTGGTGGAAAGACAATGTCGTGCATGAGGGGGTAGTGCCCCTTGTGTGGAGATTTGGTGGGTTTCCAATCCTGATATCCAGCCTTGCACCATGTAATGGAAGGTGACACTTATTGTATTAGTAGTGGCTAATGAGTGTCTAAAAGCCTGTGTGACTGTGTGCGCCAAGGAATCTCATCGTGTGTGTTGGGTGGCAGGAAGAAAGCACAATATCTCTGCAAAGTAGACGAGGCCATGAAGTGCAGCCTGAAAGAAGAAGAAGAAGAAGGAAAAAAACACATCCATTATCACTGCAGAGCTCAGGGGGCACGTGAGGCTGTGAGGCCATGAAGAGTTTCAAGTGCTTCAATTCAAATAGAGATATAAAGAGGAGAAAATGAGCAGGCTGCTTTATTTGATTCTTTGCTCTGCTTAGGTAAATTTGACCTTTTATTTGCACCATCTGATCAAATGGAATCAAAAGCAGCTGCCCCTATTTTCCGACAATATGGAATTGTTTGTTTGCTGAGGTCTTAAGCCAAAGTGTATTGTAGGGTATTCCCAAATGAATTACCTTTTCCCCTTGAAACAACACCAAGAGGCTTTTTCCGCCAAGGATAATAGTAAACTATATTCACAGGTGTGTTTTAGATCATTCATTCTAAACAGTGCCAAAAAAAAAAAACGGCAACTAAGCAAATCCAACAGATAATTAACTTGTATGCAGCTAAGGGGCAGTCTACCTATCTTAATTTCTAATGCTGTGTCTGCTCCTCTGATGTAAGTCTATGAGCCAAATGTGCTTATTTTGTTGGCATTAATCACTTATAATTCACTCTGTTGGAGCAATGAAGCAAATATTATCAACATACTGACACATCCAGCCTTAATTCAAAAGTCAGAGTTGTAGTTCTACTTTTTAACCACAAGATGGATACCTAACTAACTGAAATGAGCATCAGTTCCTGGTAAAATGTTTTCTTCTTATGCAGGCTATTATTGGTCTCTTGTAAGGAATAAGAATTATTAAAATCTCAGTAATGTTCTCTTTATGTTGCGCAATGTGAATTATTGATAGCTTGAGCCGGTGCACTTAATTTTGCTTTTTTGACTGTGTAGTTTTAGTTTTACTTTTTAGATTTGCTGATTTATTTTTTTTCCCTATTCTTAGTTCTGATGATTTGTAAGGATTGTCTTTATTCACCTTAAAGAATACACAGACCTCTACACTCAATACACGCTCGCTCTTGAATCTTTATGTTTGAGGCTAGCTTAGCACAAAGAATGGAAACAGGGCAATGGATATGGTTCTATCCACATTTTTACCAACACCTATATCAACTTCTGTCAATTCAGAGATGATAATGTGTGCTGATTGCATGAAAAAGTGGCCCACAGGGGTACGTTTGCTCAATAAACCTAATGTTCGGTAAACCTCAGGTTATGGAACAATTAACCTTTTTTAGATCCTATTTACCTTCCCTTGCAGGATATTCAGATAAAATGTCAACAAATTTTATGTGTAAAGTAGAATATTACACCCTTAAATTTACATGCAGCATGACAAAGTAATCTTCAGTACAGTTTCCCATAAAATCAGCAAGCGAAGGATCTTTGTCACAGGAGCAAATGACCATTAGAATAATGAGATGTCTTCAGTGCAAGATCACAAAAGATAAGTTAGTCTGTTATTAGTGCCACACTGGGAGATAGTTACAGAGCTACAGCAAGGGTAGTGCCTGGCAAAGTAAAGAAAAGAAAACCATAATATCAAATTCTGTTTGCACATGTACATCGTGTATACATACAATTAGACATTTACAAAAATAGCCCCAGATAAAAGATTTTATTGTCACATCATTATCATGATGTGGAGCAGTAATTCCAATGGTATACTACAGTAACAATATCATGGTATTAGTTTTACTACATGAATTTTAAATTCATATACCATAGCGGCAAGTTATTCACTTCTCATATTTTGTGCTGATTTGAAGTTTAATGCTGTCAAAGATTTTGTTTTATGAATTGCCTAAATGCAATGTTAGTTTTTAGATTACATCACCAAAGTGTTATAATGAACAAAACCCAGAGAGGTCACTGCCATATATGCTTTGTGCCGCTTCGCTGAAGCGGGCTTTTGAAAGTTATACTCTGAATACAGGAATTCCTGACATTGTTCTGAATTTATGAATAGCCTAATTTGTTGCCAGATCACTAATGTGCCATTTTACTAATACGGCCTACTTCAGGACGCTTTCACCGACGGGTGGCTGTGAAAAAATAATGTCGTCAAACCAGGAGGCTGTCAACTAAAGGCACATGGCCCACTGGAGATATAATGACATCCAGGAGCTGGAGTAAAAGCGGGCTTTTTAAACAAGCCGATGCAGGCTTACACTTGGTCCACAGGTCAACTCCAGTGCACTCATCTGAACGTAACTCAGGTTGACACAATTTGACCTCAGCTGATACCCCTCTCTGCTGGCCTTTGTTTTCATGTTCTCTCCTGGGAATTGCATTTAATACTACCCTTACACATTCTATAAAATTTTCTTCTAAGCTCTCATTTCTCAACATTTGCTTTTCCATTGTTTCTCAGGACTCCTCATCCTTTCAGAAATGGCCCTTTGTAGGACTTTCCTGGAGCTTGGGGTCTGACAGAATTATTTCTTTCAGCCTGACCATCAAAGGAAAAGCCCCTTGTAGAGGCTTGAATGAAGAGGCTATTGTTCTTAGGCTCACTTAGATGTTCCAAAATGCAGAAAAATTGCCATTTATTATTATTATTATTTGGCATTTGTTAATTTTAAGTTTCCTGTTAAATACTACTTTTTTTTTTTTTGGTTACATTTGTTGGATTCATGTATTGGTAAACTTTTCCTGAAGCCAGTTCAGTCACAAACTTCACATAGTGGTCTTTAGAAACACTGATTCCAGAGATCTCACAGTCAAATGAACAGCAAAAGAGTAATATGTTTAATGCTGATCAGCACAAAGAGGGTCTAATCTTTGCTTTCTTCTGTGACTTTAACCTCAGCGTCAGCCAGTGGAGTGGACTGTCTTAAACAGCTGCTTTAAATAAAGCGTCATCACCTGCTCGTAACACAGGTGGCTTCTCACTGAGCTTCCTCTGACGTGTTTGCATTAAAAAACCAGTTGATGTATGTAGAAGAAGTTTGGTTTGAAGTTAAGATGGACATAACTTTCCGTCTTAAGCCAAAAATCAAATCAAAGATTATAACATGAAGTTAAAATATTCTTTGCTAGCTTTGTAGTTCTTATTTTGGTGTGAGAATGATAGCTTGCATTTTAAATGCAAGACCTATAAAATGCTATACTTACTTAATGCGCTCAGTCCCTAATTGTCCAGACTTTTGTAGTATTATTCAAAGAGCTTTTATTTTGGTCATTAAAGCAGCTTTATGTTAAAAGCACCGACCAAATTATTTACATTGCAGAGTTTTTGTAGACAGCCAAACACAACAATCCACCACCCCAATGGCCTGCCAGTGCTCTCCATGTTATTGGCTACAAAGTGCACATGATTGAAAACGCATTTAAATTCTTTTGGAAAGAACAGAACAAAAAACATCCATCATTTAAATGTAGCAGGTGGATGTTTGAGCATGGTTGACCGATCAGAAATAAAAAGATGCTCGAAAGAGCATTCAAGATGGAAAAAGCGATGGTCCTCATTTCCTCATTAGTGTTGGGATTCTGCTTCCTTGTGCAGCATCCCGCATTGTTGAAACAAACTGACAAAAAAGTTGTGTTAAGCCACAAAAACCATCTGTATCTTTTCAGAGGAGACGGTTCCTTTTTGGGGGCCAGTGCAGCCGTGTTTATTTTCTAACAAGTGAATGGGTGTGGGGTGTGAGGTGTGAAGCTATGAATACTGTGAGTTCAACCCACCGTGATTCTGTAAATACTGACAGGACCAGTTAGTAATGAGTGAGGCCACGGTCCAGCTCTCTATTCAAGCATTAAACCAAAGGAGCTGAACAGGGAGCAATGTTGTTGCTGAACAAAGACACCAATGAAGAGAAATGCATTTACAACAGAAAGCTAATCGTATTGTTCTCTCATTAATCTTGTCTGGGAATTCAGCTGCTGGAATTTTGTGAGACTTCCTAAACCATATAATGGATATCTGCTTTTTGGAGAGCTGATTAAAAATTTAAAATGAACACAACACTGCCAAGGTAATTACTAAAAGCGTGCTTGAATCTGGGCAATTTAACTTTATAGGTATTGTGTTGGTAATGTTGGTTTCAACTTGGCTCCCATGGAAAGTTGATCTCAGATTTATACATCATCACAAGACCTTTAATGACATGTTACAGATAAGTTTGATGCAATTCCCAGTGCTTCCTAAAACTGCAGCAACATCAAACCTTAACACACTGAGAAACCACAGTGTCCAGATGAGGGACTGAATGAAATGTCACTCATTATAATACCACCAACTGTGTATTAAAGAAGAAATACAAGAGAAAATACTGGAATTCAGTACATTTTTCCTGAGTTTGGGCCGTTGTATCGTGTCAGCCCTTTCTCTTTTTTGCCCTCTGACCCAAAAGACAAACAAACAAAAATACAGTCTGCCTTTTTCTTTTAAACAAAGACTTTCTGGAATAATACTATAATACTTATAGAAGTATTGACGAAGAAGTACTGGAGACAGAGACAGAGTACTGGAGACAGAGCACTGGTGTTTTGAGCTTGAGAGAGAACCACAGGATGCTTGCGCAAAATATCATACAAATACTTTCATATATTAATGAAGCTTGAGTCTTGATACTCTGCATATGTATTAAAAATAAAAAATATATTATGTAGGTATTTACAGTAGCTGCAGCAGTCCATCACAGGGCCAATACACAGAGACAGACAGACAGACCAACAACCACTCACACTCACACTCAGACCTACGGACAATTTAGAGTCACCAATTAACCCAAACATAATGTCTTTGGATGGTGAGAGGAAACCGGAGTACCTGCAGGAAACCCATGCAATCACAGGGAGAACATGCAATTTCCACACAGAAAGGCCCCAGGCCAGGAACCAAACCAGAGACCTTCTTGTTGTGAGGCAACATAACTAACCACTATTGGTTACATTTCATATTTTTAAAATAATGGCAAATTTGATCAAATTTTTGAGTTTTATTTTAGTTAAAGATAGGAACTCCATATTTGAAGTGCAGTCAGAAATTTCAGATTTTTTTTCAGGCAGCAGACTTTGCACATCAAATGATTGATTGCAGATCTAAAGTAAAACAGGCTGACAGCACTGACAGCACGTTGCGTACCTGCAGTTGCACTGTTTGCCCATAGGATGTCACTGTATAGATGATTATCTTATCTTAAAAAAATTAGAATTTATTGCTGTATTTCTAGGGTGGCATAAATAATTTCATTTACAAAGCTTATGAAACCATTTGATAGTGAAATTGAGCACATATTGTCAAAAACTGACCGCAGACAGAAATTTAAACTAAGCTTAATTATTAAAATAAATAATGGATTATCAAAATGGATAGATTTTTTTGAAAATATTTATTTGGTATATTTCAACTTTATAAAATAGCTCAAAATGCCTCCACACAACAGATCATCACCAATCCGAGTACAAGACCAGAGACATTACATAACATATTTGACTGGACACCAAGTAGCTACACCCAACATCAATAAGCCTCCTGTTTTATCAGGCACAATTTGTTTTGAAGGGTTTGGGTTAAATAAGCAATAGAATTATTGATTTAGCAACAAATGAGGAAATCAAAAACGTATCCATTGCAGAAGAGATGCTGAACCTTGTGTGTAAGTTCTGTGTGATTTTAACTAATGCGATTTGACACAAAGATCTTGCCACAGTTTGACAGAACATCCTTCGTCTACAGTCCCACCAGTGTCACAGCTGGATGTGATTTCTTTTAGTTGCTCTAAAAAATGGATTGTTGACACTTGAAGCGTGGATGCAGGTGTGTGTTGTTGTGTCTCATTCCTCAGGCTCCTCCTAATGCTGTCACGCTACTGATGAATAGTTAATGGATAAGACAGGCGATGTAGTTGGCCTATCTTTGTTTTGGTTTGTTTCCACTTTTGTATTTCAGCTTTGTCTGGTTGTTGGTTGCTTCAGTATCACGAATGACACCCTGAGTCAAAATACCTGATCTACCCTTTTAAGAGTACAGATACTAAAAAGAAAAACAACCTTCTGTTGCCATGGAGGATGAAGTAGAGCTTTGAAGGTGGAAATTGAGTTGGCAAATGACTACTAATACTGTTGTTGTGAAATGAATGTTGGGGGGGTAGTAACACATAAATGAAGTTTATTTATCCACTTACACTAATTGTTCAGCTCAGTGCTCTTATTTGCAGAGCTTGTGCTGTTGATGAATGCCTTTACTTTCTGTTCCCTTCATGTTCTATGTTGTTTGCAGGATGAGGTTAGATATGTGGTGTTGACCTCTCAACACTTATCAGCTCTGCACTAATTTAATTTAAACTGAAACCTCGGATTCTGTATTATTTTGTTGACATTTATATTTGCCTTATCTTTTCTTGTGGTGATGGGCATAATATCTGAATTGGTATACTGTACATTAGGAAGTGTAAAATGGTTTTGACAGGAGCTTCATAATTCTCCACACATGACCTGTTGCAGTTAAAAAAATATTAGCTCAACAAAGTTAATAGATACGTTTTTGCATCCGATGTCAGTCCTCATGTCCAGGTTTGGCATGATGTTGCATTTAATGTCTTGTGAAAAAGTTGTGTGGGGGACTTGCAGGAGAATGACCATAAATCATCTAAAATAAATAAATAAAATTCCCATCTCCTCTAATATTGTTTCAGCAGACACTGTAACCCTTAAATACCTATAGCTGTTTTTAATCCAAATAAAATCAAGGCTAATGCTTCATTACTGGGTATTTTTACATAATGATCCTCATGCTGCTGCTGTTAATTTTTTTATTAACGCAATTATGGGGCTCTTAGTGGACGGGGTCAGAGAGGTCTAATTACCCTGCGTCATGCTGGTAAATAGTTGGAGGTGTCTCTGAGCAGGTGGCCCTGGAGGTAAGAGGGAGACATGGGGCATACAGAGGCGGGCAATTACTGGATGAATTTCACTTTAATAAATGTTGAGCTACATTTGGAAATTCAGATAACAGAGCTTTCTGCCTAATGGGTGCTGCACTGAGGCCACTTGAGCAAGAAAATGATCTGAAAGAGGGTTTAATTAACACAAGCTACATGATCCGGGGAGCGTGTGACAGAATGTGAAAGTGAAGGGGGAGAGCGCACGGCGTAGGGATAATATGAAAATTAGTGAGGAGGAGGGTGAGATGGGAAGAGCGGGGAAGGGAAGGGGGTTGAGGTGCGAACTTTTATTTCACAGGCTTAAAGTCTAGAATTAGCTCCAGTTTTTACACATTACTGTGTACTGCTGGAGCATCTGCGTCACAAACATCAGCACCGTATGTGTAATAGATGTAAGATGCTGTTTTCACTTTTTTGGGGAAAAAAACCAAATCATTAAATAATGAAGAGAGCTCAAAGTCTGTTAAAGATTTTTGTATTTCCCTCTGAAAGAGCACAGGGAGTTTCTGGATAATTTCCCAGTTGATTTTGTCAGGAAAAAAATATCTACAGAATCTCTGTAGTCTGATCTGGTTTGATCACCACTCTTTCCTATTAGCCACATCAGCCCTGCAGAAGGCACCCCATCTTACTCGTTGTTCTGAAAACATTTTCCAGGTCTGACATAAGAACCTTCCCTTTTTTTATCCAGCAATGCTCTGATGATTTTTGCCCACCCTGAGTCAGTTCCTGAACTCCGGATCACTACTGGAATGAAAGCTGTTAGTTTTATGATGATGGAGAGGTCTGTCAAACTAGGTTCAGTGCTCTTATAGGTGTTCAACTGGTTTAGATCTGTTGAGTGAAGCCGACAGTAGATCATTCTTGAGGTTTCCATACTCATCCGTCCATCTACTCAGCAATATTACCCTGAACTTTAGGAAAGTGCCTGTTGGTTATGTATTCATTAATTTAGTCTGCTCTTTCCTTTCTTAATTGTCTAGAGTCCATAAGGTTTTAGGATTGGTGACAGAGGAATCCATCGCAAAGTTTCTTGGTTTTTAAATTTTTTTGCATTCAATTGAAATGACTGCAACCAGAAAACCATTGCTGCAAAAAGAATCTTCTAGTTTCCAGCTTTCTGATGATACACAACACTTTTAAGTGGTACCCACTGTTGACCCTGCAGTCACTATGTACATCAGCACCCCTGCTACCTCAGCCCATCCCCAAAAACTCAGCAGGGTTACATAGTGAGTACTCTCAGCTATTTATAGACGGTGGTTAGTCAGATGAGATGGTGTTTAAAGACAACCCTGAAAGAATGCATATGCACATGAGATTGCTGCAATGAAATAATCACATGTTTGAAAAATTACAATACACATAATGCAGTGTTTCACCTGCATTATGTGTATGTGTGAAATTACAGTGTTATGGCCTGTAGCTCATGTCACTTTTTATGTTTTTAGTGTTTGTTGCATGAGCTGCACTAAAGCTGCACCATATAGGTCTGTGTTATGTGTATAAAGGATGAGGGGTTTTGTTTTTGTTTTAACAGTGTATATGTGTGGTTTTTTTGTACATGTAAGGTCCTCGTGGTTTTACACACTGCGGTCTCCCTCCACTCTCAACTAGAGCTAAAAGCCCCGAAACAGAACGGTAATTGCCCAATTAGGGCCCTCGCTCTGTGGGCCGCAGAGCACTATGCGCCTCCACATGCTCACAGAGTCAGATAATTGAGCTGAAAGCAAATGAACGGATGGCAGACAAACAAGCTACTAGAAAATAATTACTTGGAGTGTTTCTTTTCAGTACCTGTACAGCGAATTTCATTATTGTCAATAGCCTCTAAAGCTGCTCGAAACGGTGGTATTTGTCATTTTCATGGAGACTTGATAATGACATTAATTTGTCTTAATGGGTTGGTTCTATTGTTAAAAATAGTAAAATGAGCAGAAATTGTCTTTCCTCAGCAGGTAGAGAGGACTTCACCACACTCCCGTCAGGCATGAGGAGATAATTTGGTGTGCTTGTCAAATTTCCAATAATTTGTTATATGGAACATGAGTAATGCTAATACCATTAATGTCCATTTTCCTCTAAATTCATTACTGCCCTTTTTTCCTTTTATGTTTTTAATGCTTCTGCCATTTTTCTGCGCTTCAAGAGGTTAGACCAGGACTGATTAAAAACATGCACATTTAGACTTTTGCCTTACACACACACGCACACGCACACACACACACACACACACACCCAAACACACATGCGCATCATTTAAAACGTGTAAGATTTGCTGGCCATCAATTGTCCTCCTAAACAACTGAAGTGTCTGTTAAATATGAAATATCAATTCAGTTTGTTAGAGAATGGTTAGAGTTAAATTACAAAATTGTTAATAATTTGTAAAAAAAAAACTGCTACTTGCTTTCATTTATTATTGCTTTATATTTTAGAGGATATTTTGATATTTCACCATTCTGACTTTATGGTTAATAATTATAAGTATACTATATAGACACGCAATTACTTTTCGTTACTGATAATATTGCAAATACTGATTATTTGAGTAATTTAATATTCATTTCTATTTAAGTAATTTGCCCTTCCAAAATTCATATCTGATAGACTTTGTAGATTGAAAGATGGTGTGTGTGTGTGTGTGTGTGTGTGTACTAATTCATTCATAAATAGCATTTGTTGGTTGAAATAACAATATTTCAATCAACAAAAGCATGTCATATCAATTATTTTCTTTTGAAGAATTAACTATCCACAAATGGATTGATATTTTAAGTACCTTAAGTTCATGACATAATGACTATTAAATGACTGCCCAGCCTCGTTTTATTTTCATTGTCCGTAAGTACACACTGACATCAACGTATTTCTGAGATGCACAATAAATAAAAATATCACACATAACAAAATTGAGCAAAATTCTTCAGCTTTGAAACAAATGTAGGGACAGGTGAATGATGAAGAGGGTGGCAAAGGAAGGAGTAAATCAAAATTTAAGTCGATTAAATTATATTTCTATGTCCAAATTTATTTTGAAAGTTTGAAAAAATGTAAATAAAAATTGGTCTTACTTACTTACTGATTTATTTATATTTTGCCTTGTATTTTCCCAGAAAAGCTTAAAAATTTTGAAATATTTAGATAAAATGTCACAACAAAGTGCTTTAAGTTTGATGATTGACACTCCTGATAAGCTGCAGGCAGCAGAGGCACCAGCTGAGAAATGTCTGCTGATGGCTCCTGCCTGCACATCAGAACACACAAAACCATGTCGATAAAGCAAGTGTCCTGTGGTTGAATGAAGTGGTAAAAAGACAAGTCAGGAGAGCATTGCTAAAGGAGGAGAAAGGAATAAAATACAGCATAATAAACAGAAAACTAATATTCTACAACTTGGTAACTCACCAATCAGTATCAGTGGTAAATTAAAATGCTGAATGGCCCGTGTTAAGTAAAGGATGAGCCTTAAGTCTTCAAATTTTCTTTTGAGGAAGTCAGATTATGCATCACAGCTCTGGGCTGTGATGAGGAAAATGCACAGCTAAGCAATATATTTACCCTTGGTAAGCTTGAACTAATTTAGGTAGATACAAACTGTGGATGCAATCCTCGACAAAAAATGCTCACCCTGATTTGTCAGATGAGCTAATTTATCCACTGATCTTTTATACATTTGCATTACTCGACAAAATTTAAAATGGGCTTATAAATATTATTGCTTAATATTAAAGAACATAAAATAAATTTGCTATTTCTATGTGACTCTGCTCAGTGTGTTGAGAAGTGTAATCGTCACTGGTGATATTAAAAGCCTGCAGAGGGCGCTGGTAAAAATTAGGATGACAAATTAATGTAAAAAAAAATTTAACTGAACTAAAGTTAGATATTTAAAACCTTTGTCAACAATGCAGAGTACATCATGATGTCTAATCACGAAATAGTGAAAGAAGTATATAAATGTTATGGGTTATTTGGTATCTGACTGACTAAACATATTAAATTAAATGTAATCGTAAAATGTTAAAATATTAAATAATTCAACAACTAATGCAATACTCCATTGGAAAATATAATGCAGTAAAGCTTCTTTTATGTTGTGATTGTGAATGTCCCACTTTCAAATTTCACTCTTCGTTGTTCTAATTAAAATTGGCTCATTCAAATTAACTTTCTCATAACCTTTCACAAATAAATATATAGAATATACACAGTCGTAGATGCAATAGAGTACTTATATTGTAACTTGGAGAACCCAAATATTTCTATTAGTTTAGGAAGACTGTTCATACAGTGATATGATTATATGAGAAACATCTCAATCTCAAGGGAAAAGCCCTTTTTCAATGTTAAAATCAGGGGACGTTTAATGTTCTTATCATAAAATTAATTTGTCAGTTTTTGAATGTAGCTATACAACTCCTTTCGGTGGTCAAGCTGTTCATACTGACAAATCCTGAATTCATGACCCAAGACACGATCCAGCTATTCTTTTTTGTTCACTGGCTACACAACAGTTTGAGATCCCAGTAACCTTGTCTGAGTGCAAAATATTCAAGACTTAACCATTCGGATTTTAAAATGAAATAACCCATACTGTTGTGAATCAAATGTGACTTCATGTGGAAATTAAACCCCCATCTAAGGATATCAAGGCTGAATTTCCTTAAACCTCTCGGGTTGCCCTCTCTGTTACCTCTAATTGTCCCTAGCATAAAAGTCATAAAGCTCAAACTTACCCAGTCAGCCCTGACCCACACTTGGCAGTGTTTTCATGCTATGTGCATGTGTATAGTGTGTATATCATGTGTAGTCCTCTGGCTGTTTTTTTTTTTGTTTTTTTTTATGCAAAGTTTGTTCTTAAGAGAGCCCTGTCACCAGGTCCACTTTTAATCACCTGGCTTTCTTTTGTCCCAGCACTGTACTGCTGGCTGCTGCTGTTTATTAGTTTGAAATTCCTTTTAATAATGTAATGATTTCCACTTACAAGATGTAGTGAGTTCTAAGTGAGACATACTTTCTGACATTAACTGTTGCAACTTGTCATTTCTGACAACACATTACTTTCTTCTGTAAACATTAATAGTATTACCTCTACATAGGTCAAGTTCAAATGACACATCTTTTTGTCAGAAGAACTTGCTGAACTTTAGTTGATGTCTTAATTGCATCCCTTCAGACTGCACTGTCTCAGATATATATTTAGATAAAAGTAGATGGCAACATTTCTGGCAGCAACTTACCTCACTGTTTGCATACACTGGTCCTATATCCAAATAATGCAAATTTACTTTGTGGATTACATTTCCAGATCTGTCACAATGAATAAAACCAAGCTTTTTGTATTTTATTAATACAGTTGATTTACTTACTTAACTTAACTAGAATGCCAAATAATTCTGGCTTTGTATACCAGCAAATGCAAAGTCATGCCAAAATGTACTTCATTATATATTGAAAGGATTTATCTTCTGTGAAGTTTACTATGGTGTAACAGTGGTAGATATTTTTTCATTCCCTGTTGATATTTTGTTCTGTGACATACTTTGAAGTTGTTAAATGTGTAACCTGGATCAGTGATTAGTGAACTCCAAACCTGAAACATTTTCTTTTAAAAGCTGCAATAGGTTGCTTACAATTACTGCTGTTAGTGTTGATATATCTGTGTCCAAACACTAAGGCT
Organism: Echeneis naucrates; assembly: GCF_900963305.1. Taxonomy (NCBI): domain Eukaryota; kingdom Metazoa; phylum Chordata; class Actinopteri; order Carangiformes; family Echeneidae; genus Echeneis; species Echeneis naucrates. The sequence goes on from NC_042524.1 coordinate 11,977,240, forward strand.
GGAAGTAAAATGCGTTAATATCCATCTAAGTGATACTTCTGTCTGTATTTAGGTGTGCATGAGTCTTTTTGGATTACAGAAAATGTCATAAAGTGCTGTAAGTGCCAAAGGATCGTTGTTTGACATGATGAGTGAGCTGATGATTCATTTGCGTGGCCTGACTCCTGTTTGGAGCTTTTACATAACACTCTGTTGAATAATACTTTTTAAATAGAGACACTCTTACTTTCCACACAGCTACAGATGGGAAACATTGTCTGAGCAGGGTATCATGTGATGTTACAAGACAAATTAAGAAAAAGGGGGTCAATAATGGAGGTGAGGGATTCAAAAATATGTACCTTAAATACACTTGCATGTTGGAATGCATTTGTTTCCAAAAATATAATATTTTTAAAGTAAATGGTGAGTGAATTTGCACTGATAACACAGGAAATGCTGCACTGGAATATAATAAACCTCCATTGAAAAGGTGTAATACTGTGAAATGATCAGTTCTTCTTCAGGATAGGTAATGTAAAGCAAAAGGTTACAAAACATTGAACTGTCCATGCTGATTTATATACATGTAGATGCACACACACATACACACACCAATAAGGTGGCTATATAGATTTTAGATTAATGACAACACAAATTTTGCTTTTGACCTCAACAAAACAATAACAAGTTAAAATATAATAATGTGTTAAAGAGTTGCTTTTTTTTAACCCTCTGTTTCCAAAGTAGCATACAGTGTGGTGAAACCAAAGTGAGCTTATGTCTGTCTCAGTTAGCAGATAAAAAAAAAAAAAAAACAAGGAAGGTTGTGTAGCACCATGAGAGAGCGGATGGGCAACAACAACTAAACAAAACCCTTATCATGAAGATGCTATCCTAATTAAACCTTTAATCTGGGCAACAGAAATGTCTGAACACTTTTCTTGTTTGAAACATTGCTTTTCCATGTCACTGGATATGTGAAGCTGTTAAGATAATTTTTTGCCTTCTATTAAGGAGAGAAATCCCTGCCGAGAATCAAACTGGTGAGGCTGTGATTCACAGTTGCTCTATACTCCAAAGCCATTTTGAATTTTTCACTTTTTGTTTTGCACAGATACTTTTAGCTATCCTGTACATGAGATGCACGCGGTGCCAACTTCAAGAAAATATTCCTATGAACATTATAAAAAAAACAAAACAAAACACAATTTAAAATTTTACATACAATATGCTACGCGCCCATGTATGTGTTGTGTTTTTAGTCATTTGCTTTCTGTTAGGCATGCTACTCTTTTAACTTGTCCAGGCTAAAACAGTATATCAACCTTGTGCATCAATGGCAATACAGAACCACTAAACAAAATTAACCAAGTATTTAAATTGAATTTAAGGGATATGCCCGGTGTCTCATTTGAATAATTCATTGATGGTGTATCTCCACCTGCTTGTGCTTCTGTGCCAGTGTCTGAATTTGTGTGACGGAGGGGCTGAATGGTGATGTGTGACACACTCCTGATGAAAAATAACAGCAGCCCTCAGATCTGCACAACGGCCGATGAAGAATCACTGACTTTTATTAGTGCCGAATAAAAGGATGTGATGAAAGAGTCAAAGGCTGAGTGAGAGAAAGAGGGATTCAGAGGGAGGGGCGGAGGAGTGCAAAACAAGGCCCCATCCATCACACAAGTTGAGAAGACACATTCCAGTGCCCTTAGCAAGAGGATACATTCACTCAAAGTCACAATAGAGGGGGAATCTGGGAGAAGCTGGGAGGGGCACCCATCAATACACAACCTCACCCTTGGGCTCTCTGTGCGCACAAACTCAATGCCCCTTCCAGTCCAATTGAGTTCCCTCTATAGGCATGACAAATGTACATTTTGCTGCCAATGAATGTGTTAATACTCAAAACAACAAAATAGACTAAAAACAAAATCAAGGCATGGATGCTTATATTTAAAATTTTTTACTCCCTTTCTCATTCTCCCTCCCTTTCCTTTCCTTGCTCTTTTTGTCTCTATCTGTCGCTCTCATTAATCGGAGTAGGAGAAATGTGAGCTGTGGTTGTAGGATATCTCTGTCTGGCAGAGTTGGTGGGGATTTTAGGGTGGAGGGAGCAGGTGATGGCTTTCTGGAGAGCACTCATTTACACTCCTCCCTTTCTCTTGCTGAGCAGCGTGAAGAGGTGGGAGAGATGAGGGGCCGCCTCCCCTCACTCCTGTGAGCTGCACCTGCCATGGGTGAGGGGATCAATTGTGAACTCTGACCTTGTACCTTCCACAATGCCCAATTATTAGCAATACCATGTAATATATACGTCATACATTAGAGATGGGCCAAAATATTCTAATGTTTTGGCAATGAGCAGCTGCAGAAACAGTTTTCACAGGCGAGATATAAACAGTGACAGGCTAGCAGAGTAATAAATTTAAACCACTGTGAGGTCTTCATAATCAGATACATTGATCAAAAAATTTCTGACCCGTTGCTGCATGATGGTGTGTAAACTAGTTATTACTTTGCTGCCTTTCCAGTGTGAACTTTTTTGAGTTGACTTCTTTCTGTAATTGTTACCTATAGCATGTAAAATAAAGGCACATATCTGTGTTGCTGCAGAAACACTTTGCCCAAGTTGGAAGCAGGTGAAGATCCAGATTATGGGAGACAGATATTGCTATCTGCATTGGCAAAATATAATAATCTACAGGAAATGTTTGTGTGTGTTGTGTGTGTATTTTGTTACATACAGAGCCAGGCTAGTTTCCCTTTGCTTCCAGTTTTGGGATGAGCTAATCTAACCAACTTTTTGCTGTAGATTCACAAAAATCACAGTATTTTTGGACATTTTATGTGAATGCAACACTTTACATCGAGAGCAGTCCAAGCAGCTGGACAAATAATCAACAACGCACTCTGGTCTTGGGCAAGTTAAACATCTAGATGCTGTTAACCTGTTTCTTAGATCTCCCAGCTTTATTTTTCACTCCATATGACTGTCTGAGTATTCCCTGTCTTGTGTTCATTACAAAAAGTGTCCCAGAAAGGAGGCCTCTTTATGTTTTGGTGTCATGTGCACAGACAGGCTGTCATAGCATTTTGCTGGCAGCTCATTTTGTAAGCGAACTGGGTACAAATGGGCATTATTCAGAGTCCTAAGATCCATTTGGGGTTTTGTCAGGACTTGGAGTAGTGTGAAAGTTGGTGTCAGCGGACCCCAGGCCTAGACCAGCTGAAAGCCAGTGTGTTAGTTTCTATGGTAATGGGGAAATAGTAACTACCTCCCAGCAGCGTCCCGCCGCGTGTCGCCTCTTCAATAGAGCGCATCTGCAGAAAGCTGGGGGACCCTGTGAGATGGGCAGTGACCCGTCATCACACTAACTCACATATATGGTCATATATAGACATTGAATTAGCCTAAACCTCTTTTTCACACTGCTTACGTCATAAGTCTTGAGAGAAAGTTGAGACTGAGCCATATATTTCGCATTTTGTCAAAAGCAGAGTGGGAGATGGAGTAAAAAGCAGTCGAAGAGGTCATTAGGAGAGAGAGAGAGGGGCAGGGGGTAAAATGCAACAAACACAATGTTGGGAGGGAAACAAATAAAACAAAAGCTGACCCCATATCACAATGCCTCCAATAGAAATTTTAGAAGAAAGGAGGATATTGGGTTATGAAAATCATACAGGGAGTCTGCTCTTACTCATGCAAATGTCCCTAGATATCTCATTCATTGCCTGAGAGAGTTGGTCCAACTGAGATAACACCCTCCAGTCAATCCTCAGAGTTGGTGCAAGTTAATGACAAAAAGGTCTCTTTTTCACAATTTAAAAGTAAAAGCAATTTTTTTCTGTTATTTTCTTTCTCTTTTTATCAACATGTACCTTGTCTCTACATTGTGTGGCTGAAAGTGAACAGTTTTGTTTTAAAATGTTCATAGGAGGTTTGTGCTGACATTCAAACATTTGTATCCTAGTAAATGAAAACAATCCCAAAACAATAGTGACTCCTGAAAAGATGCTAATGTGACATGAATGGAGAGGAAATGGGCCAACTGCAGGAGGTCATTAATGAGAAAACCATAAACTTTAAAGAATCACAGTGGTATTTGTCTCAGATTCCTTTTAGGACTTTTTTCCAGAGGCTCATCCTCATTCTGTTGTTTAGAGAAACACACTGTGAATGAGGTAATCATGAGCTGCTGAAAATGGCTATGTAAAAGTTACATGAAGAGTTTTTGGAGTGTTTTCTCGCTGTTCCCTCCTATTCTAACTTTCTGACCTCCCTCCTCCCTAACCCTTACCCCCCTCTGTGGTTTCCCATGGGCCTCCAATTGATTCAATTAAGTGAACATACAAAGACCATATGGTTAAAGATGCTTTTTTTCTCATCTTAGCACAAAACAGCTGTATCGAGAAAACATGCTTGATGTAGATACTTAGAATTAGAAATAAAACTTAAAATCATAGGAAAGATTTTTTCCTTGCACTTTGAATAAACAGTTGAAGAGGATCCAATGGAAACATCAGAGCATCGAAAATGAACAATCAGAGAGAAAGAGAGGAGGATGAGTGAAGTAAAGGGGTGAAAAGGAGGGAGGAGTAGTGAGGCACCATCAGAAGTTGTTCTTCGTCGCAATTCTGCTTTGTTTTCTCTACAATAAACTCTCCTGCATGTTGGCCAACAGGATAACATTTGGCGGAGAGAAATGAAGCAAACAGAACATCGCAAAACGCTTTGCATTCTTGCGCTTTTGTACTTGAGGGACTGAATGAAAGAGCAACAGACAGAAAATGGAGAACAAAGGGGGTAGTGTGGTTGAAGGCACTATCACTGACATCCCCAGTACTTTGAACAACTTGTCAGTGTAGACACTGAAGCAACTGCATTCTGTCACATTTGTGTACAAACCCCTTGAAAGGGCTTGCTGACCTGCCCATATCCCTTTATTGGGGTTCAAATGGCAAGAGGCATTCATTGTGTCTGGGAGAGTTCATTAAATTCATTGGTTTGACCTGTTATTTCTAGGCCAAAAGTCTGCTGATTTGGAAAAATGTGAGTCAGCCATACGTAATAGCCTACTGACCTCCGCAGGGTAACAAACCCCTTTTGAAGAGCATTTCAAGGCTTTTATATGAATAGGGTCAAAGGGGAAGTTTGAGATATATCTATAGCAGAACCAATGGATTTACATCAAAAGGGAATTTGAAATCATCCAAAGATATTTAGACTTCCAATGGCTGTGGAGCTTTTCCAATATTTTAAGCAAAGATTTCCATAATTTTTCCACAACTTTTCTCATCATTCATGAGAAAAGTGCAAGGACTGGCACATTAACATTTTTAACACATTAATTTGTTAGTATGGAGGTCTTTGAATGGCAAATAGTCCTGGATCGTACTATGTGACTTATTCTGAACTAAGAAAAGTTCAGGCAAAAATTTACTTGACCATTTTAGTTCCCATAAGATCATCACATTTAGATGTAAATAGGCTCATTAGAGAAGGCCAGATGATCAGGTTTGCATTTATTTCCCATTTATTCTTGTCAGAAACAGGCGAGGGACCACAGCATCCTGTTTTCAGCTAAACTATCAATGTGAAGCAGAGGAGCTCTGAATTAATCTTTGAACAAGTTCTTTGACTTACAGCAGTATAAATGCATAAAAAGCAATGCGGCTATTATCTGACAAATTATTTGTCCAGCTAATTCTATTAAAATGTATAGCTTCTTATCAAATAAGTCGTGAATAAATGAATAAGTTGGATTGTAAAAATTGTACCTTAGTTATTTAAGCACAGAACTGACAACTACAATGCTTTCCAGAATTTTGACCTTTTGCTGTGTTAAAATTTGGAAACATTTCAAAATACAATATAAAGCCTGCCTGCAGTTCATCTTTCCCGACTGTGCCATTGGTTGTCCCCACATGTTTTCATTGTGTGGCTCAAGTTCAGTTTTGTCCACTTCACCAAGGCCTCCCCTTTGTTTAAAAGACTTTGTTGACAGAAAATTAATCCAGCAATCTAAAAATGTTTTCCCAGGGATGGCACAAAATGCATCTTATCTACACATTAATGTACAAAGAAGGTGCATACACAGTAACATGTTATGGTAACATGTTTCCTTTTTGTAAGATGGATTTAGAAAAATACTTTACAAAAGAAAATATAATTTACACTATATGCATAACGACTCGGAAATGGAAAAGCAGTAGAAGATGGATGTATGGACAGACCATATGCATGACGATGTTGTTCATATTGAAATGAGAGGTAAAGAATTCTCAAATTTTAATTTGCTGCTCATTTTGTCTGAATACAAGCCACATACTGACGATAGGTAATATGGAGCCATATATATATATATACACACACACACACATTGCATATTATATTTAGCAGTGACCTTGAGCTGAGCTAAAATTAATAGTTTCAGCTACAGTTCAAATGGCAGTTTACTTTGCTATTATTTTGAAATGCAGCCTGTTCTTTCAGACTTCATCTGACTAGCTCTCCTTCTGAAACATAGTTCTTTATTTCACTGATTATTCATTATAGATCGATTGCATTCAGTGGTTTTGGTTTTCATACCCAACAACCCTGGAAAGACTTGGTGCTGAGATTGTCAGTGTGGCCAGCTATGTGAAGACAGGCATAGCTGTGATGATGCACCTAGCAACAGCACTTGACCTGGACTCAACCACATCAGAGAGGCTCTACATGGCAGAGAGAGGCGTAAATTCAGCAACCAGATTTAACACCAGGGGAGAAATCCTGAAAGATAAATAAAATGAAACCAAAAAAGTTATATTTTAATTACTCTCCCTTTTACTGTTTTCTTAATTTCTCCTAAATAACAAAGGGGGTTAAAGGTACAGTTTTCCAAGTGTAGGCCAGTGTATTCATGTTGCATAATTTTCTAATTTATTATTTCCTTTCAAAAAATTTAGGCCCAAAAATTTTCAGTCAATCTGTATCTTTCAATTTTGTTGATTAATTATTCCAAAACAACTGATATAAAGTTATATCTATATGCTCACCCCTCATCCTTCCACACTACAGGATTTGATTCATTATGTCTAATTGACCTCCATGATGGAGGTTGCTGGGAGATTTTCATATTCCACCTCAATGAATCAATGGACTTCTGTCAGTCTGACATACGATTTGCTATTTGTCACATTCGTGTGTCACCGAGATGTTTTAGTCTGCAACTCTTTTCAGTGGACATCTTTTTGTTGAAGTATTTGTGCTGAATGTATATTAATTGTCACTTACCCAGTAGAATTAATCCAATAAATTAAATGTACCAAAGCCTTTATGGTTATATGTAAACAAACCTTAAAGCTATCACAGCACAAGACAGCACAGCGTTACTAGCTTAGCATTTGACATCAAATATTCAATACGCAAATTTGAATTTTCACCTGCAGCTTCAAACTACTTAGGGTGATAGTGATAGTGCTCGGGTCACTTGTAATTAGAGGGGTGTATTGTTGGGCGCCTATGCTTGTAATGTGATGGAGTGCCTGTTCTAGCATGGTTTAAATTGCCACAGCTGAGAGAACTAGACAGCACATAAGAATAAATAAATAAATAAATTAAAAGGTTCAGCCATGAAGGGTTGTCACATTTAAAATGTTTTACTGTAACCTAACCTGCCAAAGTTCTTAACACTTTTCTCGGCTCACCTCTTTACTCTGACCATGGTTGATATTTGTGGGGGAACTGAAATACAGTTTTAACGTTCTGCTGTGCAAGGCTATATTTTCCCCATTGTCATACAGTGTAACAGCCAAAATCTTAAATGTTATTTGATGAAATTTAGTTGCAATGTTTTTATAATTCTCTAGAATTGCAGGCATTCTTTCAAGTAATTTAAATTCCTGAAAACAGAGTGATACTGATCTGATAGCAGGAAGAGCCAGAATGAGAAATCATTATCGCTTTAAAAAGATTTACTACTCTGTAATTAAGTCTCTACACGCATTTCATTAAGTAAGCTGCAAAACACATGTCCCATTTTTATACACAGGCCAAAAACTACACTTCTGATCCTGGTCTCTTTTGATGGGCCATCAGTCATTGCAATATTGGCAATTTTTGTAAATATATTATTATTATTATTATTTTTTTTTTTTTTTTACTTTTTAATAGTGTAATTTGTTTTGTTCCAACAGTTAACCATGTCACAGCAGTGAAACTGAAATCATAAAAAGATTTATGCAACTAAAACAATCTATTACTTGGGTTGCATTAACCACAATAAGATGATAAACACCCCACTGAGTGTTAAGGGAAGGGAAATGTGATAGAGAAGCTTCCCATTATATTTTATCATTCTTCATTTTTCAGTCATTTTTGACCGCAGTATGTTGAATAGTTTTCAAATGTTACATAAAAAAAATATGTTGAGTTAAATAATTAGTTCTGCTTATCTTGATATGATCACTAAATATTTATCCATCCCAAACTGAGTGAAGGCTTGTTTAAAAAAAAAAAAAATTACATTTGCAATTGCAACAACAAATATTTATCATGCAACTCCTCTGGTTCACCCAAGTCCAAATTCACCTGTTGAGCCTTATATCTGTCATGTTATGGTACCTCAACTGACTGCATCTCTTTGTCAGCTTCTCTCTCTCTCTTAAGGATTCATTAGTCCCTATAGACTCCAGCAGCCTCAACATATTGCACCATTCAGCTGGTACTTGTGTGTCATCTGTTATCTATTGGACTGGTGTTTCTGGTGAGCATATGAATGATAATCAGGCCTTTGTGCGTCCATAGAGGTGCAGCGGGATCTGCAGTCTGTGATGTTGCCTCAGGGGGAGATTAGGAGGGGCAGTCGGCCCTCTGTGTCACGTCGACAGTCACAGCGCCCATCCACGGCTGGGCCAAACCCCACTGGGACCTTAAATCCTGTTATACTGTCAGCTAAAACCATCATTTGTATTAGAGATGTGTGGGTGTTTAAGTGTGTGTACATATTAAGTGCGGGGGGATAGTGTCTTAAACTATGAATTATTCATACCAAAAAGAAAAGGAGATATTGACTACATCTCCATAAACAGACTGCTCTCTTTATGTCATCAGGCACGAGATCTTTGGGTATAATTGCATAAAAGCCCCTGAAAATGTGCTTCTCCAACAGCACAGCAGGCTCTGGTCAGCATTATCATCAGGGATGAATTTGAGTGATGGCAATTGTTCCAACTTAATATCTTATAAATAATTTACTGTTTCAGGGGCATTGCTTTCCCCCCTATCAAACAGTAAAGTTAAGAAGCTTTCCCCAACCACAGCTGTATGCTAGTTGTCGTGCACATGAAGCTATGCTGAATTAGTCTGGGTTATTGGTTTGTGAAGGAAAACACAGATATGGCTGTGATGATGCATGAACATATAAGTGGCTATAGATGTCCATTTTTACTTTTTTTTATTTTTTGCCTGGAACTACAGTGCAGAAAAAATGTAATAGAGTTGTTATAATGTGAGTGGGCTATTTCCCTCGATTATTTATCTCAGTAACAAGTGATTATAGAGAATGGGATTCTTTGCACTTCTGGCCCGCGCCTCCAGAGGGAGGTCAAAACTATTTGTCAGTCTCCAGTTGGGATTGCAAATTAGGATGAGCCTCCCTGCGTGACGACCCATGAAACCTCTATTCCTATCCACAGGGTGACTGCTGTACATAATTTGAAAATTAGGGCCTTTGATAACATCTTCATGTTGAGCAATGCATCAAGCTGCCACCGCACACAGGCTCTCTGTCTCTGTTTAAAAAGAAAGAAACAAAAAGCTGAATTTGAGCCATAATTCGCTTTTAAATCTGAAACTTTCAGGCCTCAAACCACACATGCTTTGGCTGTTTTCTTCTCGGGCTTCAGAGCAAACTCTTCCTGGGAATAATAGTGCTTTTAAGGTATGATGAAAACATGTCATTAACTTATTACCTCGTTAAGAATTTACATAAAAGCGATAAATTTGTATTTACAGGTTTCAGAGCAAGATTACAGCAAGATTGACTGACTAGTTAATGGCTCGTTCCTGCCAGGAAATGAAAGGAAAGACTAATCCAAAAAAAAACTGTGGCTCTGGCCGATATAACAGGTTTTTGTCCGAATAACTAGATCTCGTCAAAGGGTTTAACTGCTCCTGATTTGTGTCTACTTTAATGGCGCAGGCTAATTACAGGTCTGGCCTTTATGGGAGATTAGTGGTGTGAAGCTGAGCACATTAGGGCCTCTTTCATGATGAGAAACACGGATAGCTTCACACCATCATGTTTTGGAGCTGAGGAGCTAATTCGCCGAAGGTGACAATTTATGGTGAACATAGTGCCTACAGTAAAATGGCATGCAAACAATAAACAGGCCAGAGGTTTGTTTGTGGCTTGTGGCTCATTGAATGAGCCCAGTGGCATTAACAGATACTGTGTTTGCAGTAACTTTGAGACAACTTAAATATATTTCACCGTCATTCTCAAATGTGACGTTTAGGGGCATCAAACCCAGCCGGGGCTGTTTATGTCCGTTTATTATCGCACTGCTTCCGTGTTTGTCTACCAAAGAGAAGAAGAAAAGAACTCTCATTCTACTATTTACTCACACATTACGGTTCTGGCCTTCTTTGAAGATCTTGTTCAGAAAGCCTTAAAGTGAAAGAAAATGTTTTCCTATTACTTAATTCAATCAGAGCGCGAGGCGGGGGCTTCACGCGCCGCGCACTGGGCCGCTCTATGACAGAGTCGCCTTTGTTGCGTCTATCCGCCGCTGTCACACACTTTAATTCGACTCTCTTTCTCTCTCATTGAAAACCCTCCACAATGACATTCAATAAGGGCCGCAGAGTGAAAACCTGGTTATTTTTACATATTCTTTCCCCGCCGACTCGGCAGGGGCCCGAGCAAAGGAATTAATCACTGCTCTTTAACAGCACTGCCTTCAGGCGATGACTTGTCCCTGTTTTGTGCCCAGAAATGACACATTAACCTTAAAATGGATCTGTGCACAAACTTTACATTCAGCTGTTGCGTTTATGCTTCAGCTCATCCCGACTAGGAAAACAGCCACACAAGCACATAGACAGAGAGATTCATCAGAAATAATTAACAATGTTTGCTTACAGCATGTATGCAGCAATACATTTAGGTACGCATTAATTTGCGCGTTTAATTATAAACGATAAAGCCACTTCGGCCTATTTTTTTTTTATAGCTGTTTAAACCTTATCGTAATCCATGCCATTTTAAAATAAAAAGTTTTGATAATTATATACCTTTTACAAGCTGCTATTAGTAAATTATAGCAGTTTACCAAACACAATAAATAAATAGTTCTGCATCTTTATAAAAGTTTACATGACTATCTCTCCCCCTCGCCTCGGTGATACAGACACATTAAGTCTTAAGTCTCTAACTTCTCCACATGCAGACCTAATAGACTGCTTAATGTCTGAAACAAAACTTGAATGCATTCGCTGGCTTTCTGAATGTGACAGAAACGTTTTCTCTCGCAAATTTAAGCTCTGCTCTATGATAAAATGAGAGTGATGATAAAAGGGAGAATGGGCAGTGCCGCCTCTTGCGGCGTGGGTGGGGCTGACAAGAATAGACTACATTATGCAGTTCATTTAGTTAACAAGTGAAATAATGGGGAAGCGTGCAGTGGGAATGCCGAGAGAAAGGCACAAAACCCTATTGAGAGCTCTCGGCCGCTAACGGCGTAACCGTCACATGGCCGAACCGAGTCCTGGGCGGCTATTTAAGGAGCGGCGGCGCGTCTTCAGCACCACTTCGCTGTCCACCTGCAGAGCAGAGCAGCCTCACACCGACACGACGCGCCGGCTTTGACTGAAACCACGCCGATCCTCAAGTTTGCAAACATGCCGAGGTCTTTTCTCGTGGATTCCTTGATTTTAAGGGAGGCCAACGACAAAGGGAACGAGAACAACCCACCTTTATTCCCGTACACCGTGCACTCGCCGCACCACCCGCACGGGCTGCCGGGCTCCTGCCACTCCAGGAAGGCCGGGCTGCTGTGCTTCTGTCCGCTGTGCATGGCCGCCTCCCAGCTGCACCCTTCCCCGCCGGCTCTGCCGCTCCTCAAGGCGTCCTTTCCCCCCTTCAGCTCACAGTACTGCCACTCAGCCCTGTCCAGGCAGCACTCCTCGTCCAACAGCGTCAACATCAGCCACGGACCGGGGATATACCAGGCTGCGTACTCTGTCCCAGACCCGCGGCAGTTCCACTGCATCTCCATCGGTGAGTACGAGCTGCCCTCATGTTTGATATAGTCAGGAAAGCAACATTTGATCTGTTGTTCTAAAAACCGCCGTCGCTGACAATTATTGTTACTTTTGCAGAAAACAGCAATGGCAAACTTCAGAGCAGTAAGCGCATGCGCACCGCCTTCACGAGTACACAACTTTTGGAGCTGGAGCGCGAGTTCACCTCCAACATGTACCTGTCCAGACTGAGACGCATCGAGATCGCCACATACCTGAACTTGTCAGAGAAGCAGGTGAAAATCTGGTTCCAGAACCGCCGAGTGAAGCACAAAAAGGAGGGCAAGAGCAGCGGCCAAAGGACTGGATCACATAACTGCAAATGCTCCTCTCTGTCAACGGCAAGATGCTCGGAGGAAGAGGAGGATGACATTCCCATATCTCCATCCTCATCCGAAAAGGAGGACGTGGACCTGTCCGTCTCCCCCTGAACTCGCCCATGGCTTCCCCTCTCAAAGCTTTTGGTCCTCATGATTTTGAATACAGCCAAAAAGAGAGACTGTTCCGCTTATGTTAATGTCTGTACATAGACAGAGAATATTTAATCAGGGAGCCCCCCTGAATTATTGTATAGCTGTATACATGTTGTACGTTTTGTATGTAGTTTTTTTCTGAAAACGGTTGATTTGTTTGTGCCAATCCGATGAGTATGGTAGGCATATTTGCAAAGAGAAACCCAAATGATTAAAAAAAACAATAGCAACATTGTTTATTAGTATTTTGGGGAAGACAGTATTTTGTATACTCGACGAATACTGGTTAGATTCATTCTATGTGGATGGAACTGTGACCTAAACTATGGAAAACGTTGTTACATTGCTGAGATCACCCTGAAAGTATATCTTCAGTGTAATCGAAAAATATTTATTTATTTAAAAATGTTGGTACTTGAATAAAAATATTTCTGAGCGGCAGACAACGTTGTGGTGTGAGTTGAATATTCTGGTCTTTACGCACACTGAGTGCGCGCATGGCGCACGTAAACTCTGCTTACTATTAGTAGCCTGGACATCACATTTAAGGAAAAGGTGTTGTAAGAACACAATTAGATGATGGCAAATACTGTGTGAGTGTGTTTGGTCAAAATGGTAAAAATGAAAAAGTTCTCCACACATTCTAACTGTCCTGGCTGCGTTGTGTGCGTGCATGTGGCACCGTATGCGGATGAGCAGGGCAAATGCTTTAGCATTCTCTTGCATAAAGGTAAAAGCTGTGAGGAAAACAAGGAAATAAAAGTGATCGTGGTTCATCGTTTTTGGTCAACAAGGAGCCGAAAAAAACTTGGGTAGAAAGAAATGTGTGTTTTTATTCCCAGTCTTTCCTGCACACAACAGAGAGACAAAATGTGCTTGTGCAGCCAGGGAGCACATTGGATCACATTTACACTGAAGGAGTAAATCAAATGCTAAATGATGTTTATCCCTCAGAGGTGATAAAGACGTTGTTGTGGGGTCCTCTTATGCGCTTCCCCTGAGGGACACTCAGCACAGATATCACTGCCTGGTCCCTTTGAGTTCTTTTCAAGTTTCATCCCATCTGAAATGATCCGTCTCGTGTGACCGAGTTAATAATCACTGTGGGTGTGTAATGGGGCACCAGGAGTGTGCATATGTTAAGATATCGATCTAACATGAAAATAAATGACGAAAAGACACAGCTTGGTGACCATGACCCACATTGTTTGTGCTGTTAACGCACCGCTGCGGTCAAGTTTATTGTCGATTTTATGAACCCCAGGTGTGTCTTAGCCCCGATACAAGCCTCTCCAACTCAGCAAATGCCATTTTAAAATATCAAAACATACCCATCAATTAGCATTCATTTAGTTTTTTTGGCACATAATTACAACTACAAAATTAAATACTACGCCATTTCAAATTTCAGGCAGCAGTCTCAAACATAAAGGTAATCTTTTAGGTAAAATACTCTTGTTGTTCTGATATAAAAAAAATATTCCCAAAAGGTTTTAATCTATATTTATATTTTTCTTACAATAAAAATCATGTCAAATGATCAATAAAACATCTCCAAATATACCAAGCCAGGACTTCATCATACAGTTCCAGTTTTGTTCGCCTATTTTTACGCACCGCTGCAGCTGCTCCCGGGCTGAGGCTTTGGCTCTCAAAGTTAGATTTATTGTGTTCAATCGGCTTTAAATTAAATTTCCCGTCTTAGAAATGTATAGACTATTTTTAAAGGGAGTAAAAACTGTTCTTAAATTACATGCAGCACATTATCTGCATCAGTGTGCCTCTTTTGAATGAGAAGTTTCACTTGTAAACTTTTATTTAATTGTTCACTTAACCATTTTAACAAAACTCTAATATTTGCATTTGTTAAGATATGGGATTAGACTATTTTGTTAATTGCACCGTAGAGCCCCATTTTGCTCACAACGTCCTCTGCAAAGCGCCCTTTATCCATTCAATAGCCCGGGGGTATGCGCCCTGGGGGAGCTTATACGCTCGGTGCTCCAAAAGCTCAATTTATTTATTCTTAATTTTGTGCCGATCAATTCATTGAAGCAAAAAGGACTACGGTGTCTTTTTGAAAAGAAGAAAAGGGAATTGTCGACGTAACCTTGACGGAGCTGAGGAGAGGGCTCCCCTGACGCTGGAGAGCCGCTTGAGTCAACAGGCGCCCATCTAGCAGACTCGCCCTTGTCTTTATTCTGGCTAATTTTTTATTTACGGCTTTTCTTTGACATGTCTCTTATCTATCAGATTAAAAGAACAGCTTGTAACAAATCAGTCTGCACGATTTACAACAGCATTAAAAGGGGACAAAGGGAGCAGGCAGTCAGTACCTGAGAGTCTGGTAGACGGCGCGGCGCTGCAGCTGATTCGATGGTTTGAAAATACGCACGAAACAAAATACTTGAATCCTGAAAAAGAGCCTTTGTACGTTTCTTTAGAAATCAAGCAATTCTGCATGACAAAGGACAATTAATAAGCCGTCTTTTCACGACCAGCAGCTGGTTTCCCCGTCAAGGAAAGTTGGAAAAAATTCAGACTGAATGCGCGCAAAAGCCCTTTGCGCGCAGACAGCAACCCAAGGTGACCCATTTGGCACAGTTAAAATAACCAAGCCGAGGTAAAAGCGAGGGAACTGTCAAAAACATTTAAGCTGAAATATCTTGAAATTGCAAATCCCTTTATGTGGAGGGACGCTGCCGATGTGGGTTAGTCGTACAAAGGAGGTGGTTAAGTTGGAGAGCCTTTGGAAACGGACACGTGGCTTCTCAATGAGAGCTCTTTTGGACCCGCGTGGCTTGCTGTGGCACTGCACATTCAACTACTTTAAACTTATCGTGCTTAATAAATGCGAGTTGTAAACCTAACATGTTAACATACATGCTTTAACAGAGCAGTTTGTAAAGTTTTTTTTAAACACTTTAACACATTTATAACATGTTTTGTCCCTTCGCCATTAAAGGACAAGTGGCTACTGCTCCAGAATCCCATTCTGTCTGTGCACATGTCGAGTGCCATGTTGTTGGTGGAAAAGGATAAACTGTTTTCCATTTTCAAGAGGACATTTTAATAAACATTTAATAGCTTAATGCACGTTTAACTTCACACTTCATTTGTGGCTTTTTGATGTGTGGTGCCGTTTTGCTTTTTCTCGCTCATAAACACGCTGCCGTTAGAGAACATGTTATGGATATAAATACAGAAATCTGAGCATGTTTGTTGGAGAATGGCGATGTTTGAAGTTTATCATCAACACGGGATGCATCTGAATACTATCTGGTGTTTTCTAGATTCAGATTTCAGATTCAACTCGCCCCGCATGAGAAACACACTAAGGGGCTCTCGGTAGTTTTTGTATATGTTTATTTGAATTGCTGTGGGTTAAGTTGGGGAAATGGGACATTAACATGTCTCATTATGGAGATGTTAGTGTTGGCAAAGGCGTGTTGAGCCTGCTCAAGTGGCAGGGAAGGAAACCCACTTGTCATTGCCTTGAACTGCTGCCGTTTTTCTGCTGCAACATTGAACCCATTCAGCTGCATATAATCTGTTTAACAGCTAATCAGTAATGTAAGATGAAGGACTGGCACGCAGCTTCCCTTCTCCTCAGTTCCCCCCTCCTCTAATTGAATATTCAACGCGCGCACCGTGCTCTGCGTGCCTTTTTCAGTGTGCTGCTGAGAATCCGCCTTTTTAATTCTCGGTCCATACACAAGCGGTGTCAGGGGTCGAGAAATAATGAACTGCACAGACATGGAAGTAACCACTGCATGGGCCCAGGCTGCTCCAAAGTGAAAGCTTCTCAATTGGAATTCACTCCAAATGTGACATTTGGATAAAATTAACCCACAGTTTACCATCGATTTCGATTCTGTCACCTGCATCCAGTCCACATGTGTACAGGACTGGGCACTGAGATTTATCCTGCAAGCAACCAACCAGGGGCTACTTTTTTCCATATATGTACCATAAAGTGCAGGTTCTAACAATTTCACGTAAAAATTGTGGACATACAACCACAATTAAATTTAATCTCTTCCATTGTGTGTTAGTGTTAATTTTTGTTTACCATGACTTGTGATTTCCGCTGTGTATGGGGGGTAGGGTATGTTGTCACATACTGACAGCTTTGGGCTCAATGCATCATAATGGTCTTAATGTCATACATTAAAAAAAATAAATAAAAATTGTATTAATCACATTTCCATATCTTATTTCAGTACAAATTTGTAGACAGTTAAATACAGTGTGTGTACTTGTGACAACTTGACCCATCAGCAGGTAGGTTGTCATACTATGCCAGGTAAATTTGATTGACAAATAAAAAGATAACAATTTAAATACATAACCAAATGTAGCACCATTAAAGAATGCATAACAGCAAGCATTTATCTGTAAATAACAACAAACATCTGTGTCTGACAAATCAGAGGTGCAAGGATCATAAGCCAATTTGTTACACCTCACACACTGCACCCAAATCTCCTTTGGAAATGGCTCCACAGAGGAGGCAGAACCAGTCCTGTTTATCCGTTGATGCCATATATCAGATCTTTCTCTTTCTAGCTGCCTTCTTCTTTGCAGATCCATAATTTCACTCTCTCCTCTCTTTTCGTTTCTTGTGAAACAGACTTTTACAAACTTTTTCCCTATTCTGTTCACTTTCTAGTGCCTGCTTCACTGGTGTGTCAGTTAGAATAGCTGTTTTGCGCTGTTTTCTTCCTTTAAAAGTAGTTTTTCAGGGTGCCAGCTTTTGGGTTGGGCAAAATGTCTTCTGGAGTTGGTAGACTTGTCACCACTGGTGTTGCCCAGCAACACCAGTCTGATGCTAGCAGAGGAACACCTGTGACAACTTGCCCCAAATCATTGAGACAACTGAAGTCTGAGCAGTGTGATAACAACTCTCCCCTTCAACCTAATGAGAGGAGTGACGCTACACAACCTTTGTGATTGTAGGAAGCAGCAGAAAATGACAGAGGCCAGCAGCAGACTACTCTGCTGCTGGCATTTATTTTGAAAGGGATGACAGAAAGATAAAGGCAAGTTTTGGTTGTGGAGAAGTTGCTGACACACATGCAATGCGCTTTCACGTTTTGGGGCACTGTACTCGGTGTGGTGATGTTCACTGTCACTTCCCGGCCACAGTGTGTGCAGAGCGGTCTGAATACTTTGTGTGTGCTGCACAGTGTCTTCAGCTGGTCTGCCTACAGGTTTACTGGCCACATCAGATCCACCAGTGTGGAGCAGGAGCGTCATCTGGTGGCAAAGAGGGAGATAGTTGAGCAATATAGATCTGCACTACCATGATTTGGATCATTTTAATGTTTTTTATTAAATATAATATAGCAACATTCTAATATCATACAATAATAGTTTATTATAGTTAAAAATACCATGCAAGAGCAAAACACAAGCTGCTTAATGTCCCAAATGCATCAATTGGGTGTAGAATCATGTGATCTCGAAAGGGCCCCATTCCTCTCGGGGGCCCCTTGAATTCTCCTCATTCACACAGCAGCACTACGGCCTCTTTTATCTCGCCCCTCTCAGTGAGCTGGCCTCTGAAGCACTCTGTGGAAGTTTTGACATCCTCTGCACTCTGAGATAAAATGGCAAATAAGTGCTTTCATCAAATTGCTCGGTTGTTGCAGAGCATCCAGCATTTAGACTCAACGACAGTCAGTCAGGGCATCAAAGCAGACAGACAGAGAAAATGATAGTTAGAGATGGACAGTGGCAACATCCCACATTCAGTCATTAGATAGCTGCAGCACTGAGGTTTGCAATGTGGGGGTCAGGGGCTGGAGCCAAACCCAGCTGACAGGGTGAGGGTGGGGTTGAGTCCGAACAGGTCTCGTGTCCATCACAGGCCTGACAGATACAGACAGCTAAGCGTGGAGAACATGCAGAGCCTTCAACCCTCTCTCTGTCAAGGTACTTGCGCCACTGTCTGGAAACATTTTGGAACTATATAGGGAAATTATAGACCCAAGTTTAGTTTATTCTGAAATTAAACTCTTTTTATGATTAAAAAAGTAATGTCAAAACTTCAACACATCAGTTGCATTTTTCCATTAACTGAGAATATCACTGTATGCTGTAATGAAATTAGACCAAACAGGGCAAATTACTTCCATGAATATTTATTCTCAGAACTTTTAGTTGTAACAAAACTTAGGTGTCTTATGTTTATTTCTTTAGAAATAAATCCATCATCCTGACAGTTAATCCAAAGCCTTTCTCCAAAATCTCAGTTTTTATGTGTGTTTTTTTTTTCCAAGTGATATGCACTATTCAGTCATTTTCACTATCAACAAGTATACAAAAGGTCTCCATTGAAATCAAAGCATTTCTTGATTAACAGTGTAATCATTCATTCATTCAACCCAAGCTACAGTATAAAACACACTTGCAACATCCAAATCAAAAATAGTGTTACATCCTTTAACATGGGTGCTCACCCATAAATAGCATAAAAAGCTATTTGATGTGATGCAAAAAAAAAAAAAAAAAGCCCCAAACCCAGAGAAACCACGCATCCTCCACTTTGACTCAAAGCACCTTCAAGGTCCAAAGTCACTGAATTCAATCGGTGCACAAAGTCCGCTTCCACTTTCTTGTCAGACAAGTAGCACCAAAACGTTGCCTTTGACATCATTCCTCATTTCTGCAAAGCTTGTTTATCATTATTGTCACGAAAACCCCCAAAACAAAACAAAATAGCCTCTAAAGAATAAAGATAAAATATAAAGTAATTACAGAAAACAAAGAGACACATTAAATTCCTTCTGTGGGTAAATACTATTAATTCACTTCTGCTAAATTTAAATCAGAAAGAGGAATTTCCTTTTAAATATTAGTTTAAAAAATACATTGACATCAGCTTATCACAGAGCCAACATACAGTATAACACATCATAGGTGTCAAGATTCCTTTATTAATTGAGATAAATAAATGCATTTCAGCTTCATGATGAGAAGTAGCGGTGTTAAACTATAAACAGTGTCCCTGTCACTTCTTCAGTTGACCATTTCATGTGTTGCTATGCTTTACTGTACACTTCCCATTTTAAGAGTGCTTAATGCTCAGGAATAAATTCAGTTCAGACATGAATATTTATGTGAGGAGGTTGTGATCATATCCAGTATGAACCATGGCTATTATATATATATATATATATATATATATATATATATATATATATAAAAAAACAAAAAACAAATCTAGGTTTAGTTTGAAGCCTAAAACATTTACACTCACATTTTTAGCTTTTTCCTGTAATTTCAACTGCATCTTACAGTCTTCCTCTTATAATGGAGCTTGCTCAGTGGCCTTGTTGACAACTTGGTAACCACCATTCACAGAAAACAAATATGAGATGTGTTTGAAACTAACTAAGTAGATGTACTCAGGAACTGTACCTCAGATTTATCCGGTGAGCCCTTAAAGGGGCCTGACACCGAAAACTATCAGACTAACTTGTTCAAATGTGTGTTGAGTAGTTAAATCTTCCTTACAACCATCAGCAACATTGGTAGAATGCTGCTTATATTTTACTGCATTGACAAGCAATCATATATCAGTCAGAGACTGATTTACAGACATTTTTACTGCATGTTGCTGATAGTATTTTTACAGTCGTATCAGTACTTTTATTAGTAAGTAGGTGAATAGGTTTTCCGCCTCTGATAAAATCCTTCAAAAAAGCTAGTGGCACCGTGAGACTGAGTGGGATCATTTAAGGTCAGATAATTTTCTAAATCCACTTAGAAAACGATCTTTGTCACTATAAGCACCATGAATGTGATGCTTGACCATAGAATAGTTAATTTGCAGTAAACAAATTAGCAATTTTATTTTTTTCATCAATTAATAGGTTATATAAATTTTGAGCAAACATGTTTCAGTGACCAAATTATTCATATATTAATTCAGAAAGCAATAAGCTATTTAAAAATGTAATTACTTAAATGGCTCTCACATAAACAGTGTCCCCAATTCTTTCTTAAATACTTAAAGACTCCATAAAAGTTCTTTGCATTTCAGCCCTCAAGAAATATAACAAACAAAGCTCTGTGATTTACAACATGTTATCATGTCACTGTCCCGTAACTTTCAACAAGTTTCCTAATATACTGTATCTATTTCTGGACACCCAGTCATGTAATCACTGGCTACACCTCCAGTCACTCAATCTGCCGGTGGCTTCTGCTGTCAAATATCATCGACCTCCTCTGTGGCTGGTAGAAGCAGCTGGTCGATGTCTCCAGTCTCTGCCCACTTTTTGGGATAGTCATTTTGTTTTGAAGAGTGATCCCTTCAGTCGTCCTGAAATTCTCTGCCATTTCTTTAGAAAAGACATTAGCTGCTGATGTGTCGTTCAGGCTTTTGATGGATGACAGGAGCTTGCCGTCGTCCCCTGACGGTGGATAGTCCATAATGGGAAACGGAGGGCTGAGCAGGATGAGACTCTGAGGTCTCTGCCTGTTCCTAAAGGATGGTCTTTGTAGAAGGTTCCCTCTGTTAGGTCTGGGGCAATCGACAAACACTTCCAGACTAGGAGTGTGTTTCCTTGTTATGACTGGCAGTTCTGGAGAAGATGTGGTCTTCAACGACTCACCGGGTTTCTCAACATTTGGCTGTTTTTGGTGTTTTGGGACAGGCTCTTTGTTCTCGAGCTCCTCTTTTAGATCTGACATCATCTGAGGAGGGGCAGCATTACTTTTCTCTGCGTTCACTTTGGGACATTCCTTTTCTTGTTCCTTTACTGCATCAAAATCCTTCTCGTGTCTGGAGTGAGGTATCTGACTGTACTGCACCTTTGGCGGGACGACAGGCACAGCTTTGGCCTGGCATGTTTTTATCATGAAGGCTGTTCGCACCGATGACACGCTAACCGGGGCTGAATTTCGACGCAGAGGTGCCTGCCGATCATTCAGGAACAACTCTAACTCTGAGGACAGCCCACTGTTTACAGTTCCACAAGAGGCTAATAATCCTCTTTGACAAGCCGAAAACTCTGATGAATTACAGTTTTGCTGATTAGAAATATCTCTGATACATCTATATCCCAGGTCTAAATTAAGAGAATATGGCCTGTGCTTAGAAAAGCAGTTTTCCTCTCTTTTCTCTGGTGCAGCGGCCTCGTAAGACATCTGTCTGTAAAACCTATGAGATGACACCGTATTCTTCTGTTTAGTTGTACTGGATTTCCCTGCGTGAGGTTGTGTTGTGTTAATGCTGTTCACACTGACCCGTGATGACCCTGAGGGCAAGTACATCCATTTAGTTTCAGGTTTGCTACTCAGCATTTGAAAAAAATTTCCAGAGAAGCGCTCGGAGGCCTTCATGGCAGATTGTTTGCTGCCATCAACTGATAGAGATGAGCTCTTTCCCTCCTCTGGGCTCACAGTTTCCTCACGAGAGCTGAAGGGTGACAGCTGGTTAAACAACTCCTCCACGTCTGGTGAGTGGAGAGGGCTGGTAACCCACTGCTTGGTGGAGCTAAGATCCTCCCAGGGCTCCACCAAGTCCAGCTCTTCTGAGTTCCCTACACATCCTTCGTCATCTTCGAGGTTCGGCAGCTCCAAGAGGTGACTCCTCTCCTCCAAACACACTGAAAGCCTCTGAGCAGCCTCCACCTCAGGAATCCCACTCTTCTTTGCTCCATCACAGGATAATTTTTTGTCTTCCAGAGGAGCTTCACATTTCTGTGATTTTTCTGAATAATCTAATCCTGATAGGACTCTTGCTGTTGGAGAATCCTCTGCTTTCAATGGATTTGTGACTTTATCTTGACATGTTTCCTTTAAGGGAAGATGGAACCGCTTGGTGTAACCGGGATCATCATTGTTAAGAGGTGTGAATTTTTGACGTAGTTTTTTCCCTTTCATATCCATCATGTCAACAGGGCAGGCATTGATTACATCAAAGTTTTTGTGAAGAGAAAACAAAATATCTGACTCTGATGGTTGTTTCTTTGCAGAGTCTGAACCTGAGGCAATTGCGTGATCACTCAGAGAGGTATTTAAAGACTGCTCCCTGCATAACAAAGACAGCGATGGAGAGCTGCGGCTTCGCTTTGATTTAACATCCATCCCTAACTTTGCGCTCTCAAAAGTGCTCCTCGAGATGAAAACTGGTTTGAAAGTCTCATCCAGCAGGTCAATTTCAGGTTCGGTTATCTTCAGCTCTTGGTGGATGTCAGACCACAACTCTTTCCCAGTAGGACTTTCCTTGTGCTAAGAAAAGATACATGATACACAAAAACAGGCAGGATTCATTAATTCCACCTCTAATTTGTAAAACAATCAGCTGTAATCATCATTATGTGCTGGTCTCAGCCATAGATATGTGGTCAAAACATTTTATAAGGGTTCAGCCTCATGTTATTTTTCTAAGTTTCCAAGTTTCTTTTAGGTGCTTTAAAAAAACAAAACAAAACAACCATATTAGATAATAAGAGCATTCTTATTTGCTAAATTTGAACAGGAAATGATTTACCAGTTCTGCAGCTATGGGCTGCTTGTGTGGTTCTCTCCCAGGAGATGGCGCTGTATCTTTGCATTCTCTCGTGTTTGTATGGGTCTGTGGTTCCAGTTCAGAACTCTTCATCCTTCCTTCACCTTCTGGCACAGCTTCTTTGCATGTTATATCTGTGGAAACAACATGTTTTTGTGGTTATATTACACGTTTGAGCTGAACGAGTTTTATTGTGTTTTGTTTTTTTTCCCCCAAACGCCTTAAATGGAGATGCAGTCACCCTCTTGTGATGCTCTCGAGGTGGGTTCCTCTGTGTTTTTCTTCTCAGTTCCTTCCAGCTTTTTCGCTTCCAGTTGTGGGAAAGTGTTGCTCTTTGCAGCGCTGCTGCTCTGCTCTGAGGTCTCTTTGCATGGCTTCAGAGCAGCTGCTTTGTCTTTGGTATGCCCCCTGCATGGCATGCTGTTAGAACTGATAACGGCTGATACTCGCAGGGGTACAGACACAGCAAAAGGCTCTGATATGTTGACAGCTCGCCTCTGATGCCTTGGTGAGGACTCCAGCGGGAAGAAGCTTCCCGGGAAGGAGGGCCGAGATGAGCTGTTGTGGGACGAGCCAGAGTACAACATCCTCCTGTTTTTTGGAGATGTGGGCTTGTAGCCACTGAGGTCATCACCTTTGAACACTTTCAGTTGCTCTGGCAGTGTTTTATGGGGGGGTGCAGAGGCACCTGGTGACCCTTTTTGATTCATGCTAGAGCTCCAGCCCCCTGCTGCCCCTCCATCTTTCTTCCCTTTAAACTCCCAGTTTTGGTCATGTTCGCTCAGCTCATAGAGCGAGTCAGATCCCAGGGTTCTGGATTTCACATCTGGAACAAAAATGCTGCCTGGTCCACCAGCTGGACTGTTGTTTGCTGTTCTGTCATCATCTGTGTAGTAAAAAAAAGTTGGCCATCAGTAAAACATGTAAAGAATTTCAGCTCACAGCTATAGATGCAACACCACCATTTATAATGATGCGAAGGCAATGCTTATTGTTAATGAAACTATACTTTTCATGCCCCACCTGCCGGTAAGGAGCACAATGACTCCATGCTCCTGGACGGACGCAGAGCTGCCTTTTCTGTGAAAAAAAGTTCCAGAAATGTTATCACACTGTCATAAGGTATGGACAGCAAAAGTCTCGGGCTGGAGCTAAAAGAGCCTAAATGGTTTAAAATAGTCCAATCAGAGGTTCAGCAGTAAAACAGGCTGCCTTTTGGATGGACAGAAAACCCACTTTGATGCTGGAATAGTCGCCATTACAAGTGGTCCTAGCTTCCTAAGTCATCGTGTTTCATGTCTGTCTCTCTGTTGTTTGGCATGGGGACCGGTCATGTTCACATTGGACTAACTTCAGCTGCAGGAACAACATCTTCACTTAGTGACCTTCTCTGTAAGAGTGTGTGAGTGATCTGTCCTGTTGGACACTCTACCTGTGATCCCCTGTGCTCTTATGAACACACTCCCATTCCGGCTCAGTTTTCCCTTGGAGTCCACAGACCTTCCCAAGTTAAAAATGGACTTCCACTTCTTTGATTTTCCTGAAAACTTTCTCCTAAAAGACAAAGCAGAATAATTAAGCCCTGTTCTCCCCCACAGCTTCTGGCAGTAATAAATACAGTAATATTGTCCATCATCATCATACTTGCTGTCTGATATGTCTATGACGGTGTGGTAAAGCGTAGCAGTGCTGGTGTCAGGAAGACTGTTCTCTCGCTGGCGTTCTTTATGTACAGGGTGGTTTGGACTTAAGGAACGAGCCTGAGCTTCTTCCAGGCTCATCAGTTTCATTGGCCCACACTGGCCGCTGATTGGGAGTGTGGCGTACTTCTCCCCACACATCAAACTCTGTCCTGCAGAATGACATTTTCGGATATAGTCATGTAATATGATAATGGATGTGAGTTAGCGAATGTCACATAGCTGCAAGCCTCTCACAAATAAATTTGTTTGTACTTTTTGAATGCCATACCTTCTTTGGGTTTGATTTGCACTGAACCACTGCTGAAGATCTGATCTGTGTGATTCAAAATAAACTCAACAACTGACTGTTGTATTCGCACTTCCTGGAAAGCCATGTCTCCATTACCAGATGAAGCTTCAATGTTTTTAGATCTAAAACAACAGGATATTTAAATAAGACATGTTTTTCTTTATTTGCATATTCTGCAAATCAGTTCCTGAAATTCTTTGAGCTTTGACTAACAATTTGTACAGCAAGTTCACAATCATATGTTTGTGCTTGTAAAGCATCTCTTCATTTTCTTTCTGCATTACCTGAAGAAAGCTAAGGATTGTTTTAATGTAACTCACCTTAACAGATTTGGTGCCCACACCAGGGCCAGGTTGCGTGTATGCATGTTTGTCTGAGTGCTTAAGGTGGCGAGGTGGGTCAAGTGTTTTGTGAGGTACTCCAGAGTCCTGAGGACAGTCGATTTAAAAAAAAAAAAAATAGTCACTTAATTATTTATTATTAATGAGTACAATGAAACGGCACAATCAGTTGGATAATTGAGAATAAAACTGAGAATAAAAAGGACTGAAGTAAATGTTCACCTGAAGTGAGGGGTTGGCAGTTCTTTGACGACCTTCTGAATGTATACAAGTCTTTCATGATCCCCCTGGACTGACACCACTTCCTGCATGTAAAACAGTCAGACATCTATAGTAAAAGAATTTCAATTTAAATAAAATAATGGTGGTGGATCACTGCACCTCGCCTTCAAATGTTTCTTTCCAGTTCATGATCATGTGTTAGGAATCTGTCTGATCTTTAAAGTGGATGCTTTTCCAATAGCTACTTGATCTTACATATGAACTACATTCTTCTAATGCGCGCTCTTAAAATTCTCTCTGACAAGTATCTTTCAATCGTTTGTAAAACTCAAAGACATGCCCCTACTCCACCAGGACATCTAACAGCTGCTTCTCCCCAGCTCTCCCCTATCACTGATGAACTGCAGTGTGAAGCTGCGTTTCTCTGCATGGCCCTTCTACCCACCTACTCTTACTCTCTCAACACAGTTTTCCCTGCTAAAAAAAATGTAGACAGGCGTGCTAGAGAGTATGCAGTCAGACTAATGTGATTTAGGGCTGAACAGCTGTTGTGCGAGTCATGTGTGAAGTCGTTGAAAAGTTTTCTTGTGTGGTCCTGTGCTCTTATCCGAAAAGGCCACAATCTACAACAAAGTGTCAGATCAATTAGATGTGGAAATAAAAAACAAGAAAAAAGACATCCAATGTGCAACTATGTAAAACATTCTTCCTATGACAAAAAGAAAGTTCTACAATAGGACCACAGTGTTTTTTAATATATATATTGCCCCATATGAGGTCCATATGTTCCTAAAAGACTGGACTACTGGAGTTTTCAGGCATGAACAGGAAGACATGTATGAATGCCAAAGTATGCAAATGGCCCGAAGAACAGAAAGCTACACAGAGAGCATGAGCCAAGTCTCACAGTTTTATATTTTGGTTCCCTTCTCCCCAGCTCATTTCTTTAGCTTCTTTCAAAATCATTCAAGTTCAAGTTCATCCAGAAAATTTTGTTTCTCTCAAGCATTAAATGTAGATTGTGCCACACAGGTTATCATACAGGATCTTATTTCAGTGTTTTTTCACTTGCTTCGTTGTGAAGCTTAAACTCCTTGCCCGGAAGGGCTGGAAACTCAAGCTCCTCTGGTAAACAGCATATCAGAACAAAACTGTTATTTGTCAGGCGGGTCTGGCAGCAGGGTAGTTGTCAAAAACACAGAAATGGCACACATGAAAGCTAAAACACATCACAAACACTTCTCTAAGTCTCTTTGTCATCAAGTTTGAGCAGACTCATCTTTGTGCAATTAAAGGGCAGTAAAACTACCACTTCTAATATTGAAGATGAAAATAATAATAAATCACACTATGATAGAAGGAGTAGTTTAATTTGTATTCCTGAGGGGAGGGATGAAAAGAGTAGATTAATAATGAAGCAGAAAGTTGAGGTCAAACTCATGTGGTGCTGACACAAATATACAGAGTTGTCATGTGGGATAAACATGGTTTGTTGACTCCGTAACTCCTTGCTGTCTGTGAACCATGAATTTTTCACCCTTCATCAAAACTGCAAAAGTGATTTAAACGTACTTACGGTAAATTTGCTGTATAGCTCATATGTGAGCAGTGGATTGGGTAGCTCCCTGAAGTACAGCTTACATAAGGAACCCACACAGTGGATGTCCTGGAGGTACACTTCCTTTGTAAGGTCAGGGCACGCCTCAGAGCAGAATTCCTGCCTGCGCACACAACACGCACAAAGCTGAATGCTGTGATTGTTTAACACCCCAGCTAGCTATTGCGGCAGATTTTAGCCTCTTTGACTGACATGCGTTTTGAAAAAATAAACTCAATTCTAGTCAAAGCAAACAATATTATGTAAATTAAATATACCATGACATTTATTTTGTCTGCACGGATAACAAAAATTTGATCGAACTAATTTCATGGGCGTAATTTGATTTAGTGTGGCATCTTTCATTTTTCATTTTTACTGCATAACTAGAGCAGCTCCAAAGAGGATCTATGCATGTAATTGTACAGCATTTGAACTGAGGGGATACATTCTGTTCATACACTGTAGTCCACCATTTTAGAGGCTACTGCTTTGTTATAAAACTACTATTTTCTTTTAATTAGTTTTGTCCAATGTCTTATGGAAGCCCCTAAAATTGATAGTGTTTTTCTCACTTCATGCAGCAGCAGCTGGATTTTTCACTATTGCAAAGCTTTGGAAATGGATTGCTGTAAGCGAAGTTGTACCTGAGGCGCTGGATATTTGAGGTGACTCCCGACAGTCTGTAGATCCCGTCCACAATCCCATGCTTCTCAATAAACTCTGCACAAGTCTTCAGAACCTGGGGAACTGTAGTTAATAAATTGTATTAGTCATCATTCAAACACTTTTCCCCCTCCTGTTTCACCTCTTTTATTTTGTACATGCACTGTGGACTTGACGGTCAAAAGTAAATCTTAAAAGCAGGAGAAGGAAAGGTTTTTAAGTGTGACGTTCCATTGGTAACAATGGACATAAGGTTGACTTCATGGTATGGCGTTGCTCCACCATGGCTCTTTTCTGTCCCTTTGGGCCGCTGATTGTAGGTGGACTTTGACAGGAAGTTAAAAATGGTTTGTTTGTTTCAAAGGAAGGTTGACACACCCAGTCCTTGTAGCTTGTATTACTTACGACATTTCCTCTAATAGAAAATGCCTTTTGAAATCTTACCACTGACCGACAAAGCTTTCTTAGCTACAGTACATCACCTTCTGTACACTACTGTGATTAGCTTTTTTTTGGTCAACAGATTTCAGACTTTCTTAAATGACTTGCTCTGATTCAGTCTGAACCTTTAGCTTATACTGAAAATAACAATTGATTGCACATTAGTTTTGTTGGAAACGCTGGTTCTTTTCAATTGAACTCTGCAGTTTTTCATGCACAGATGTTGGGAAACACAAGCTGACCTTTGTGAAAAAATTTTGAGCTGAAGACAAGACTGATGTATTTTTGACAGCGTTGCGACTTTTAATTTTTTTTTTCTTTCAAAAGCATGAGAGCAACAGGCTTTTAACTAAATATTCACAAAGAAAATAAAATATAAACTGCTGAGTTGGCTTGGCTTGTTTTTGAACTTAATTTAATCGCAGCTCACTGATAAAGAATAGCATTTGTTCCATAGACCAAAAATAAAATCAGTACAGAACATTACAACATAGTTCTCACAGTTTTCAACGTCTATTCAGTGCTTCACTTCTTAACAACACCATATTATTAGATTTCCAAGTAATAATGAATTATTCTGTTGTTCTGTAGGCTTCTTCTAGGGACTCAGTCAGATTTAATATGAGTTAAAAAGTGTTCCTCGTGTCATCACTCCAGGTTAAGAGGCTTCCATTTATACACT
The DNA here is from genome assembly GCF_900963305.1 of Echeneis naucrates. Classification (NCBI taxonomy): domain Eukaryota; kingdom Metazoa; phylum Chordata; class Actinopteri; order Carangiformes; family Echeneidae; genus Echeneis; species Echeneis naucrates. The sequence continues at coordinate 12,006,450 of NC_042524.1, forward strand.
GACCTATTTGACTTAATTGGACTTTCAGTGACATGCCTGTGGTCAGATGCTGGATGATGAACTCTGCAGTTCGTGTCTGTCTCTGCCCTGAGAGAACATTTCTGCTTCTCTCTTCTCTGTGCTGACTTTTACAGATGTTGTAAGGTAGCACATGGAACTAAACCAATGTGTCATGCATGCAGGGATAGTTTCAACTTTAGTTATGACTCAGGTTTTGACACAAAATCAGCAGATGCAAGTTATTTAGTCATTTCTTTCTGCTGTAATGTTTAATTTCCCATTAAATTATGAAAGTGCAGCTGCTGCTCATTCAGGTTTTGTTGACATGCTGAATGGTCACATGATACCTTTTAGCCTTATTATAAAGTAGGTCCTAAGGGAAATTTGTCTAGGTTTGAAAGGGTTTTCTGAAATTGTTGCAGTTTTAAAACAGCAACATGACAACCTACAAAATTAGTCAAATGGGTCTGAAAATCACAACAGAAATGACCTTAAAATACTTCAAACTATGTAATCATTATAACAGGAACTTTGAGTTTCTTTTTTTTTTTTTTTTGGTCCATCACAGATTTTAACTTTTTAATTCACATCTCTTTATTGCCAATTAATGTTCCAATATAATTTGACAAACCTTTAGGGAGACAAGCTAGAATGAAGAAGAACAAAATTTTGGCTTGGATATTCAGTAAGGTTGTGATGCTAAAACAAGATCTATCCTGACTCTAACCTTCAACACCCAAATTATAGTTATGAAGGGAACACAAAGTTACCAGCAACATTTGAATAAAAACACAAGATTCATTCATAAGAAAAGATGTATTTCGTAATACAATTTTGATGATCTCTAAACTTGTGTATCTTTATGTTTCTGAGCAGCTTTCAGTAGTACTGGAGGGCACTCCGCCATATTTCTGCTGGACAGTCATAATGAAGGATATAGCCCAAACCTCCTCCCTCACTTCCTGCACTGAATGCCCCGCCTTTGTGTGTGTCCACTCCGACAGGTCAGCCTTAAAGTTATCCTCAGCATAGCTATTCTTATGCCTATGCACGTGGGAGACTTTTTTTCATTTTACATTTCACAGTGCTTCCAAAAATATCACAAATGCTGGTTGTAAGACAAGAGCAAAGCATATAATCAGAGAAAAGAAAAGAGATTTTTAGGTCAAAAGGCTCTCAAACAAACCTGCCCCCAGCTTGTATTTAACTATGTTAGGATATAGTTTGATTGGTTTCTCTCTTGGCTTATTATTTTTCTCTTATCTTCAAGCTGTAGCACCGCCCAGTCTCTTGTCAGACAGAAAAATAGTCATAGGAACTATAGTCACTGAAGGAAATTAACACAAAAAATGTAAGAGCCACACCCAAAGTCACAAATGACCATTTAATACAGCCAATGGGTGAATGAATGGCGTTCCTAAATATAAAACACATGTGCACCTACAATTTCTACATGTAACATTTGACGAAAGCCTGTGTGGGTTTTATGAAATCACTTTGACTTCAATTTACCACAATGTACATTTTAAGGTTTATAAAATGATAAGCCATAAAGGCAATCAGGCTGAATTTAATAAATATTATATTTTATTTTTTAAGCCAACTGCTCAAAGAAATGAAAAGTGTAGTTCGTTGAGAGCTGCTTTAAACAAGTGTTGAATTTCAAAGAAAATGAAAAAACAAACAAACAAACTTTTACCATCTTGTCCTGAATTCTGAAGATGTTCTGTCAGGTCACAGCCGAACGCATTTTCACTTCCTTTCTTCTTGGACTTCTGCTTAGTCCCTTTATTCTTCATGTGGCTCCAGTTAGTCGTCCAGATGATTAAAAGACAACGATCCTTGAAAGCACGGCGACTGATCCATATGACCCCAAGAAAAAAGGTTAGGTTTGTAGGTCAAAAAGCAGCCACATTGAAATCCCAGCTATCAGCTACCAAAAGTCTGCATCCGCTCACATTCTGACTAACCACAGTGTCGGAGGCTGAGAGCAGAAGTGACGTCACGTTTGAAACTTTAACTCCTTTTAGATTGTCATTATTTCCAGTGATGGTCCAAGAAAAGAAATGGTGCGACTGCTGTTTGACTTGGACGTGGCAGTCCGCTGCCTTATCTCCAAAAGATTTGCAGAAACAGCATTAGAATCGGTTGGTTTCCTGTTGTTTTTTTACCCCCAGCCAGTCTCTCTCTCTCTCTGCTCCTCTTTTATCTCCTCCTCCTTTCCTTCATTCCACACAGTCTCCCCTTTTCTCTATGGCTGAGGAGCCATACATGTATGAAGAGGTAGATCCCCTCAGCAGTGTTAGCTTCTGGTTATACTCTAATGTTTCCAAGATTTTGAAATATTCTGGATTTAGAGCTGAATTTGTGGCGGTGGTGTGGCAGGGATTTTTGAAATGCAGAGATTGTATAAAGGGGAGGGAAGTGAAGTGAGGGGAGGAGAACAGCTGACTTGTGTTTCTCTACTACTTTAGGAATTACTGACCTCTTTTATCCACTTTTTTTCCATGTGCCCAAACTCAGCTAACGGGAAAGCTTCTCTTTGCCTTCCTGAATGCTCCCAATGTATACAGTTTCCTGTCCAAAGAGCCAGAGCTCGAAAACAAAAACAGACGGGTTCTGAAGGAAGAGGGAAGTGGGAGGTGACTGAAGTGAGGGCCTGAAGGGCACAGATGGGAAATGGGGGGAAACTAGGGGGGGCAGGGGTAAGGAGATGGACGGCACATGGTTCTCGTTACTCAATGCGATGTGTGTCATCTTGTTCTTTTTAACACTGGACAAGCAATTTAATCAGAAACGCATAATTAATGAATGCATTATAGCACTGATGTTAATTCCATAAAGTAAGTAATTGATCTCATTCACTGTAGAATATCTTCGTTGCTTCTTGTTTGAGTAAATGCAGTCCTGTTGTATCCTTCAGTGGAGGGCACTACATTCCTCGTACTCTCAGCATTTTAACAGATTCACATTGGAAATAACAGACTCTGAACTAAGACCTAATCACTAATAGCCCTGCTGGACTGCTGTCAAACCACAAGTGTCTGCAATAATTTACTGAGTTGTCAACATTTTGTAAAATTGCAATTCAAGGCCACTACTCTTAGCAGTAATCAAACAGCAGGAATAAACAGCAACATTCACCTACTGACATCCACTTACTGATGCACTGGTGTAACACTTGCACTGGCCTTTACATGGTCACCTCTCAAGAGGTAAAAATGCAACATGCAACAAATTTAATGATGCACAATTGGTGAACATACTTAAACCTCAAATAATGAATTTTTTTGAAAATGGTTGCTGAGCTACACATCCATAAGTCACTCTCAGTTTTGGTCTCCACCAGCGCCTAAAGGAAAACTTTACCTGAAACTAAATGTGTCACTGTGTTCACCAGTTAGTTGCAAACTCTGTTTAGTGTTGGTTTTCTTTTCTTTTTTTTTTCTGAAGAGAACTCAGAGTAGCACCAAAGCAGTATAGCCGCAGGCCGGAAAATTAAAACAATGAGCTGACAGACGCTGAAGCCATTGGTGGAGCTGAGAAAAAAAAACAGTTAAGTAATGATCCAATATGGACTCCACAAGTGACTCTATTCACTATGTATTCTCTATTATATATATTATATTATTATTCTATACACTATTCTCCGCACTAAAAGGCTTTGTTCACATGGAAATATTAATTAATTATCGCAGCTTTAATTGTGCTGGTTTTCTTTGAAAAAAATGTTTACTGCTTAGAGAGCATACACAACATCCATCCATCTTCTTTATCTGCTTAGTTCTAATCAAGTTACGGGAGAGCCTGTTCCAGCATGAGCACAAATATATCTGCTGAGCTTTCAGTTCACCTCACTGTCATGTCTTTGAGCTGAGGCAGGAAACAGGCTCAGCCAGGTAGAGGAGCCTCAGATCCCGCTGCCATGAAGTTGGGCTGCTTTTAAATAGTACAATAAAAATGATTTGATATTTTCTGGCTCGATTGATAAATCAGTTTGGAAAACAGCTTACTTCCCAACTGTTAAATCATGCTCATCAGACATGATTTCTGCGTGTGTGAATTCAATCACATTTTTGATTTTGAAATGAAGTCTTTATTTAATATTTAATCCAGAGTGCCGAGGTTTAATTTTTTCCATTAATTAATATTCTCCTTGCTGCTGTAAATAAATATAAATACCGCACTGGTAAACTTTTACGCTCTTGGACACAAAAGTTACTATATTTACAGGCAGGAACAATGGAGTACACATCACAAACACCACTGGCAGTTTTGTAAAACAGAAGTATTCTGCCTTGAAGAGTTGATATTTTTGTGCTGAAAGTGTTTTGTGAATGTCACATGTGAACTAGTGACTAGGCCTGGCCTCACCAACACAAAGCGTTCTTTCTGCACCATAGGAAGAGGAGATGACATCATTCTGTCCATCCCGCTCTTTCTTTGCACACTGGTGAAAGGAAAAGAAAATCTGCTCATGTTGAGAAGACATTTCATTGTATCTGAATAATAAGGGGTTATTCTCGAACTTAACTTTTAGTACATCTCTTTAGAGTGATGCAATGTCTTCAGTTTAGCTTCTTCTACTGTGAGAGCATGGAAATAGTAAAATGAGGCAAAGGAAAGATAACCCTTCTTGCATATAAGATCTAGTTAACTGAAAAGTAAAGATAATACATGAAAAGTTCATCTTATTAACTGAGATGGATCATATTCGCCATAAATAATAGTCAGAAAATGAAATCCATGTTCAGGAATCAAGTAGTTCAGGCTATGTGACTTCAAAACAGAAACCATTTGATGATTTGCTACAATATTGGCCTGGTCCTATTTGGGATGCCATAATTTATATTCATACCCAGTATCCATCTTATTAACAACAATGTGCCAGAGCGGGACGAAACTGCACCTAATGAAAAGGTGAACAAAATAATTTTCCATTCTTTATCACCCAAAATAACTTTAAATTTTCAAAATTCACATTTTACTGTTTCCTGTCAATACATTTTAATTCTACAAGGGAAAAACATTGATAATTCATTTATTCAGTTGCGCTGATAATCTTAGATTTGCTGTTTTTCCCCATTATACAGCTCATGGTGTGTTCAACATATTCCCACCTTTCAGCCAAGTAAGACTTAATCAGTCTGTCTGGTGCATTAAGACTGCCGTGCTATAAATTAAATCTTTCTGTAATTAAAAAGGACAAGAAACCACACTGTTTGTGTGTGGGTTGTGCTCTCTTTGCCCTCCACTGGTCACACCCATGCACTGCATGTTGTTGCAACTTTGGTGGGACTTTACTGGTTGTAAATATGCAGATAGGAATTTTAGAATCTTAACTAAACACTGCTGACGAGGGATGATGCTTGAGCATGGTTTGAATTACCACCACTGAATCTAAGTCTGATGGAATATGACAACCAATAATGCCCACAAAGTGCATGTACACAACCAACTGTCATAACAAAACGGGCTTATTACCCTCAAAGATCATCAAGATTTAATGAGAGTTTGTACTACAGGACAGTTACTTTTGCAATCATGACAGTTAAAAGAATCACTGTAGCACTCAGGTGCATTTGTTTTCACACTTTGGATGCTTAAAAACACGCAAACACCACAATGCATATGAAAAAAAACTATTTATTAAATGTCTTCGAAAGATAAAATAATACAACACATTGTATTCATAACATCCCAGCGGCTACACTAGTTTATACACACATAGTTTTTAAAAAATGATATGGGTCTATCTGTCACATTTCTAAGCAGCATGCGATAATCAAATCATGTATCTACAAAAATGCATCAAATGATTGCAATTATTATTGAAACGCTTCACTAAGAAATCAAAATCAGCCCACCAGTAATTTCATCTTAAATGCCAAACGTGTAAGGAAAGAAAAACACACCCAACCTCCTCCCCAAAACAACAGTAAAATAAAAAACTTGGGCTGCCTTGAGCTTGCTGTATTTCCAGAGCAGGAGAATTTAGTTAGCAAACGACAAAAACACAATGATAACTTAGGTCTATAGTGGAGCAGCCAGAGATTTTAGAGCAGAGCAAATCCTAAGAGCAGAAATACTTTTGTTTCCTCTTTTTCCAGTCGTCACACATAAAAAACACCTGCTGTGTAAATTACAGTTAACCAATATCAGTCACTTTTTATTAAATATCACTTGATACACTCATCCTTCCATATAAATGTATTGCTTTTCAGTGGTGCTTCAATAAATCCTGTCTGTTGTCTGCCATAAGACTGCAGACTCAAAGTAATGTTTACATTTTTCTCACTGATACAGAGCAGCAATATCACTGACAAGACATAGATAAAGAGCTCTGCATAACTGTTACAGACACCAGACATTTTAGATTTGGGTTATGGGGATAAATTATTTTGTATTTTTATTCTTTAAAAAAAAAACCAAAAAACACCAAACCAAATTACGAAATGGTGCTCTTCGCTGGATTTATTCCACAGAATTGATGGCGTCAGTATTTTTCAAACTCTGCAGAGATGCAATAACCTGCTCACACCATTCACATTAACCTCAGTTGGATATGAGTGGTTTCATTTTTCTCCTCTTGTGCAGCTCCATTGTGTAAGTGCCATAAAGTCAAACTTGCTTCCATTGGAAATTGGCGCTGTGAAATTTAGTGTATGAAACACTATGAAGAAAATATTCTGTACAAAGACACGTTTGCAGCCAGGGAACTGTTTTTTTCCGTGATCCCAGTCCAGCCCATATCCCATTGGTTCACACTAGATTCTACTGGAAAATAAGAAGCTTTAATCACACCCTCCACCTTTTATGACTCTCAATCACTGCTACACTCCTGGCCTGACCCAGAACAACACTCCAAGAGTGATAGTATCTCAAAACACTATCACACCTCAATTTTTTTACACAACCCATTTAAAAAAAAAAAAAAAAAACCTACTACATTTATATCTGTGACTCTGGCAGCTTGGTCGAAATCGAATGAAATTTTTGGACACTTCATAACTTCAAATAAACTCACACCAATCTAGCACTGACACCACCTGGCTCTACTTCCCCTTAAAATATTCTAGACTGAGATCTCACACACAAACACATTTCTCACACAGACGGTACAGTGATTTCTAAACTGGAAAAACAGAAGCAATCTCTCAACACCCCCTGTGGTATAATTCACTATGAAAACATATCTCATTAAAAAGACAGATTGCATTTAAGATAACCAAATAGCCTATGACTATGGATCATTTATCAACTTAGCATCTTACACACACTATGACAACTCCACACAGAAAAAGTCTTCACCTTCACACCAACGCCGTTATTGTTGTCATAATTTCAATTCTATTATAGCGTCTCGTAAGTTCTCAGGACCTCAATAAAATAATAAAATTCCATATGCTACAACCTCCATAATTTGAACCATCTGAAATTGAATTGCATTTGTTTGTAGAGCTGTGCATGTCTCAGCCCCACAGTTCTGTCTTTTTTTAGTTCAGCTCGTTGCCTTGCAGGAGCACCATTCTAAAATATATTTAAAATGGTGTGTTTTAACGTTTAATGCAATCATGCATAAATAACCCTGCATACATATAAATGAAGTGTGACAGCTGGATTTTGAGAAACATTTGTCAGGCCACTCAGTAACATTATGAAAAAAGTCAAGTAATAATATAAAGAGATGAAGTATGATTTGGTTAAAAGATGCACCAGCTAATGTGGCTGCAACCAAAACTTGATTTTAATATATAATCTAATCAAAACAATAAGCATTTTAGTATTACATTTTGGACACATTGTGGTGTTTCTGCTCTTGGGAATCTGCATTCTGTATAAAATCTAAAAATATTTTTGGTCTCAGCACAACTTTTCATTTTAAATCTCAACTCTGTGGCTTACCAATATCTACCGTGACATTCACATAAAGAGGAACCCTCTCCACTGACAGAGTCTTATATGAGCAGCTGTTGAGTCCATCTTTTCTCCACACCTGGGGTGTTCGTCCCAATAATCTCATCCTGAGAACAAATAAATCCATTTAAAAGATTTAAACAAACTGGGCTTTGCATACTTAAAAAACCTGAAATACAGTATGCTGCAGTACAACACATTTACAGACCTGTCTTTATTTATTTCATTGCCACTGTCCCGTTTGTGGAAGACCATGGTATAGCGAGCTACATCAGCTGGAGGTCGCACAATCTTCATTTTCTGCAGTTCAACCCTGCAGAGCACAGCCGACCCACATCCATCAATGAATAAATGAAAGAAAGAATATCCAGAACCATCTCGCTGCTCCAGATTGGTGGGAGTGCAATTTTTATCTAATTATAACAAATTCTATTTTCACTTAGCTGTCTCACCTGATGCGAAGGTCATCATCTTCACCCCCCCAACCCCAGTAAGTGTTGGAGAATCCATTCACTTGTAGGAACTGCTCTTTAGTCATGGCTGTGACTCCTCCAAAGTAGCCTTTGTAACGAAGCCTGAAAGATTAGGAGGAAAATTTTGATTTGTTTGAGATGATGTCCTTTCAAGGTATTATCATCAGTGATTCATTAATGCCATGTTGTTTATTGGCAAAGCTAATAGAAAATTAAACTTCTGACTCATTACTTTAGATTAATTAAGTCTTAGTCATATACTCACTTGTATCCTGTAGCATTGCGGCCTACCACCAAGTGCTTGGGCTGCTTGTCACAGACGTATAAATTGTGGTCATTCTCAGGAACTAGATCCACATCATGGAAGATGAAACACTCCCAACGGTAGTCCTTCAGTGCCTCCAAGTAGCCCACATTCAGTAATTTGGCACGGTTAAAGGTTAGAGAACCAGCCTATTAAAAAAAAAGGAAACAGAAATTAACCTGTATAAACTTGCCCATTTCACTGTTTCAGACTCTGCACCTGTTACAATTTTACCCCTGGCAGGTTTGTTTCTCTCTCATTAAATAAATAATACAGCATAGTTCATGTTGTCCCACAAATGAAATTACTGTAAACTTTGTGAAAATTACTACGCCTCTTTGTTTGTTTATTCTGTCAAGCATGAGTTCCAGCCTGTGTGCCTCTTTTTCTCTCACCTCTCTCCCAACAGTACAGGCAGATGGCCACTCACCCCGAGCCTGGTTCTGCTTGAGCTTTCTGCTTCTTAAAAGGATGCTTTTTGACAGTCAACAAATACTTGCCAATGTCGATCTCTGTAATTATTATTAAATACCCCTTCTAAACTGGCTCTATGTAAAGTGCCTTCAGACAGTTTCCGCTGTCTGTTGTCAGAGGTATTTTAGCAAACAACAACAAAAAAAAAAAAGAAAAATTACCAGCAGGCCCCTGAACAACTAGCATTTCGGGCTGGAACCTAATGCAATATATATATTGTCACTTACTCAAGCCATGCAAAAAGACCAGAACACAAGTTTTATAAGGTTCATATCGACATTTGAACTATCTGGTATTGACTGAAGTATATTGTGATATCAAAATTGGCCATATCATCCAGCCCTACTAACATTAATAATTAATTCATCCCTATAATATTAAACTGATCATTCCTTTTTGTATGGAAACTGTGTGACGCGTTTTATGCGGAGCCGTACCTGCTGGATGACGTAAATGCCATAATGCAGCTGCTGCCTCTGCAGAAAGGGGTGCAGGTGGTGCAGCAGGTAGAGCAGGTGTCTCTCTCGGTTGCGATGAGGGATAATGATCGCTACGCTCTGCTTCGCTGTACAGTCTTTGGGCTCATACTTGCCCCCAGTCACACCTTTGTTATCACTCTCCACGTCTTTCAGTTTCAGAGAAGACTCAAACGACAGCTTCACCACTCCCTCTGTAAAAAGCCGAGTCCTGCTTGCAATTATTTTCTTATGTGATTTATAACGTCAATTAAGTCACAATTTACTCCCCTTTTTTCCATCTATATATATGTATATATATATATATATCCACTGCAACTTTGTCATTTCCTAAAACATTTGCATTCATCCACACTTACGTAACAATGGTGACTCCTGAGGGCATTCCACTTTTGGTGGTGGAGTATTTAGGCGACCAGGTGCTGCAGTCCAAGGGGTCAGTTTATTCCTAAAACTGTCTTCTATGAGATTTTGAGTTTGTGTTGTGACAGAGGAAACCTGGAAGGATTTGGCTGTTTCCCCTGAAAAAGTTACAATCCACGCTAACAGCGATAGCGACAGAAAGAGCAGTAAAAAATACTTTCCCCTGCGCAAAACCTTGCACACAGGCAAACAGAAGCCCATCGCTGTTTGAGTTTGTAAATGTGAAAGAGTGAAAGTGGCAGCTGGAGATGCCGTTAGCTACAGTTTAAGATATATCCCCCTCGTGGACCATTTCAGCTAAAATACTGAGAGCCACAGAACTACTAAGCAGTCATCCCATGGTTTTGAAACATGCCGCTGATCTTGACAGTGATCCACTGAAATGATCACTGCTTAGTAATGAAAGCTTATAGACAGGAATCCATCAATGAAGGGAGAAGAAAGTCCACTTGAAGGAAATGATGCCAAAATTGTTGTTCTCTGAAACCTGTGAATGGATTTAAAGAGAATAGAAGTCACAAATGAGAATGAAACACAAGGTTTATTTCCATCTTGCTCTGACACTACATTGGACTCCTCTGCAGGATGACAAACTGACAGAGCAGGTTATACAGAACATGGAGTACAAATACCTGGGTGTTCACCTCAACAACAAACTGGACTGGTCACTAAACACTGATGCACTGTACAAAAAGGGCCAGAGTCGTCTCCACCTACTGAGAAAACTGAGGTCCTTTAGAGTGTGCAGGCCTCTGCTAAGGACTTTCTATGACTCAAGCATCTGCCGTCTTTCATGCAGTGGATGTTCAGAGAGGGACAGGAAGCCGGAACTGTCCTGGACTGCTCTTTGGACTGCATTGAGGAGGTGCATGAGAGGAGGATCTTGGCCAAAGTGCCATCTATCTTGGACAACCGCTCCCACACGCTTCATGACACTGTGGGGGAACTATGCAGGCCATTCATACCAACCGCAATCAAACTTTATAACACTTCTCTGTAGCTGCAATAAAAAAATCTGCACTCCACACTAACTGCATCTCTTTTTTTTTTTTTGTGGATGAGAGTTTCTATTCTCACAGTCACGTTATCTTTACCACTAACTATATATATATATATATTAAATATAATTTTTATATAATTTTTTTTTCTCGCTTTGGTATTTTTGTTTGTATTTGTTTTTATTCTTATATCTTCTTCTTGCCTTCCCTCTGCACAACACGCTCCTGACTGATGGGCAGCTCATTCAGTCAGTCCCATCAGACTGCACAACAGCAGTTTGGACAGCACACAGTCCTAACCTAGCTGTCTGATCTCCACTTAGTTTCTGGTCACTTTGTTCTGTAGCAGTTTTTTTTCTTTTCCTCCCAATCTTCTTGTTGTCTCTGTCTTATTTAATGTTTTTTGTCACCTGTCCTCTGTGTCCTATTTAATTTCTTCATTTCTCACCTGTCCCTAACCCTAACCCTCTTGCCTTGTGCTGCTGTGACATTTGAATTACTCCAGCGGGGATCAAAAAAAGTATTATTTTATCATATCTATGGCTTCTGCTGTAACAAGAAATTTCCCATACGTGGGATAACTAAATTGCTCTGATCTTACATTTCTAAATGGACGCATCCATTTGAAATACAAAGACTGTCTCACTTGTTTCACTCTCAGCTCGGATCATTCACACACACCTGACTTGTTTCGTTCACTCTCAGCTCGGATCATTCACACACACCTGACTTGTTTTGTTCACTCTCAGCTCGGATCATTCACACACACTGTCTCGTGCTGCAGTATCACTTTACCCTCTTTCCAGTCCAAACTGCGCCCTCTCTTCTCCACAATGACGATGATTGACCGACTGCTCGTTTCACACGTCACCAATGTTCCCATCACAAAGCCAACTCTGGGGCTAAAACTTCGGTTGTTTGACAGCAAACACTGAAGGCAGATGTGTGGGCCGTTAAGTAAACTTTAGATGGCAGAGCACAAGCACAAAACTAGTCGTGTTGCCGGTGGAAGTTCTGTGTATGAAGAGTAACGTTAAAGCTGTGTCTCCATCTCTACGTGTTGGTGTTCATGATGGAGCAGTCACATGCTAACCGTGGCTGAGCTTCGCCGACATGTCTGCCTGTGTTTATGGGCTGACATCTCCTTCTTTCCCGGACAGCTGCCTCCTGTGCCCGGTAAACCGGCTCCGGTTAGTCCCCATACCTGCCCGTAAATGTCCACATCCACCGTTTTTTTTTGTTTTGTTTTGTTTTGTTTTACACCTAGCTGTCCGCTAGCTGCCTAACGGAAATGCCTCCGTTAGGGTCCTGTGAAGATATTTAGGCCGTAACTGCCTCACCGTTGGAGTGATCGGCAGCTGAGCGTCTTCCTGTCCGGACTCCTGATGAGGGACCGCCGCATCTCTCCTCATTCACACCGTCATTATACAGGTTATCGCAACAGCGAGCGATGTCAAGCTGACGGAAATACACACATGTCTGCTGAATGTATTTCATAATAAAAGCCCAAGCAATGGACGAGGGCTTTAAATCTACAGGATAAGAATAATAAAGATAATAATAATAATAACATTCAGCGAAAAATCTCGAATAGATATGTTGCCGCATAAATTATATGATAGCAACATAAGTGCCTACTAAGCCGTGACTATTAATTTATTATTTATGGTTATCACAGTCTTCAAAAATAGTTTTTTTTTTTTCGAAATTTGCTGAAAACTCAGCAGATACCTTTAAAAATTCTATTTTATTTCCCAAAAGGAAACGTGTAGAATATATTTTATTTTAAAGGCAGCGACGCCAAACAGGAAGCAGTTGTTATTTTATGTGATTAAACACCGAAAAACGGGGTTCATGTGATTTGCATACTTCCGGTGGGTGGTTTTCAAAATAGTTGTTGCAATTCTTGGAACCTCTATTTCCTGCTGAGGAAAAATAAGTTAATAGATAACACAGTAGATCAATACATGTTGTAGCTACAGGGCAGCCATACTAAAATGTGCTGTAATCACGAGTGACATACACCAATTGTAATTGCAAACATTAATTCACATTTCTATTATTCAACACAGTTGGGTCATTCTTCTACAGTCTGCCTCTCTGCTCCCTGCAGCCCACACAGAGACAACATGCTGCTCTCTCTGCTGGGCTCCACTGCCTATGAGGATAAAGGTCTTCGTCCTTCTCACAGTGGACTTAGTGCAGCTGCTCCAGCCTGCTCAGGTGGTCAGCCATGATCCTGACTGTCTCAGCATGTCATCTTCTTGCCAAGCAATGTGCTACAGTTTTCAAATGCCTTTTACCTACTTTTTCTTCCTAAGCAGTTTTTCTCATATACTGATATATATATATATATATATATATATATATATATATATATATATATATATATATATATATATAGTCTGTAGTCTGAGCTATGAGTGTGGGCTCACAGCAGGAATGACATTAACATGTGAGATTAGCAAATACTGTTTGCAGTTGTTACAGCTTTATTAAAAGCAAACAAAGTTCCCTGAAAGTTCAACACTGTCATGCTTCTTAAATCCTCTCTTTCTATATGACCACCTCACATGTAAACATGCTCCTCAACCTTAAATATTGACAAATATTGAGAGTGTATAAATACATAGATAGATAGACAGAGCACCTAAAGGAAAAACAACTTGGATGTTATATAATATCTTTAATTGTACAAAATGTTTCCCCTTATTAGCAGGTTTCCTTTACATAATAAGTCCAAATCACACCTTATTAATGGGACTGATGAAGCTGAAATCTAACAACTCCACACATAAATGGTCACATCAGAGAACTCCTCCTTGACTCCTCAAAGCTCAAGGACAGAGTAACTGTTCCACTGCCAAAGCTCACCCTTGGCTTATGTTTTACAGATGTTGGGTCACAGTCATTCCCGTTGGTCTTCAGACTGAAGGATGAGGATGGAGTCGAGGCAGAAGATCCCCCAATGCTGCTGGACTTTTTTCTGGAAGCTGCGCTATGTTTTAGCGTAGCTTTGGCAGCTACCTTGAAAGCATGGGCTGCAGTGCTGCATCTGACCTCCTCAATGGTGTTCCTTGATGGTTTGAAGAGGATAATATAAACTTTATTAAAGAAAATACAGGCCAACATCCCAAAACTGGATGCCAAGATGGCAATGACCTCCACAGCAGAAACAAACTTGCCATAAGTACTAAAGTAGGCGGGGATAAAAGAAATCCAAACGATGAAGAATATAAGCATGCTAAAAGTGATGAACTTAGCTTCTGTGAAATTTTCTGGAAGCTTCCGTGATTTAAATGCAAAGAAGAAGCATATAGCTGCCAGGAGGCATGTGTAGCCAA